>NC_091986.1:25827201-26173451 GCF_044704955.1 Pristiophorus japonicus
TTTTATTTGGAATGATTGCTGCTTGGTGCTTGGGTGCATGTCCTTACTTACTTACCTGCGCGATTTCTTAATTGCCCACAACGTTTGTTCAGAGCTGGCCACGTACGCTGACCTAAGTCGATTTGGTGTAAGTGTTAGCTGGCCAAAGTGGCATAAATGGCCAAAACTGGCGTCAGTGTTTGGGAACGCCCCCCTTTGAAAAAAAACTGAACTAAAAAAAATGGTACCTAACTAAGTTACTCTGGAGCAAGTTTATTGGGGAAAGTTTTTTTTTAATATACGTCAGAAAAGTCAACTTACTCCAAAAAAATTGATGCAAGTCATGGCCAAAATTGGGCCCATAGATAAGTTAAGCGAGTGGGCAAAAATTTGGCAGATGAAGTATAATGTGAGAAAGTGTGAGGTTATCCACTTTGGTAGGGAGAATAGAAAAGCAGAATATTACTTAAATGGCGAGAGACTACAGAATGCTGCGGGACAGATGAATCTGGGGGTCCTCGTATATGTAACACAAAAAGTTAGCATGCGGGTACAGCAAGTAATTATTAAGGCAAATGGAATGTTGGCCTTTATTACAAGGGGGATGGAGTATAAAAGCAGGGAAGTCTTGCGACAACTGTTAAGGGCATTGGTGAGACCGCTCCTAGAGTACTGCGTGCAGTTTTGGACTCGTTATTTAAGGAGGGATATAGTTGTATTGGAAGCAGTTCAGAGAAGGTTCACTAGGTTGATTCCTGAGATGAAATGGTTGTCTTATGAGGAAAGATTGAGCAGGTTAGGCCTAGACTCATTGGTGTTTAGAAGAATGAGAGGTGACCTTATTGAAACATATAAGAATCTGAGGGGGCTTGACAGGATAGATGCAGAGAGGATATTTCCCCCTATGGGAGAATCTAGAACTAGGGGGCATAGTTTCAGAATTAGGGGTGGCCCATTTAAGACAACGATGAGGAGGAATTTCTTCTTTCAGAGGGTCATGAATCTTTGGAATTCTATACCCCTGAGAGCTGGGGAGGCTGCGTCATTGAATATATTCAAAGTGGAGATAGACAGATTTTTGAACGCTAAGGAAGTCAAAGGTTATGGGGAACAGGCAGGAAAGTGGAGTTCAGGCCAAGATCAGATCAACCATGATCTTATTGAATGGCTGAGCAGGCTCAAGGGGCCAAATAGTCTACTCCTGCTCCTATTTCTTATATTCTTATGATATTCCCAGGTAGGAGTGCCAGAGAGATAGTGATAGGGGTATAATAGGAACTCCCAGAGGAATTCCCTCCCCAGCATTTTGTTAACTGCAACTTCTTTTGCTAAAACAGTCAATAATACTGTAAGAGAGTATAACAAACAATGTTAAGGTGTAAAAATAGTTCTCTCCACACAAAGAAAACTCATGCAGGGATTGAAATACAACCAAAGATTGATGCTTCTTCCAAAAAGACACAAGTTTTTGATTTAACCTTGGGAACGTTAGGAATCCGATTTCGACAGGCCAACCATTCCCAAGGTTAAATGGGAATTAACCATTTTAATGTGGTCAAGTTGAGCCAGGGTGCAGTTTGCCCAAACAACATGAATTTTGGGATGGGGCTTCAATATCACAACTCCTGGTGCTGACTACCCTTTCACTCCCTTTTGCAGACTGTGGAACCTTGCTGTTTTGGGGCTTTGGTTTCGACGAGTTGTCCTTTCCTGCCCTCGATGTTTTGGTCTGCACTATAGAGAGGCTCTCTTGCCGCACCACGTTAGTTCTGACGGAGATCCCAACCTAAAAGGTTTTTTTTCTTTTCCAGATGCTAACTAGCCTGCTATGCATTTCAAACACTTGGGGGTAAATCTTGACTTAGCGCGATAGTGACTTCAAAGGAAATAAAAATGGGGAGAGATTTAAAACGGGCTGCTGATTCGTTATCAATCATTTTACACGATCACCAAAGTCAAGATCTACCCCTTTCTGGTCTTATTTCAAATTTCCAGCATTTATAGATATCCATTTAATCTCTGTTGGCTTATCAAGTCTTTGTTTAAGTGGAATATACTGTACTAGGCAATTATAAGATAAACTTAAAACACAATCTGTTACTGATGTAATTATATTACATCTACATCTTCAATATTCCATCACACAGCACTTCTAGGCACAGTCCTGATGCTTCAGTCACAGTCACTTCAGTCTGAGATAATACTTGCATGTTAGGAGTGCATTTATTTACTTTGAATTGGCGAATTAAATCCTGGATGTTTGTTTTTGAAAATGTGCAGATGGACACATTATTTACAAACAGGAATAACTCGAACCCTCAGGCCCCTCACTGCCATCCTTCACTACACTTGCTGATGTAGCCCATATATAAATCAACAGAAACAGAACTTCAAATGATGGCTGGACACATTGTTGGTTGAGTTCCACGGTCAACCAAAAAGATCACACAAATCTGACATGCTATAATTAGACTGCTTTGTTCTTGGGAGCGGGTTAGCAATGTTCTAGGCTTCTAACACCGTCACAGGTGAATTAAAAGACCTAGAAAGCCGATTTTTTGAGTTCACGTTTTTATTAATCTTAGTGTTACAGAGCTGTTAAATCATCCTTCATAATCTATGTGTTCTATATCTTGGCATCCACGCTGTTTGATGGATTCTCACAGTTGTTTGTCATCTTTCTGATTTAAAGAGAGGAATCTCCACGTAAGTCTCCAAAATGGGTGGAATTCATTATAAAGAAACAAATTGCCTTTATATATCCCTTCATCACATCTTTTAGAAGCACCCCAAAGTGTTTCACATAACATGAGTTATTCTGAAGTGCACTTACTGTATGCAGCTGCCATTTTGTGCTCAAGGACCCCAAAGCAGCGCTGACGAGTTAATCTGTTTTTGATGCTGTTGCTTGAGAGAGGAATGCTAGCCAGATACTGAGCAAACTCTCTGCCCTTTTCAGAAAATGTCACAACATCTTCAACATCCAACATGATTCACTTACCGTGCATGCAATAATCATGTCATCCACAAACTAAGGATGGTCAGAAATCTCATTGTATTTCCTTTAACGTTCCTTTACCACTTGAAAGAAGTTGAGAACACATTTTACAAGGCTGCATTATTTTTAAATGATAATGAGACTACGTCCAATTGTACAAGATCCTGCAATTCCCTCCTGAACAGCTCTGTGGGACTACCTTCACCACACGAACCGCAGCGGTTCAAGAAGGCAGCTCACCATCACCTTCTCAAGGGCAATTAGGAATGGGAAATAAATGTCGGCCTTGCTAACCATGCCCACATCCTGTGAATGAATACATTTTTTTAAGTGATCAGAAAGGGAAATGCTAAACGAAAATGTAACAATGAATTCAAATCCTTAAAATGGTTTGCTTTTATTTCTTGTTAGAGGCTAGATTGTCATTGTGCTCAGGAAGCAGGAATAGTAAATGATTATAATAACTTATCAAAGTATCTGAATGTGCGACTCAGAGTGCTAATTCTACCTAACATTACACTGGAGTGTACTACAGATGCAGCGGCCAAAATCCGGAACCCTCTGGACCGAGGCCGTTCTGGATTCCGCATTTTTCCGGATTTTGGAACGTCTTTCTGACGTCACAAATCCGGAAACACCCGAGCCCAGGTTCTGGTATTTCTGGATTTCGGAACGTTATAAGGAGGGGGGGCGGTGCTCGCCGAGGAGCTATTCGGGTCGCCGGCCCTGTCAATGAGGCTGTCGGGTGGGGCCCGGCACCAAGGAACAGTTTGGGTGGGGCCCCGCTGCCGAGGGAGTGTTTGGGCGGGGCCCACCGAAGAGGAGCTGATCGAGCGGGGCCCCGCCGCGGTGGAGCTATTCAGGCGGCCCCGTCGCGGAGGAGGTGTTCGGGTGGGCCGGCAAGGAGGCACCGAGGTAAGGGCAGCGGTGGCGAGGGGAGGTGAGGCGAGGCCTGAGGTCGGGCAGCAGCGGGACCTCGAGGTTGGCAGGTCCGGATTACGGAACATTTTACGGATTCCGGACCACCCTGCCACCAATTGGTTCGGAGTCCGGAACCTGGAACTCCTGATTTTGGGTGCTGCATCTGCATATTCTTAATAACACTGCATTCAGGTAGGTCAAATAATGGGGTCATCATAGCACAGCATCTATACATGAAAAATATACTATATAGCCTCTTCAAATCATCTTATTGAAATGTTTATTGACAGACTCATCACCTGGTTTCATATAGATTACTATTTTTGTGTTTGTCTTTCCTTCTGCAATACTGATACGAATTGCACTCAGAAAAACACCACAAAAGATCAATATGACTATTGATTCATTCAATAGCAAGATTAAAAAGAACAATGGAAAGGAATACCAGTTCCTCTTGAATTTCCATTTTATTCTCATACTGATTTTTTTGGTGAATGTTATCAACAGAGGAATTTCACCCCATAATTTCAAATCATTGCAATTCTTTGATATTCTGTTTGAGAAAGTCTTAATTTCAAATGAACTTCAATACACATATTGACTTGACCAACCTAAGTTAACTTGCACATTGAAAAATCAATGGCACAACATGAACAGCCGTTATCTTTATCATGTAATCTACATCGACTGAGTTGGTTGTTATAATGCTGAGGTTTGGATTATCTTGAAATCTTTCTCTACCAAAGACTTTGACTCCTTTTATAATTACAGCTCTTGTGTATAATCCTGTGTTTGATCAAGATGCTGCACAGGGCTTAACCCTGAGTGATAAAATTATACTGCCGAAGTTTCATGGATTTTGCTTGTATTGAATATTTGTATAAGAACTTACATTTCCCCTGAAAAATTATAGGATCACGCCAAAGACAAACTGACTAGGATACTTTTGAATCAATAGCTAAGGCTATACTGTACAAAAGGCAAAAATAGCATATCCATGGTGCTGCAAGTTTGTAATAAGTTATAAATATAAATGACTGGATTGTCAGCAGGTCCAGGGAAATGACTGTCGCCCTGGATTGGATGATGCTTTGAGTAAACTGACTTAAAGTCTTACTGAATGTTTGCGAATGCATCTAGTCCCAACAACACAAACAAAACACACAAAAGTTGCCATCCTTCCTTAGTGGGCATGCGAGCCTGTTTAAAATAAATGAGTTAACACCTCTACTAAAACATCGGAGAGAAGAGTTTCAGCATTCATATGCTGCTAGCATGCCATTCTGCTTCTCCTGTCTGCTTCTTCAGTTTGCTGTTTTCGCCCAATTCCTATTTGCTTCTTCTTTTCCCCCTCATGTCAGCCGTGGTTCAGTTGGTACCACTCTCGCCTCTGAGTCAGAAGGTTGTGGCTTCAAGTTCCACCCCAGAGGCTTGAGCACATAAACCTAGGCGGACATTCCAGTGCAGCACTGAGGGAATGCTGCACTGTTGGGGGTGCCGTCTTTTGGATGCAACATTAAATCTCATCCAAATGCTCTCTCAGGTAAATGATCCCATGGCACTATTTGAAGAAGAGCAGGGGAGTTATCCCCGGTGCCCTGGACAATATTTATCCCTCAATCAACATAATAAAACAGATGATCTGGTCATTGTCACATTGCTGTTTGTGCGAGCTTGCTGTATGCAAATTGGCTACCGAGTTTCCCACATTACAACGGTGAGTACACTTTTTTTTTAAAGTCCTTCATTGGCTGTAAAGTGCTTCAAGATGTCTGGTGGTCATGAAAGTTGCTATAAAAATGTAAGTCTTTTCTTTTTCTCCTTTCACTGTTTGATCCTTTGTTTTTCCTATATTCCTATTATTTTCAATTGTTCCTCATGCTTTTCTTTCATTCTGATTATTCTTTCTGCTTTTCTATTCCTGTTTCTCTATCGCTCTTTCTCAATGGATTTTTCTTCCTGTGGTGTTGATCTGATTCAATTTTTTTTTCCCCCACAGTGTCTCCTCTTTCATTTGCAGTCCAACATTTCCTTTCTACATCTGCGATAAAGTAGTCAAAGCTGGTGAGCAGGTCGAATGCTGTTTGGGAGATCAGGAAGAAAAAGTGTCAACAAATTGAAGGTGTACACATGGACAGACTAGATTCTTATTGGAGATCTGATTACTGAGACACTAAAATTACTACTGCTTTACAGTTTTTTTCACTCTAATATAAATGTACCAGACATTTTCCCTCACCACATGAATAGTAATAAGTTATTAATATGATTTAGTAATGTGGCTGACGGGATATCTATTAACCAAAATATTCTTGGTAGTAATTATTTTAGACAACGCTCTTGGTTATTTTAATGAAAAGACATATGAACAATTTAATAGAATTAAAAATACGCAAAACAGCAAACTTTTTCAGATTTTCTCATTCCCTTCCAAATTAAAGACCTGCATGGGGCTGAAATTGTCCCTCTCCTTAAGGCCTATTACCACCACAAATTGGCGGCCATGCTGCGGAGTGGAGTGGTCGCCGACTTTTGCCGCTGTCGCTTCTTGCCCAATTGCCCTCCCGAGTTTTGCCGGCGGTGCCCCGATTTCCGACCCCCCCCCTTACTGCTTCGCTGCTGCTGATCCGTCTTAAGCGCGTCATCAACCCCCGCCCCCGATGGTGACATTCCCCATGGAAAATCTTTGCCCTGCCCAGCAGTGTCAAAACAGGCTTTTCCCCGGTGGTCCAGTGAAGTTGTGGCCTTCTGCAGCGGCTGTGCGACTTCCCTTAAAAGCTCGACAAATATGCCCCCCGGGTTCGGCCGGGCTGCCAACAGGTAGCCTGGCACCTCGTCTTGGGTGCCAGGCCGCTGGCCCGGCCGAAACCCTCCCTGGTAGCCCAGTGGCCCAAAGTTTTAACATCGCGGAGGTTCGTCCCTTTAAGTGAAGGGGCGAGCCGTGATGACGTGACACCGTGATGACGTCATCGCGGCGGTCAATCCGTCCCGCACCCACCTTCCACCCTTCGGGTGTAGGCACTGCCATGTATCCACCTCTCAGGTGTAGGCACTGCCATGTATCCACCCCTCAGGTGTAGGCACTGCCATGTATCCACCTCTCAGGTGTAGGCACTGCCATGTATCCACCCCTCAGGTGTAGGCACTGCCGTGTATCCACCCCTCAGGTGTAGGCACTGCCATGTATCCACCCCTCAGGTGTAGGCACTGCCATGTATCCACCCCTCAGGTGTAGGCACCACCGTGTATCTACCCCTCAGGTGTAGGCACTGCCATGTATCCACCCCTCAGGTGTAGGCACTGCCATGTATCTACCCCTCAGGTGTAGGCACTGCCATGTATCCACGCCTCAGGTGTAGGCACTGCCATGTATCCACGCCTCAGGTGTAGGCACTGCCATGTATCCACCCCTCAGGTGTAGGCACTGCCATGTATCCACCCCTCAGGTGTAGGCACTGCCATGTATCCACCCCTCAGGTGTAGGCACTGCCATGTATCCACCCCTCAGGTGTAGGCACTGCCATGTATCTACCCCTCAGGTGTAGGCACTGCCATGTATCCACGCCTCAGGTGTAGGCACTGCCATGTATCCACGCCTCAGGTGTAGGCACTGCCATGTATCCACCCCTCAGGTGTAGGCACTGCCATGTATCCACCCCTCAGGTGTAGGCACTGCCATGTATCCACCCCTCAGGTATAGGCACTGCCATGTATCCACCCCTCAGGTGTAGGCACTGCCCCCATTATGATCAAGTTCCGGAGCGGAGAAAAAAAAGCAAAGAGCCGAATGTCGCTCAAGAGCTAACCTGAACTGCAGCTGCGGTAAAAACCATCGAAATGGGGTGGGAGCCCCACATATCGGGCGGGGGGCAATGTTGGGATGAAAATGCCTCATGCAAATACCTGCTATTTATAGACAAAATTATAATTTTTCAGTGAGATTGAGCAATAAAACTATGATTCAAACAATGGATTCAGAGGACATCATACATCATTGATATATTGAGTAATTCAAAGTTACTGGGATGGGCTCTTCTGGCCCGTTCAGCCCCAGCATTGGATAAGTGCATCTGAAGTTCACTGTACCTGTCTGTGCCCAGGAGCAGCTGTCCTGGGCATTGATATGGTGCAGGGGGCACTACCAGTGCGTGCACACCCCGTTGGCAGGGCCGAGCACTGGCAAACGAGGAAGGAACTTCAGCCAGCTTGCAGGCTTCCGCATATCCTCAGTGCGAGAGGAATTCCTAGCTCAAACCCAATTCTAGTTTTGTGGGGTGCACCTGTATTTGGATGTCTGGACAGACGAACGACAGGAGAGAGAGGTGGGAGACCACTCTCTCCTCCCTCGTTCATATTATAGCGAGGGACCTGTACCCATCGCAGGCCTGTTGCGGTTCCTCTGCACCGCAAGGAAAGCCCTGGAAATTCTGGGCCGGGGCAATATAAATGGTGGTGATGCAATGAAACAGACTTCTGCTCCCTATTTCCAGATCTTTGTGTAAGATTTGCTTCATTTGCGACTATCATCGGGAGGTCGATTTAACGACAAGTTCGGTGTCCTTTGAGACGACGTTAGTTGTGACAGGGTGAGCAGTGAGAAGGCTGTCATCATCCACCCGCCGATAGAAAATTCAGCCAAACCCACAAAAGACTGTCACCTCGACACTCCACCTCAACATGAAAAACAATTTTGAAAGTCTCCTTTTGCGCTCAAACCTTCCGTACGGCAGCACTTGCCCTGCTGTATTCTACAGCAGAGTACTGCTCTCCGGCATGGCTATCAAGTCCCTATGTCAAATCTGTTGATACCCAGCTGAACTCTCCTATGAGAATTATCAATGGTACACTTTTATCGACACCAACACCTTGGCTGCCCGAGCTTGCAAACATCGCACCATCCCCACGCCGCAACTATGCAGTCTCCAGAGAATACAACCACGACACCAGCAAAGAAATGCCGATCCAGGTCGACATGAACAACCTACCACCAACCTGGCCATATTGGACCGTCGCCAAAGCTCTTCAGCGATCTCCGCTCAGCCTTGATGACCGATGGCGAAATGCTTGGAAGAACTGCGACATACGGAATGGGTTCCTTACAGAGAACCCTCATAGTACAACCTGAAGGAGCAAACCTTCCTCGCTGTTATGTATTTATGCTTGGGGTTATCAGACACCAGGGTGTGCCACTGCCGGAGGTCATCGGGCTGTAACCGCGCGTGTGCGCAGTCACTAGTATATAAGCGCAGGTACCATGTCACACGGGTTACTTTGGGCACGAATAAAGTTGGATCAGGTTTACACCTGAGGCAGTTTACAGTAACAAGTCTTGTGAGTCATTACATTCATTACATTTGGCGACGAGGTAACTTAAGAACCTTTGCATGTACAATGGGCACTTTGGAATTCTGGAGAGATTCGCGGAGGGCGAGGATTGAGCAGATTTTATCGACCGCCTGGATCAGTATTTTGTGGCCAACAAAATGGAGGGAGACGCTGACACAGTTTGGCGCAGGGCGGTCTTCCTCACCGTTTGTGGTCCAAAAATTTATGGCCTCATGAAGAATTGTCTCTCGCCTTCATCTCCAATGACAAAGCGTACAAGGATTTGTGTGCTTTGGTGCGTGACCATCTTAAGCCAAAAGAGGGGATCATCATCTCACGCTATCGCTTCTACACGCAGCTTCATGCTGAGGGCCAGGATGTGTCGGGATTCGTCGCTGACTTGCGACATCTTGCTGAGCCGTTTAAGTTTGGGAACGTGTTAGAGGACATGCTGCGAGATTTCTTCATGATAGGCATCGAAAAGTCAGAGCCTCACGGCAGGTACTGTAAACAAGATTGTGTCGTTGTCTGGCAGAGCTACATGTGGCAGGGTCTACTCGACTGCTTATGTGAAACCTGTAGCTGCTCAAAGTCTGCCGACTGGTACGAATTCGATTTCACCCTGTTGGCGTTGTGGGGGCAATCGTGGGCCTCATCAGTGTCAGTTTAAGCAGTAATGGCTGTTCGAAAGTGGGGCATCTTCAGAGAATGTGCCCACAACTGAGCAAGCGTGCTGCCGTTCAATCACATTGCTGATGATGACCAGTCCAGTGCTGGCCCAGATACACAACCCAAGGAGGAAGTGTATGGTCTGTATTTGATTTTGGGAAAGAGCCAGCCGATAATCATTAAGGTGAAGCTGAATGGTGTGCCTGTATCAATGGAGCTGAACACGGGTGCGAGTCAGTTGATAACGAGCCAAAGCACATTCGACAAGCTGTGGGACACTCAGGCTGTGAAGCCTAAGCTGAGTCCAGTCAATGCCAAGTTGGTACTTACACTAAGGATCTCATTCCGGTGATTGGCAGTGCAGTAGTCAAGGTGTCATATGATGGTGTGGTTCATGATCTACCTTTATGGATCATCCCAGGTAATGGTCCAATGCTGTTTGGCAGGAATTGTCTCGAGAAAATCAAGCGGAATTGGAATGATATCAAAGTGTTGGATGACACTTCGTGTGCTCAAGTGTTGAAGAAGTTTCCTTCTTTGTTTGAACTGGGCATTGGTAATTTTACTGCAGACGAGGTGCAGATTCATCTAGATTCTGATGCAAAGCCTGTCTATCATAAGGCTCGGTCTGTTCCCTACATGATGAGGGAGAAGGTTGAAATTGAGCTTGATGGATTCCAACGTGAAGGGGTCATATCACCGGTCGAGTTTAATGAGTGGGCCAGTCCTATTGTTCCTGTGTTGAAGAGTGATGGCACTGTCAAGATTTGTGGAGACTACAAGGTTACGATTAACCAATTTTCGAAATAGGATCAGTACCCGTTACCGAAGGCTGATGACCTGTTCGCCATGCTAGCTGGTGGAAAGTCATTCACTAAACTGGATCTGACATTGGCCTATATGACACAGGAGCTTGTTGGCACTTCAAAGAAACTCACCTGCATCAACACCCATAAAGGACTGTTTGTCAACAACAGGTGTCCTTTTGGAATTCGTTCGGCTGCAGTTATATTTCAGAGGAATGTGGAGAGTCTACTGAAGAACATTCCTCGAACTGTTTTGCTTCAAGGTGACATTCTGGTCACAGGTCGCGACATCTAAACAATCTTGAAGAAGTCCTACATCATCTGGACAACGTGGGGCTCAAGCTGAAACGTTCGAAGTGTGTCTTCATGGCACCTGAAGTTGAATTCCTGGGGAGGAAGATTGCTGTTGAAGGCATCAGACCCACTAATTCGAAAACCAAGGCCATCAAAAATGCACCCAGGCCTCAGAATGTGATGGAGCTGCATTCATTCCTTGGGCTACTCAACTACTTTGGTAATTTCTTACCCAGATTGAGCACTTTGTTGGAGCCACCGCACGTGCTACTCAGAAAAGGCGACAACTGGGTCTGGGGTGTTTCTCAAGATAGAGCCTTTGAGAAAACTAAGAATCTGCTCTGTTCAAACAAGTTGTTTGTTCATTATGCTCCATGTAAGCGTCTTGTGTTGGCCTGTGATGCTTCATCATATGGGGTTGGCTGTGCACTCCAACAAGCAAATGAGTCGGGTAAGCTACAACCTGCTGCATATGCATCGAGAAGTTTGTCAAAGGCGGAAAGAGCTAACAGCATGGTAGAAAAAGAAGCTTTTACCTGTGTGTATGGGGTTAAAAAGATGCATCAGTACCTGTTTGGTCTTCGTTTTGAACTCAAAATAGATTACAAGCCATTGTTTTCGGCAAACAAAGGTATTAATACCAATGCATCGTCCCGTATCCAGAGGTGGGCGTTGACATTGTCTGCCTATGAGTATGTTATTCATCATAGACCTGGCACTGAGAATTGTGCCGATGCACTGAGTCATCTGCCGTTGCCCACACCTAAGGTGGAGACGCCTCAACCTGCAGATCTACTGTTAGTAATGGATGCTTTTAAGAGTGAAGGAACTCCTGTCACTGCTCAACAAGTTAGGATCTGGGCCAGCCATGACCCTATCTTATCAGTTGTGAAACGTTGTGTATTCCTCAGTGTGATTGATCTGCAATACCTATGGAGATGAGTGATGAGACCAAACCTTACAACTATCACAAAGATGACCTGTCCATTCAGTCAGATTGTTTACTGTGGGGTAATCGTGTTATTATGTCTAAGAAAGGTAGAGAGAAATTTGTATGTGAACTACATAGCTCTCATCCTGGTATTGTCATGATGAAAGACATTGCTAGGTCTCATGTATGGTGGCCTGGAATTGACTCTGATCTAGAATCATGTGTGCATCAGTGCAATATTTGCATGCAGCTAAGTAAAGTACCAGCGGAATCTCCGCTGACTCTTTGGTCGTGGCCATCTAAACCGTGGTCGAGGATCCACATCAATTTTGCGGGCCCTTTCCTGGGAAAGATATTTTTTGTTGTGGTGGATGCATATTCAAAGTGGATAGAGTGTATTATTATGTCATCCAGTACGTCTACAGTTACTATTAAGAGCCTTCGTGTCATGTTTGCTACTCATGGTTTGCCTGACATTGTTGTGAATGACAACAGATCTTGCTTCACAAGTCTGGAGTTTCAAGAGTTCATGAAACTCAATGGTATTAAACATGTGATGTCAGCACCATTCAAACCTGCTTCTAATGGTCAAGCAGAGTGGGTGCTGTTGAAATGATCAAGCAGAGTATGAAACGTGTAACTCAGGGTTCACTGCAGACTCGCTTGCCCTATATACTGCTCAGTTACAGGACCAGACCTCATATGCTTACTGGGGTCTCCCTGCTGAACTACTGATGAAGAGAAGTCTCAAGACCAAGCTCTCTCTTGTTCATCTCGATTTGAATGATCGTATTGAAAACAAACATCAAAGTCATCAAGGGTATCATGATTGTGCTGCTGTGTCACGTGACATCTCTGTCAACGTTCCAGTTTATGTACTGAACTATGGTCAAGGTACAAAGTGGATCGCTGGTACTGTTACAGCCAAGGAGGGTAATAGAGTGTTTATTGTCATGCTCAAGAATGGGCAAACATGCAGGAATCATGTTGATCAGATAAAACTGCAGCACACGGATGAACTGAAACCGCTTGAGGAAGATGCAGTCAGTGACCAACCAACCAATGTTCATTCATCAGAGAACTTTGCTCTCATTATTGAAACTGGATCTCCTCCAGTCTCTGATGTGCTCATTACCATTCCCATCAGATCGGTTACTCAGCCATCAGTCACACCTGACTCAGAACGCTCGCCGAGAACTGAAGTTGAACTGAGACGATCAATTCGTGAGCAGAAAGTCCCAGACCGTCTTAATGTGTAAAAAGACTGATGTTGAAAGGGGATGGTGTTATGTATTTATGCTTGGGGTCACCAGGGGGCGCCAGAGTCGGAGGTCATCGAGCTGTACGCGCGTATGCACGGTCACTGGTATATAAGTGCGGGTACCATGTCACGCAGGTTACTTTAGGCGCGAATAAAGTTGGATCAGGTTTACACCTGAGGCAGTTTACAGGAACAAGTCTTTTGAGTCATTACATTAATTACACTCGCAAACAGTGGACAACCATCAACTGCCTCAGAACCGGCCATGGTTGCTGCTGCCACCTTCTCCATAGATGGAAGATTAAAGCATCCCCATCATGTGACTGTGGAGCTCCTGATCAGACCCTGGAGCACATCATTGAGCACTGCCTTCAGAGGAATTGTGCAGGGAGCCTACAAGATATACACGCTGTTACATGCTACGGAAATTTTGGCCTGGATATCTGACTTGGATATTGACGTTTGGTTTGTTTTGCTACTACCATACGAAAGAAGAAGTTTATGTAAGAACATTGATATCTTTTTGCATTACTTTTATTCCTAACAAATACAAAACAGTAATGTAGACAGAACTAGTCTAAATTGCTCTCGAAAAGCTTATCTTATCCCTTCAATGATGCTGATAGCACATCACAGTGGATGTAGGGCAACAGATTGCTGCTATGAGATACGTGCTTGAAAGGATGGTTTATATCAAAGCTATGGCTCAGGGAAAAGCAATGATAGAGAATAACAATATGGTGGGAAAGGGCTTTGGAGCCTTTCATCACTATTTGGCGATTGGTTCGAGCAACTGGGTGCTCATAAACCATCAGATAGGGTTGTATCCAGCAGGAAGAGAACCATAAAAGAAAAAAGATGACATGTTTTTACTTTGAAAGAAAGAAAAGCCTTTTGCTACCTTCAAGAACCGATGGCATGAATATTTGGAGAAACCACCTTCACAGTTCCTCATTAAAATCCACGCACGTGAGTGATTAGATGTAAGGCTAATGTGCGTTGCTCTGTATGGTTGTTTATAGTGTTTAAGATTAATGTTTTGTCAATAATAAAGTAAATGATCAAACATGTTACTATCTCTAGCTTTGTGAATCTGTTTAAAGGGTAAAGGACTTATCCAACACTTTGTACCCATGAAATAGGCATTTCCTGGAGGCAATCATCAGGAAAATCAGCTCCATCTCCAGAACCTTGAATTTGAATTGCAATCTTGTTGTTCACTCCCAAACAATCATGGACCAGAATCAGCTATAGCAAGGCAACCAGGTAGACTTTTTCTTGTACCCTTCAGCTCAAAAATATTTGGCCCAAAAAGTAGCTGAAAGTGCGAGCTGCTAACAAGCAATGAGCAAATAGGGCATCTGGGACCTAAGCAAACAGGGCATCTGAGATCTGAGTGATCAGGCCAACCAACAGGACATCTCCTTAAATTATCAAATTTAAGGATTGTGAAATAAAAGCAGGAAGGACTGAGAAGGAGGATGAATTAAAGGTTAATTCATTGTTCAATCTCCAGCAGCGTGGAGAGCCCAACCTGCATGAGAACACCAGCGGCAGGTCGGGGCCATAAATGGAGCAGAGGTGCAGTGGGCTGGGAGCAGCGTGGAAGCCTCGACCTGTGGGAGAACACCTGCGGCAGGTCGAGGCCATAAAAGGAGAGGAGGTGCAGCGGTCTGGGAGCAGCATAGAGGCATACTACTCCAGGGAGCAGCACGAGTTGTGACGGCAGCGAAGGGTGATGTCATCAAGGTCCAGATCGGTGACTGGAGCATGGGCAGATACAGCAGGAGTAGCAAGAGACAGTGAAGGGACGTGAGTTCAGGGCCATGGATCCAGGGGCAGCACGGGCCAGCCCACACTGCGATATGTGTGCGCACTAGGTCCGTGCAGCAGAGCAGATCTCCAGTCATCTTGGGTAATCCTTGCCACTGGACCAAGACCTAGCTCTGTCAAGCCCATGTGGTGGTGTAAGGGGTGGTCTCGGGGGTCAGGTTCACCTCTGACCTTCTGAGCGGTTCGAATCGCTCCCACTCCCTTGGGTTCTAGACTCTGGATTTATTTGGGGGATGTGATAAAGTGCAAGAGACAACTGGTTTCGTGCAAAAGAACTTTGATTTCATTAAAGACAAGAAAATGCAATGTCAAACTTACAATTACTCTAATAAAGAACAGTACATCACATATTCAAAGGGGTTATGGTGAATAATACACCTCCCACTCCCAATACCTAACACCGACTAGATTAGACTCCAGGGGAAACAGGGACTGTGCTTACCAATCCTTTATGGTCAGTTGGCGGTAGTTCGCAATTTCGGGGTTTGCTGGATTCTGTGGGTTGTTGTACCCTAAACATCGGAGAAGACTTCTTATTGCGCAATCTTCAGTTGGGTGGTGTCTGCTGGTGCTGTAGGGCGCGTTTTGGACTTATGGGGTAAGTACCTACTTTCTTTCGCTAAAAATAGGTTCAAAGTCTCTTTAGGTAATGTTTTCACTGTTGGTAGTCAGGCCAAGGTTATAGAGTGGAAACTTTCGATTCTTTGGTTTCTTCCTTGTGGAGTTTTGTTTCGAAGTTGGTCATCGCGGTGGTTTTGGTGGCACCACGTTGGCTGTGGTTGGTTGCTGCCGCAATGATGATGTTCTTCCTTACTTTTCCGATTTCAGAGCATCGAGGCTGGAGAAGTTAGTTACAACCGCTGCGGTGGTCTCTCTCCCTTCTTGATGCTAAACGTCCCT
Source organism: Pristiophorus japonicus (assembly GCF_044704955.1). Lineage (NCBI taxonomy): Eukaryota > Metazoa > Chordata > Chondrichthyes > Pristiophoridae > Pristiophorus > Pristiophorus japonicus. The sequence goes on from NC_091986.1 coordinate 25,843,119, forward strand.
AGCAGTGTCTTCTGAGGCAGTAGCATACCCTTTGTTAAAACAGGGCCCCAGTTATACTGTTGGAGCTGTTCTAATCTTTGCGCCAAATCAGCCCGGATTCTTTGTTTAAATTTTGGCGGGCTTGGTATTTCTTTGTCATATTTTGGCGGGCTCATTAAAATGTTAACTTGTCTCGGGTGTGTCGATTTTCTAAATCTGTTTCTTGATGGAAATATTAGCTTGGTATTTGCAATGTCTGTTTGAGCCCGCAAGAATTATGCATACTCGAAAATCCTTCTCCACAGGAGACATTAACATAGCAACAATTAACCCGCTGGATGGGCCTTTGTTTGTTATGCATATGCTGAAATGGCTTTCCAGATTCAGGCTGATGGCTAGCTATTGCTGGGTTAATTGTTGCTATGTTAATGTCTCCTGTGGAGAAGGATTTTCGAGTATGCATAATTCTCCAGACAATTTGCTTTAGTTTCAATACCCAGACAGCTTCGATACTCAAACTGGTTTCTTTGTAGGATAGCCATCCTTTAGTTCTCTAGCCCGGCCCACACAAACGAAATTTGTCTCGTAAAATCCCAAATTCGATTAAAGTTTGTAGTTTCTTCCATGTGTACTTTAGGATTTCAAACTTTCTGGTAGATAATTCCAAATTAAATTTACTTTCCAATGAGTCCAAACACTGGGTGTGGGGGGGGGGGGGGTGGGGTTCCCACGAATTTTGCCCCCTTCAGTGGCTGGTGTGCAACGGCCACTAGATGTTAAAAAAAATGCATGCACAGGCATCTTCCACCCTTCGGGATATAGTTTGAAACCTGGAATTTTAGGTCCTTCATTGGAACACCTGTGAACTTATCCATTTTGGGCATGGAAACAAGTCATCCTCAACACGAGGGACTGCCTATGATGAATTCAATGTCAAATCAGGTACAGAAAGAGAAATAAAGGGAGGGAAAGAAAGATCAGGTTAAGAGAGAAAAAAATAAACAGAAAGGAAAAATAAGAAACGAAAATGTAAATTTTAAAATTCACGTTTTTTAAATTTTCCCCAAAATTTCAAAACCCGAAGGAATGAGACTCCACACTTATAATGGTTATCCTTTTCGTGCCAGAGAGATTGATGGGCAGTCATTAACATTTATCACTTTATTAAAAAGGGCATTTGTAATGACAAGACTTACATTTTCTTTGCGTGAGATTAATGGATAAATACTGCAAGCTCCGAAACAAAACAGGGCGGCTAAGGGCGAGATGCCATTTCTGCGAAGCTCATGGCAACTCTGTCAACTTTTGGTTATTGGCATTAAAGCGTGAATCGACCCCTTGCCTGAAGTTGCTGTACCATTTAACCATAAATAGCGATGAGCACCATTAGCCTCACCATTGCCTTGAGAGCAAATTCTGGCTTGAAAAGAGTAAATTCTACAGTTTCGTGTTGGATATTTAAAAAAAACTTAAAATTAAAATTAAAATACTTTTTAAAAACATTTTCTTTCCGTCTCTTTTATCTCTCTCTCTTAATCCCATCTTTCTTTCCCTCTCGTTACTTTGATTTCTGTACATGATCTTACATTGAATTAAAATATTCTAACTTATACTTCCCGGTTTAGACTGCGTGCCTCAGTCAGGATTCCTCAATCTGCTTGGTTGAGGAGACACCCTGGGGCCGAACATGCCCCTTTCTATAAGGCTAGTGGTCACCTTAAAGCGGCAGCCAGGGATCGGTGCGGAATGGCCGCCGGGTCTCCGCAGAGGGGCAGCCCATTTTAAAAATTGCCCGTCCTCAGTTCTGGAGCGGTGTAGGGGACCGCTCCACCTGTTTTTCTGCCGTGGCGGGCACCCGCTGACCTTTTACCAACCGGCGGGGACTCCTTCCTGAAATTGATCCTCCGGAAATCGGCCCTTTTCTGGAATTGCCCCGCGGGAGCGGCCCTGTCGCCAATCGGTGCCATTGACAGCTTTTGCTGTCGGTACACGCTCTGGCTTGCCGACGTGGCCGCCCTTAAAGGGGAGGTGTTGCTGCCGGCGGCGGCAAGTTATTTTGGTTAGTCGGCCGACTGCCAACTCGGGCCGACAATTATAGCCGCGGGTTCAGCCGGGCCGCCAATGCGCAGCCTGGCACCCCCTGGTGGACCAATGTTTTCCACTAAAGTGGCTGCAGAGTTCGCAGCAGCGCTCCCCTTTAACTGAAGGGGAGGGACGTTGTGACACGGCAGCGCGATGAGGTCATCAGCGCGGCGCTGATGCCTTGCAGCGTCAGTCACTCCGCCCGCCCCCAGTTCCGTCCCGCTGGTGATGGTCACTCCGCCCCCACCCCCACTTTCGCCCCCATGATGAGGCCACTTCCGTCCCACTCCAAGACAAAGCACAAAGTGTTGAATTTCTCCGGTTTGGCCACCCTATGCATTGAGGTGGACGGAACACATCAAAACCGGTAGGTGCGTCCCATTTTGGGAGGTGGGCAATTTCGCCCCCCCTGTTGCTTGTCCCGCTCATGCACGCCACAGATTCCCTGTAGATGGCGCAGTGCTGTATTGGGCTCCCAATGATTGTAAATGACCGCCCAAAGGCTCACAAAAAGTCTGTGGGCAGCAGTAAACATAATGAAAGGCAAGCGTTGTTCATTCAGTGCTGACTGCAGAATCCAGGCCGTTATATCTAACATTCTGCCAGGTTCTCAATTAAATATGCTCTGCACAATTTTCTGGCCAGCCAGAATTTGCAATCGTATGAGTATGTAAGCTTACTCCTCTAATTCTGCCCCCTTGAGCATCCCTGATCATAATCGCTCAACCATTGGTGGCCGTGCCTTCTGTAGCCTAGGCCCCAAGCTCTGGAACTCCATGCCTAAACTTCTCCGCCTCTCTATCTCTCTTTCCTCTTTCAAGATGCTCCTTAAAATCTACCTCTGTGACTAAGCTTTTAGTCACCTGCGCTAATTTCTACTTATGCGGCCCGGTGTCAAATTTTTATTTCATAATACTCCTGTGAAGGGCGATGAGATGTTTCACTACGTTAAAGGCGCTATATAAATACAAGTTGTTGTTGTTGTTGTTAAAGCCCAATTGAATTCTCACAAGTGGGAAGCACAGCTTTTAAAAGCAACAGAATTATTTCTTGCCACAGCATTTTTTAATCATGATCGGGTTTGCTATTAATGCACACAACCCCAATCCGTAATGCTTGAAATGAAAGGCAATGAAAGAGGGAGATCAGCTGGCAACAGAGCCAGACTTTATGCGCCCACCAGGAAGGTGCAAACTGTATCTGCAGCCTCTGACAGATCTTCTTCACCAAAGGGAACTGTATCCACAGGCTTTGAGTGAGCACGGAGACAGTTGCAGAGTTGTAGCCTGCACTGCAGGAACAGCATTGCCAGTGGCAATGATGGTTATCTCCATCCTCAGTTGCGTAAGGATCACCTGCAACTTCAGACAATTTGCTGCACATAGATGCATGAACCAAGTGACTGATACATCGTTCGGTTAGGCCAGCACTCACTGCTTCTTCCTGACTAAATATCTACAGCAGCATGACACAGCGGCTTAATTGCCCCACATTGCTGGACTCCCCAAAATTCAAGGGGTAATTGATAGAAAGAAAGACCATGCATTTAAGTAGTGCTTTTCACAACCTCATTGATAAAGAAAGAAAGTCTTGGATTTATATAGCGCCTTTCATGACCACCAGATGTCTCAAAGTGCTTTACAGCCAATTAAGTACTGTTGTAATGTGGGAAACGCGGAAGTCAATTTGCGCACAATAAAGGTCCCACAAACAGCAATGTGATAATGACCAGATAATCTGTTTTTTTGTTATGTTGATTGAGGGATAAATATTGGGCAGGACACTGGGGATAATATTGTGTATGCAAGCACTCTCTAAATGACTCCACAAGGCAGGGGTATGGCACTTGAACTGTACAGACTGTAGTCCTTCATTGCAGCTCCTAGTGTGAGGACACCAAGAGGTGAGCTCCCTTTTATACTTGGTTACCTGCAGTGTACAGGTGACCCTTAGGTCTCCAGCAGCAGCACCCTCTGCTGTACAGGTATGGTATATACAGGGTGAAGGTACATTCAGGTCTAGTGTTACAGTACATCATTAACATGCATACATAACAACACTCCTCCCTATGCCTTTCCAAGTCCTTATTGCCATGACATGGGGAGGTGATCAGTAGTGGGCTGTGGGAGGTTGTGGTGAGGGTTGTGTGGGTGCCAGGTGTGATCCCTGTGCTTGTGGCTGTACTCATCCATTTCCACCCCCCTCCCCCCCGGTCATACAAAGACCAAACGGATTTCACTGTTGGAGGATTCCTCAATGGTGGAGCCAGTGCAATGGGTAAGGTACATACACTGTAGAATGGGTAGGTGGTGGCATTTGGTGGTAGGCAGGGCCACAGGGCTGTGTAGGCTCCTTGTCCACCATTGGTGGTCGAAGTCTGGTCATCCCAGGTTCTGTTGGGAAAGCTGGAGGGTACTGGTTTCTCGCTCCCGGTGTTGGCCCTGGTGGCCAGGGGGTGTAGGGCCGATCTGGGGTAGATTGCCAATGGTGGTGGCTGTGCTGTCCCTCTCACTGGGTGTGTGTGAGCCCTTCCTGGGGCATCACATTGGTCCCGAAAGCGCAGGCTACATGGTCGGGTAGCCCGCTGGACCTGGGTGTCTCCCACGGGGGGTTTCCTCTGACAGTGACATTATACCTGTAAAACCTTGTATCATTTATCATTCTACTTTTAGCAGACATGACACATTGGCTCCAATCGCAACTAGTCAATTCAACATTGTTATAACTCTTTACACTTTCACATTTTGCACTTACAACGCTTTCTTGTATATCGGTATCCCTGTACAGGGTTACATTTATCATATTGGCATTTCTGGCATCCTTGTTCAACGATACAAACTCGTTACTTACATCACTTTTAGCTTTGCCGGTATCACCGTTTAACATTACATTCGTATACCTGCATTCACTTACGGCACTTTTACCTTTAATCACACTGGCATCACTGTGCCTAGAGTGGAACTGTCCCTTTAATTGTCTTGGGTTGCCGGTCTCCTTTAAGAGGGCCTTGCAATCTTTACCCAATCCGGTTCGCCGCTCAGTACCACGTGTTGCTCCTTCAACGTTGCCTCTCATGGTCTGGTCGCGGCCATCTTGATTCCAGGTTCTTCGCCTCGTGGTGTGGGCGCCATCTTATCTCTCTCCACAAGTTAGGCTGCAGTGATCCTTTTGCCTCAGGTTCTGCCACGGATGCTGGGAATCTACCTTCTGCGCCGATCTTCTTCCCTCGGAGTCCTGCCACGGCTCGGAAGGTGAGGTCTGGATGCTCGGGTTGGATCATCTCACCGCAGTGTTGTGCAGTCTGTGTCATCACCACGCAGTCGAGCTGGATGGTAGGATTTCTGGGTGCTGCGATGGATCCAAGTTTGGGGCCACGTGGGATGTCGATCGCCAGGGCCCGGAGGCATCATCGCTCCGACCGATTTGAACTTGCTTCATCCAACTTCTTCCCAGCAGCGTTGGACCATCACCAGCAATGACCCACAAAGGGAGCTTGTACATCACGCCATCATGGGACACCTGGATGTCCACGCTGCCAATGATTGGAATTATGCCTTTTGTATAGGTGAGCAGCTTTGCCTGGATTGGGGACAGTTTTGGTCGCTCGGCGGGATTGTCCCAGAGTTTCTCAAAGGCCGTCTGATTCATCAACAACTGGCTCGCCCCTGTGTCGATCTCCATCGAGACTGGAACACCATTGATTTCCACTTCCATTTTCCACAGAGCAGGTATATATTTCGCACTCTTCTTCCAGGGGCTGAGCAGCTTCATCTGCATCAGTGTCGGAGCCCAGGTGATTGGCCAACTCTTCAGCGACGCGGTGAGTAAAACTTTTTCCACACATTCGCTGAAGGTGACCTTTCGCGTTGCAGCCTTTGCAGGTGTACTCTTTGTATCGGCACTGGTGCGCCCTGTGGTTTCCTCCACAGCGCCAGCACGGGGCTAGCCGGTTGGCCCCATGTGGTGGACTCAGGGTTGTGGGACTCGGGGCAGCATTCTTGCCTCTGAAAGTCGCCTTTCTGTTCACTGCGCTCATCGGGTTAGAGTCCTGGATGCGGCTCATCATCCGTTTGGAGTCGCAGACTGAGATCATGAAGGCCTGGCTCACTTTGATTGCCTTCTGCAGGGTGACCGCAGTGCCCGCAGAGAGCAGTTCATGGAGGAGGCCCTCGTGGCCGATTCCAATAATGAAGATGTCCCTTGGTGCTTCAGTGAAGTGGTCACCAAATTCACGCGGTGCAGATTCTTAGATCTGCAGCATAGTTAGCAATTTCTTGGCATTCGGGCCGCCGATGAGTGTAAAACCGATGCCTGGCTGTGAGGATGCTCTCTTTGGGTTTAAGTTGTTCCAATATTAAAGTTACGAGCTCCGCATAGATCTTGGTTGTCATCTTTGCTGGGGCTAGCAGGTCCCTGACGAGGCCATGGATGGTGGGCCCACAACTACTGAGCAGGATGGCTCTGCGCTTGTTCGCTAGCGAGATCGGTGAGTCCCGATCCAGGTCGTTCGTGATGAAAAAGTGTTCTAACCTTTCCACAAAGTCATCCCAATCTTCCCCATCAGTGAATTGTTGGAAGTTGCTTAGATTAGACATGTTGTGCGTGGAAATTTGTAACCTCGTCGCCAGTTATTGTGTATGCAAGCACTCCTCGAGGCAGGGGTATGGCACTTGAACTGTACAGACTGTAATCCTTTATTGCAGCTCCTAGAGTGAGGACACCGAGAGGTGAGCTCCCTTTTATACTGGGTTACCTGCAGTGTACTGGTGATCCTTAGGTCTCCAGCAGCAGCACTCTCTGGTGTACAGGTATGGTATATACAGGGTGAAGGTACATTCAGGTCTAGTGTTACAGTACATCATTAACATGCATACATAACAGATAACTCCCCTGCTCTTCTTTGAAATAGTGCCATGGGATCTTTTATATCCACCTGAAAGGACAGACGGGGCCTCGGTTTAATGTCTCATCCGAAAGACAGCACCTCCAACAGTGCAGCACTCCCTCAGCATTGCACTGGAATGTCAGCCTAGATTTTTTTGTGCTCAAGTCCCTGGAGTGGGACTTGTACCCACAACCTTCTGACTCAGAGGCGAGAGTGCTACCCACTGAGCGATCTATATGCGCATGAAGGCTTTCTGCACAATGTTGTGGCCTATATAACCAGAAATAGAGATTCTACTTCACCAATGTGCAGTGGCCAGTGATCAGAGACCCCACTTCGCAGACAGCATCCATGATGCTTTCAGTCTAAGATAATGATCTCTCTCATGCTTATGGGGAAAGTGAAGGTAGACTGCAGAGTTGGCTTCTCAAAGACCAGGGTGATCCTTTGCAGCCATGGCTGATGGCACACGAACACCATCCCTGGGTTGAGCAGAGTATAGATACAATGAGGCAGATGCAGCTACCAGGATCATTATAGAGAATACCATTCCCATCATGAAGTAACAGTTGATATGCCTTAACATGACATGGAATTCAGTGTCAGTAAATGTGAGCCGGCACATTTTGGTCAAATAAATTAAAGTCATAATTATACATTGAATGGGGAAAATTGGGTGATGTGGATGAGCAAATGGATTTGAGGGTCCAGGTTCACGAGACATTAAAAGCATCACCACAAATGAATAAAGCCATACTAAAACTAGTAAAATACTGGTCTTATGGCAAGAGGTGTAGAATATAAAGGTTGAGCCGTCATGGCGAATCTATAGAAGAACTTTACTAAGAGCACAGTTGGAGTACTGTATCCTGTTTTGTGCTCCACACTATAGGAAGGACGGTGAGGCAATAGAGAGGATACAGCACAGATTCACTAGGATGCTGCCAGGTGTGAAGAGACTCAAATACAAAGATATACTTAGAAAATTGGGACTAATTTTCATTAAAACAGAGGAGATTTCAGGGTGATTTCATAGAGGTAGTGGCGGGATGGGACAATGTGAATACAGGTTGAATCTCCCTTATCCAGAACCCTCGAGACCTGGCCTGTTCTGGATAAGGGATTTTTCTGGATGAGGGGTGGTCATGTTAAATTGGATGGTAAGGTACTGAGCAAGAGGATATCAGGGCTGGCTGGCTTGGGGCTGGGAGAGCAGCAGAGAGATCATGGGGGGAGGGGGGAAGGTGGTGGTGGATCGCGAGGTCAGGCCAGCGATTGCGGGAGTCGGCAGCGAGGAAGGAATTCAATTTGTTCATGTCGGAGCTCTGCGCATGCGCCATCCAGTGGCTGGGAATGGTTCTGCATGAGGGGTGATTCTGGATAAGGGAGTTCTGGATAAGGGAGGTTCAACCTGTAGTAACAGACAGGTGATTGAAGGGTCTCGAAAGAGGGGTCATAAATGTATGATTAATAGAATGTAGGACAGAGAGCAGGAAGAACTTTGTTTACAGGGGGTTGTGAGACTGTGGAATGCATTACCAGAGTCAATGATCGAAGCAAACACCATGCCAACATTTAAGAATAGGTAGATGGGTGATTGAAGGGAAGGGGGATAAAGTGATATGGGGACAGGACAGGCATATGGAATTAGGATTATTGCTTGTGTGGGGGATAAACACTAAGATGCTGGGCAGAATGATACATTTCTATGTTGTAATTTCTATAATTCTATGTAAAAATAAAAACCAGAGGATTCATTATAGTACAGCTCCCCAAGCTCATCATGATCTATATGCTCCACAAATTTGCAATAGAAAGAGCACTAAATATGCAGGAGGAGGAGCAAGCTGTCCCACAAGCAAGACCGAAGAATAATGCATTGAATGACCAAGAGAATTTTGCTGCAGAAACTTTGGCATAGCTAGAAACACCAGTACACCATGAGGTCGTACAGGAGATATCAGGTTAACTTTTCGCCTTTAGCATTCCTGGTGGGGAGCTCCACATGCTAGCAGTGCATAAAGGGAATGCCGACATGTGCCAGATTTGCAGCCCCACAATTTCCTCCCCATTAATTGTAATTAACAGAACTGTCAGGTTGAGCAAATGCTTTGCAGAGGCAACAGTCAATGTGTGTCAGGTTGAGATGAATTGTGGCACGCACACTTTGCTCACCTACTTGGTATAAAGAAATGTTGGGTTGCCTTACCTTGCAGCTTTATTAAGATCTGCAATTTTCTTTGTCAATTAATTGTAATTGTATAAGGTTATGAGGGGGCTTGACAAGGTTGATGCAGAGAGGATGTTTCCACTGATAGGGGAGACTAGAACTAGGGGGCATAATCTTAGAATAAGGGGCCGCCCAATTAAAACTGAGATGAGGAGAAATTTCTTCTCTCAGAGGGTTGTAAATCTGTGGTGTTCGCTGCCTCAGAGAGCTGTGGAAGCTGGGTCATTGAATAAATTTAAGACAGAGATAGACAGTTTCTTAACCGATAAGGGAATAAGGGGTTATGTGGAGCTGAGTCCATGATCAGATCAGTCATGATCTTATTAAATGGCGGAGCAGGCTCAAAGGGCCGGATGGCCTACTCCTACTCTTATTTCTTGTGTTCTTATGTAATTGCCGCCATGTCCTGTAGGTGGTACAAATGGCATGTATTCCTGTCGTCACCTCCTCCCAGATACTCCCTAAAGGGGAGGATAAAAAATTGGGCAATGATCCTTTCACTCACTTCCAGCAGCAAAAACAACTTGTATTTATATAGCACCTTTAACGAAGTAAACCGTCCCAATGCAATACACAGGAGCGTTATAAAACAAAATTTGACCCGAGTCACGTACTGAAATATATGGGAAAATGACCAAAAGCTTGGTCAAAGAGATCATTTCTAATGAGCATCTAAAGGAAGAGAGAGAGGTAGAGAGGCAGAGAGGCTTAGGGAGGGAATTGCAGAGCTTGGGGCCTAGGCAACACAAGGCTCGGCCGTCAATGGTTGAGCGATTAAAATCGGAGATGCTCAAATGGCAGAATTAGAGGAGCGCAGATGTCTGAGGGTTGTGGGGCTGGAGGCAATTACAGAGTTAAGGATAGCATGTCCCCTGCTGCTTCTGGAAAGAATGTGATCTTCTGATGTGCCACTTCATGACTTGATCGAGCACTCCTTTCCTTCTGTGCAATAAAAGCTTCTCTTTTAATTAGCCACTTCCCTTTTAAATAGCTAGTGCAGCTCTTTAGCCAGCACAGAAGATCCCCTTTCCTATGGCCTGAGCTCTGCGCAGTAGACCACAGTTCACTTAGGAGACATAAATAGAACGACCTGGAAGTTTCAGTGGTCATGGCCATGTGGAAGGAGTTGGGTAGACGACCTGGTCGGCACCATTCACAGGTCAGGAATGCAGGTACTGCAAAATCCACACACCTAAATGTTGCACTTGTGCGCTCCCGATCCAAGTAAAGTAAACTGCTTGAACCGACATTGTCGATTCCTCTCAGCATTCTAAAGATCTGGATCACTTTCCACCTCAATCTTTCCTTCAACCAAAACAAAGAGTTTTGTCCTTTGAATCGCCCTCAGTAACTTAAAGCCCTCAGTCCTGAATTATCATTCTCAGTTGTTTGGAACCTTTTCCAATGCAGAGAGTTGTTAACCTGTAGAATTCTCTACTGCGGAGAGTTGTTGATGCCAGTTCATTAGATATATTCAAGAGGGAGTTAGATGTGGCCCTTACAGCTAAAGGGATCAAGGGGTATGGAGAGAAAGCAGGAAAGGGGTACTGAGGTGAATGATCAGCCATGATCTTATTGAATGGTGGTGCAGACTCGAAGGGCCGAATGGCCTACTCCTGCACCTATTTTCTATGTTTCTATGTTTCTTTGTGCTTTTCAAGGTGGGGAGCTAAAACTGCACATCATAGGGTACATTTTTTGAATTTGCATTCACAGCGTGAAGCTTTAGATGCAGTTGAGTAGCTATGTCGCCTGTTGCTAACTTTACATTAGCCAGATACTTCCAGCGAATGCCAAATAATTTCACCCAAATAACTACACTTTCCAACCTTTGCTCACGAACAATTGCCTAGATTAATAGTCCACAACTCAAAAAAAAACATACTTCAACAGTAATTTATACTAAATTTGTTTGGCCAGCTTCAACTGATATTTGATTTGTCCTTTTGGTCTCTGAGCAAATAAGCAATTTAATGGCAGCATGTGCCAAATTGGATGCAGTTTCGTACTATGGATTTGTTCTATCTTGCTCCTGGGTTGAGGCCAACTATTCATTTAACTTGGGATGTTTACGGCCAGCAGAGAAGATTGAAATTCATCTCAGCAATCTGGGTTGGTTTTGAACACAGACTGGAGGTGAAAGGACAGCCTGTTGGTTTGATTGCTATAATTTCCTCTGGATTGCAGGGGTTGGATTTTTGGCTGGTTGCCGCCTCTGATTTCGCTACAGAGGGGCGGTAATGGCGACGGACAGCACGTCCAGGTGGCCGGCCAGCTTCCAGCACTCCGCCGGGACACTCGATGCTCGGTTTGCGGGGGCGTGGGGCATTACCGCCTGGGAGAGGCGAGCCGGTGTGCAACGCCCCTGGTTGCGACACCGGCTCGATATTTGGTCCGTGCCCGATCCGTGGCGCGCCCTGGTGGGAACGCCTGTGGAAGCTGGCATTCCAAGCTGTGCCGGCTGCAATGAGGTAAGTAATGTCGACATCAGGTAAGTGTGATTGGGCCAGAATTTGATGGACTTACCACTGGCTGCCGTCGAGTTTTCTCGGCGATCTCCCTGGTTTCTGGGCGCTCTCCCCGCTGAGCGAATTTGGTGAGGCCCTCACGCCGACGGGGAGAGAAGACCGCTGGGGAGCATCCGCTGGTGTGCACCGGTGTGCCATGCCAACAAAAGTTCTCCCGTCCGCTCACTCCCCAGATTGGTCCGGGCGGTCCTCCGCTCCAGCAGCAGAAGAGACTGCCGCGTGGAGGCAGGTCGTACCCGAACAGTAATTATGAAGACCTGCAAGAAAAGGTTAGTGCACTTGTTTCCTTCATTTCTTTTGCACCAATTTTGGTGGATAGGGTCCTCTGAAGGATTTGGAAATTATTTTTTTCCATTTGTTGAAAATGTTTTATTTTTCCCATTCCCCCCTCCCTGGGCCCAACTCTACCCTCGGCGTTACTTTGCCGAGGATCGCATTTGCCGCCCAGAATCCAACCTACCGCCCACTGCCACCCAGAATTGGCGAGTAAGGCCCATTGTTTCCGCCGGGCGGTTTTTTTCCACATTTTCCACCAAACTTCCACCCAAAGTACCGTCAGGATCTTAGCGGTCCTTTCGACGGTATGTAGGCAGCACTTAGGTTTGACCAAACTCGGGGCCCATTGTTTTTTATTTTTGCGATTTATGTTGATGTGTCATCAGTAATATATTGGGAATGTTTTTGGTGGTTGTTTTCAGATTTGTTTCCTCCACGGAAGCCTCTCTCAGGGCTGCTTAGCAATGGATTTTCACTTACTCAGCCGGCCTAGCGCCCGAAAAGAGGTGTGTAATGCCTCCTTCAGCGCTCCGCTTCACACTCAGGGCCCGGCTGGTGAATTTTGCGGCTGGAGACGCAAATCATTTCCTGGCGCAAAATTTACCGCTCCGCCTGGATGAGCGACGCAACAGAGGCGCGACCGAATTTACATCGTTTGCAAGTCTTTTAATTCCATTCTCTGCTTGAGCAGCCCATTTTTGCTGTTCATAGTATCACCGGGTCTATGAAGCAAAGTCTTTCAGGTTGTTTTATACTTCTGTTGAGTCTATTTTAGTGCCAGCTCATTTGCCTGGATTGATTGCGAAACTGTCACAACACTTTAATGAGAACCGCATTCACAATTAGGCTGATTAAAAACATTAACAGTGTCATTTAATTACCCAGCATTAAAACATCAGCACACAGCTGAAACTTCCTTCCAGCTTGATTCAGGAAATTGTTTTAATTACAATGCCTTTTTTCCATGTTGTTATTCCTTATTCTGCACTGAAACCACTCCTCGACACACAGGACACAGTACTCTCCTGGGTGGGTTCATGCTCTGTTGGTGAATTTATCCTTCTGGGAGAAATGTCTCTCTCATTCATGTGCTGAAGTAATAAAATGTAAATGCTTCTGTAATGTATTTCCTTCATGGGTTCTTTGCTCAAGAATTCATAGCAACACGTTGCTATTCAGATCTAGTTGGTTTATTAACAAAGGTTTAACAATCACACTACACATTGCCAGTTCATCCACTAGGCTTACAACTGCATACCTCATCGTGGATGACCTAGACCCAACTGACTGGGGTTTTATTGAGTCTTGTGAACATCACATGACTGGCTAAGCCACTCACAATGCAACAGCTCTACAACTATTTTGAATATACCTTCAAGCTAAATGCTCCTTTTGTAAGGACACAAAAATCCACAAATTAACTAATAAGCATTAAAGGGAACCGTGACAAATCAAATTAACTTAAAATGTTGTTCACTGTTGAAATGATGCACTCCAGCCCCTCTGGTGCCCACCTCTCATGGAAGGCCGCGAGCGTACTGGTGGACACGGCGTGCTCCATCTCCAGGGACACCCTGGCGCAAACGTAGCTGTGAAAGAGAGGCAGGCAGTCGGGCTGAATGACCCCCTTGACCACCTGCCTGGACCGGTTAATGGCCACCTTGGCCAGGCACAGGAGCAGTCCTATGAGGAGGCCCTCCAATCTTCCCGCTTCCCTCCACGCAAGATGCCCAAGGATCAGGAGCGTGGGATGAAATTCAGCCAAAATCGAGGAGCAGCCTCTTCAAATAATGGAAGAGGGGCTGCAGCCTTGCACACTGTATAAAAACATGGAACACGGACTCCTCCAGGCCGCAGAAAATGCAGGTGGCCTGGGAGTCCGTGAACCGACTTAAAAACTTAGTGCAACACCCTCCAGGCCAAGTCCCCCAATAGATAAAGGGAGGGCTCCCGCAGAGAGAGCCCTCCACCGGGGACCCTGCCTCCTCTGGATGGCAAAATGGTGCACCATAGCGTGTTCAGACAGCAGACGAGGATGGCAACGTGGAGAGTGTGCAAGAACGGTCCGTACAGGAATCCCCTCCGCGCTGTGCAAAAACTCTACAAACCTGGGAGCATACTCACAAATGCATATATTACAGCTCCCATGTGTAGTCAGTGACATTACCCATATCTTGGCTTCCAGTGTCCCAAACCTAGCTAGGCTTCACCAGCTCCCATGCCTTTATGAATCAATTGTAAGATCCTTATACTCACCTTAAGTTGCCTCCACAGCATTACCACTGCTGACCAAAGTGGTCTCCTTTAGCCTCTGTCTCTGCTCACACTCTTCACTCCTCTGACACTGATTGACTCCTCATTCCCTATCCTCTTTGCTGCACCATTGGTGACCATTGCTCTTTCAGCCACCATGTCCCTGACTTCGGGAGCTCAAATCCCTCTGCCTTACCTCCTCCTTTCCTGCTTTCCAAACCCGACTAACGACTTTTCTTTTCAACTGCTCTTTTGGTCCTGCCACGTGACTCCAACCAGTTCTTTTTTTCCCACCCACTCGATAACTATTTAATTTTCTGAGATGTGAGGGATGCTATATAAAGGCAAGGCATTGCTCATGGTAATTCAAGCTTGAATGACAAAAGAGTAACACTATTCATAAGAACATAAGAAATAGGAGCAGGATAAGTCATTTGGCCCCTCGAGCCTGCTCCACCATTTAATAAGGTCATGCTTATCAGATCATAGACTCAGCTCCATTTCCCTGCCCTCTCCCATAACCCTTTATTCCCTTATCACGCAAAAATCTGTTTATATCTCCGCCATAAATCTATTCAATGACCCAGCCTCAACAGCTCTCTGGGACAGAGAATTCCACAGATTTACAACCCTCAGAGTGTGTTATGCTCCTCCTGTACCATGTCGGAACTCAGGGACACCTCCAGTGTCCCTGACGACTACGTGTGCGGGAAGTGTATCCGCCTCCAGCTCCTGACAGACCGCGTTGCGGAATTGGAGCTGAGGTTGGATTCACTCTGGAGCATCCACGATGCTGAGAATGACGTGAATAGCACATTTAATGAGTTGGTCTTACCGCAGGTGAAGGGTCCACAGGCAACTAGGGAATGGAAGACCAGCAGGAAGAGCAGTGCAAAGAAGGTAGTGCAGGGGTCCCCTGCGGTCATCCCCCTGCAAAACAGATACACCGCTTTGAGTACTGTTGAGGGGGATGACTCATCAGGGGAGGGCAGCAGCAGTCAAGTTCATGGCACCATGGCTGGCTCTGCTGCACAGGAGGGCAGGAAAAAGAGTGGGAGAGCGATAGTGATAGGGGATTCGATTGTAAGGGGAATAGATCGGCGTTTCTGCGGCCGCAACCGAGAATCCAGGATGGTATGTTGCCTCCCTGGTGCAAGGGTCAAGGATGTCTCGGAGCGGGTGCAGGACATTCTGAAAAGGGAGGGTGAACAGCCAGTTGTTGTGGTGCACAATGGTACCAACGACATAGGTAAAAAAAGGGATGAGGTCCTACAAGATGAATTTAAGGAGCTAGGAGCTAAATTAAAAAGTAGGACCTCAAAAGTAGTAATATCAGGATTGCTACCAGTGCCACATGTTAGTCAGAGTAGGAATCGCAGGATAGCTCAGATGAATACGTGGCTTGAGCAGTGGTGCAGCAGGGAGGGATTCAAATTCCTGGGGCATTGGAACCAGTTCTGGGGGAGGTGGGACCAGTACAAACCGGACGGTCTGCACCTAGGCAGGACCGGAACCAATGTCCTAGGGGGAGTGTTTGCTAGTGCTGTTGGGTAGGAGTTAAACTAATGTGGCTGGGGGATGGGAACCAATGCAGGGAGTCAGAGGGAAATAAAAAGGAGACAAAAGCAAAAGACAGAAAGGAGATGAGGAAAAGTGGAGGGCAGAGAAACCCAAGGCAAAAAACAAAAAGGGCCACTGAATGTAAAGGGGCTGCAGAACTAAAAATCATGGATTAAAAACTAGTATTAAAACACTCTACCTAAACGCACGCAGCATTCGAAATAAAGTAAATGAATTGACGGCACAAATCATTACAAATGGGTATGATTTGGTGGCCATTACAGAAACGTGGTTGCAGGGTGGCCAAGACTGGGAATTAAACATACAGGAGTATCTGACGATTCGGAAAGATAAACAAGAAGGGAAAGGAGGTGGGGTAGCTCTGTTAATAAAGGATGATATCAGGGCAGTTGTGAGAGACGATATTGGCTCCAATGAACAAAATGTTAAATCATTGTGGGTGGAGATTAGAGATAGTAAGGGGAAAAAGTCACTGGTGGGCGTAGTTTATAGGCCCCCAAATAATAACTTCACGGTGGGGCGGGCAATAATCAAGGGAATAATGGAGGCATGTGAAAAAGGAACGGCAGTAATCATGGGGGATTTTAACCTACATATCGATTGGTCAAATCAAATCGCACAGGGTAGCCTGGAGGAGGAATTCATCGAATGCATACGGGATTGTTTCTTAGAACAATATGTTGCAGAACCTATAAGGGAGCAAGCTATCTTAGATCTGGTCCTCTGTAATGAGACAGGAATAATAAAAGATCTCCTAGTAAAAGATCCTCTCGGAATGAGTGATCACAGTATGGTTGAATTTGTAATACAGATTGAGGTTGAGGAAGTAGTGTCTCAAACGAGCATACTATGCTTAAACAAAGGGGACTACAGTGGGATGAGGGCAGAGTTGGCTAACGTAGACTGGAAACATAGACTAAATGGTGGCACAATTGAGGGACAGTGGAGGACTTTTAAGGAGCTCTTTCATAGTGCTCAACAAAAATATATTCCCATGAAAAAGAAGGGCGGTAAGAGAAAGGATAACCAGCCGTGGATAACAAGGGAAATTAAGGAGAGTATCAAATTAAAAAGCAATGTGTATAAGGTGGCCAACGTTAGTGGGAAAATAGAAGATTGGGAAAATTTTAAACGACAGCAAAGAATGACTAAGAAAGCAATAAAGAAAGGAAAGATGGATTACGAAGGTAAACTTGCGCAAAACATAAAAACGGATAGTAAAAGCTTTTATAGATATATAAAACAGAAAAGAGTGATGAAAGTAAATGTTGGTCCCTTAGAAGATGAGAAGGGGGATTTAATAATGGGAAATGTGGAAATGGCTGAGACCTTAAACAATTATTTTGCTTCGGTCTTCACAGTGGAAGATACAGAAACCATGCCAGAAATTGCTGGTCACAGGAATGTGGGAAGGGAGGACCTGGAGACAATCACTATCACTAGAGGGGGTAGTGCTGGACAGGCTAATGGGACTCAAGGTAGACAAGTCCCCTGGTCCTGATGAAATGCATCCCAGGGTACTAAAAGAGATGGCGGAAGTTATAGCAGATGCATTCATTATAATCTACCAAAATTCTCTGGACTCTGGGGAGGTACCAGTGGATTGGAAAGCAGCTAATGTAACGCCTCTGTTTAAAAAAAGGGGGCAGACAAAAGGCAGGTAACTATAGGCCGGTTAGTTTAACATCTGTAGTGGGGAAAATGCTTGAAACTATCATTAAGGAAGAAATAGCGGGACATCTAGATAGGAATAATGCAATCAAGCAGACGCAGCATGGATTCATGAAGGGGAAATCATGTTTAACTAATTTACTGGAATTCTTTGAGGATATAACGAGCATGGTGGATAGAGGTATACTGATGGGTGTGGTGTATTTAGATTTTCAAAAGGCGTTCGATAAGGTGCCACACAAAAGGTTACTGCAGAAGATAAAGGTACGTGGGGTCAGTGGAAATGTATTAGTATGGATAGAGAATTGGCTGGCTAACAGAAAGCAGAGTCGGGATAATTGGGTCCTTTTCGGGTTGGAAATCGGTGGTTAGTGGTGTGCCACAGGGATTGGTGCTGGGACCACAACTGTTTACAATATACATAGATGACCTGGAAGAGGGGACCGAGTGTAGTGTAACAAAATTTGTAGATGACACAAAGATTAGTGGGAAAGCGGGTTGTGTAGAGGACACAGAGAGGCTGCAAAGAGATTTAGATAGGTTAAGCGAATGGGCGAAGGTTTGGCAGATGGAATACAATGTCGGAAAATGTGAGGTCATCCACCTTGGGGAAAAAAAACAGTACAAGGGAATATTGTTTGAATGGGGAGAAATTACAACATGCTGTCGTGCAGAGTGATCTGGGGGTCCTTGTGCATGAATCCCAAAAAGTTAATTTGTAGGTGCAGCAGGTAATCAGGAAGGCGAATGGAATGTTGGCCTTCATTGCAAGAGGGATGGAGTACAAAAGCAGGGAGGTCCTGCTGCAACTGTATAGGATATTGGTGAGGCCGCATCTGGAGTACTGCGTGCATTTTTGGTCACCTTACTTAAGGAAGGATATACTAGCTTTGGAGGGGGTACAGAGACGATTAACTAGGCTGATTCCAGAGATACCTTATGATGATAGATTGAGTAGACTGGGTCTTTACTCGTTGGAGTTCAGAAGGATGAGGGGTGATCTTATAGAAACATTTAAAATAATGAAAGGGATAGACAAGCTAGAGGCAGAGAGGTTGTTTCCACTGGTCGGGGAGACTAGAACTAGGGGGCACAGACTCAAAATACGGGGGAGCCAATTTAAAACCGAGTTGAGAAGGAATTTCTTGTCCCAGAGGGTGGTGAATCTGTGGAATTCTCTGCCCAAGGAAGCAGTTGAGGCTAACTCATTGAATGTATTCAAGTCACAGATGGATAGATTTTTAACCAATAAGGAAATTAAGGGTTATGGGGAGCGGGCGGGTAAGTGGAGCTGAGTCCACGGCCAGATCAGCCATGATCTTGTTGAATGGCGGAGCAGGCTCGAGGGGCTAGATGGCCTACTCCTGTTCCTAATTCTTATGCTCTTATGTATGTAAGAAATTCCTCCTCAACTCAATTTTAAATGGGCGGCCCCTTATTCTGAGACTATGTCCCCTAGTTTTAGTTTCCCCTATGAATGGAAATACCCCTCTGCATCCACCTTGTCGAGCCCCCTCATTACCTTGCCAATCTTGTTCCACACCATGATGTGCACAGATAATGTCAACTGACATAAAGCAGACCATAGAATCAAAGAATCATAGAATGATTACAGCACATAAGGCCATTCGACCCATCGAGCCCATGCCGGCTCTCTGCAAGAGCACCTCATCTCGTCCCACTCCCCCGCCCTTTCTCTGTAGCCCTGCATTTTTTTTTTCCTTCACGATTGAATCTGCCTCCACCATCCTTTCAGGCAGTGCATTCCAGGTCCTAATCACTCACTGTGTAAATGGGTTTTCCTCATGTCGCCTTTGGATCGTCTGCCAATCACCTTAAATCTGTGCATTAAACCAAATATTGATTAGGCTAACCAAACTGGTAGCAATGCAGTGGAAGAGGATTTCCTGGAGTGTATTAGGGATGCTTTTCTGGACCAATATGTCGAGGAACCAACCAGGGAGCTGGCCATTCTAGACTGGATCTTGTGTAATGAGAAAGGACTAATTAGCAATCTTGTTGTGCAAGACCCCTTGGGGAAGAGTGACCATAACACAGAATTCTTTATTAGCATGGAGAGTGACAAAGTTAATTCAGAAACTAGGGTTCTGAACTTAAGGAAAGGTAACTTCGATGGTTTGAGGCGTGAATTGGCTCGAATAGACTGGCAAATGATACTTAAAGGGTTGACGGTGGATAGGCAATGGCAAACATTTAAAGATCACATGGATGAACTTCAGCAATTGTACATCCCTGTCTGAAGTAAAAATAAAACGGGGAAGGTGGCTCAACCGTGGATAACAAGGGAAATTAAGTATAGTGTTAAATCCAAGGAAGAGGCATATAAATTGGCCAGAAAAAGCAGCAAACCTGAGGACTGGGAGAAATTTAGAATTCAGCAGAGGAGGACAAAGGGTTTAATTAAGAGGGGGGAAATAGAGTACGAGAAGAAGCTTGCCGAGAACATAAAAACTGACTGCAAAAGCTTCTATGGATATGTGAAGAGAAAAAGATTAGTGAAGACAAACGTAGGTCCCTTGCAGTCAGATTCAGGTGAATTTATGAATTTATAATGGGGAACAAAGAAATGGCAGACCAATTGAACAAATACTTTGGTTCTGTCTTCACGAAGGAAGACACAAATAACCTTCCGGAAGTACTAGGGGACCGAGGGTCTAGTGAGAAGGAGGAACTGAAGGATATCCTTATTAGGCAGGAAATTGTGTTAGGGAAATTGATGGGATTGAAGGCTGATAAATCCCCAGGGCCTGATAGTCTGCATCCCAGAGTACTTAAGGAAGTGGCCCTAGAAATAGTGGATGCATTGGTGATCATTTTCCAACAGTCTATCGACTCGGGATCAGTTTCTATGGACTGGAGGATAGCTAATGTAACACCACTTTTTAAAAAGGGAGAGAGAGAGAAAGCGAGTAATTATAGACTGGTTAGCCTGACATCAGTGGTGGGGAAAATGTTGGAATCAATTATCAAAGATGAAATAGCAGCGCATTTGGAAAGCAGTGACAGGATCGGTCCAAGTCAGCATGGATTTATGAAGGGGAAATCCTGCTTGACAAATCTTCTGGAATTTTTTGAGGATGTAACTAGTAGAGTGGACAAGGGAGAACCAGTAGATGTGGTGTATTTGAACTTTCAAAAGGCTTTTGACAAGGTCCCACACAAGAGATTGGTGTGCAAAATCAAAGCACATGGTATTGGGGGTAATATACTGACGTGGATAAAGAACTGGTTGGCAGACAGGAAGCAGAGAGTCGGGATAAACGGGTCCTTTTCAGAATGGCAAGCAGTGACTAGTGGAGTGCCACAGGGCTCAGTGCTGTGACCCCAGCTCTTTACAATATACATCAATGATTTGGATGAAGGAATTGAATGTAATATCTCCAAGTTTGCAGATGACACTAAACTGGGTAGCGGTGTGAGCTATTAGGGGAACGCTAAGAAGCTGCAGGGTGACTTAGACAGGTTAGGTGAGTGGGGAAATGCATGGCAGATGCAGTATAATGTGGATAAATGTGAGGTTATCCACTTTGGGGGCAAAAACGCAAAGACAGAATATTATCTGAATGGTGGCAGATTAGGAAAAGGAGAGGTGCAACAAGACCTGGTTCATCAGTCATTGAAAGTTGGCATACAGGTACAGCAAGCGGTAAAGAAGGCAAATGGTATGTTGGCCTTCATAGTTAGGGGACTTGAGTTTAGGAGCAGGGAGGTCTTATTGCAGTTGTACAGGGCCTTGGTGAGGCCTCACCTGGAATATTGTGTTCAGTTTTGGTCTCCTAATCTGAGGAAGTACGTTCTTGCTATTGAGGGAGTGCAGCGAAGGTTCACCAGACTGATTCCCGGGATGGCTGGACTGACATATGAGGAGAGACTGGATCAACTGGGCCTTTATACATTGGAGTTTAGAAGGATGAGAGGGGATCTCATAGAAACATACAAGATTCTGATGAGACAGGACAGGTTAGATTCGGGTAGATTGTTCCCGATGTTGGGGAAGTCCAGAACCAGGGACACAATCTTAGGATAAGGGGTAGGCCATTTAGGACTGAGATGAGGAGAAACTTCTTCACTCAGAGAGTTGTTAACCTGTGGAATTCTTTACCGCAGAGAGTTGTTGATGCCAGTTCATTGGATATATTCAAAAGGGCGTTAGATATGGCCCTTACGGCTAAGGGGATCAAGGGGTATGGAGAGAAAACAGGATAGGGGTACTGAGGGAATGATCAGCCATGATCTTATCAAATGGTGGTGCAGGCTCGAACGCCCAAATGGCCTACTCCTGCACCTATTTTTTGTGTTTCTATGTCTATGTCTCTATGTCCTCTGGTTCTCAACCCTTCCGCCAATGGGAACAGGGAGTTCTCCTATTTCTCGCTCTCTACTCTGCCTAGACCCCTCATGATTTTGAATACCTCTATCAAATCTCCTCTCAAACTTCTCCGCTCTAAGGAGGACAACCCCAGCTTCTCCAATCTATCCACCTAACTGAACTCCCTCATCCCTGTACTATTCTTGCAAATCACACAGTAACAAGCAACAATGCCAGTGTTTATGAGGCATTCACTGTTTCCAGCTGTCTTTCGGTGCGCAATACGTGGATTAAGTTGACTAATTGTTTCTTTCTTTTTGACGGGTCAATCTTCACTCACGTTGTGCATTTTCAGAGTGGCTTTGTTGAGATTCCTACCATGGAGGTGTCTTCCATTCTATCTGCTTTCTGCTCTCGGTTCTGCTTCTGGCCTGTGGGTTAGGAACATAAGAACAAGAGTAGGCCATTCAGCCCCTCGAGCCATTCAATTGGATCAGGGCTGATCTGTACCTCAGCTCCATAATCCCTTGGTGTTCTTACCCAATAAAAATCTATCAACCACAGTCTAGAAAGCGCCAATTGTCCCAGCATCCACAACCTTTTGGGGGAAGAGAGTTCCAAAGAATTCTGGGAGTCATCAGCAGTCTGAAAGACAGACTTGAAATAAGTTACAAGTACCTATTCATGGGCAATTCCAGAGAACTTTTGAGTGTGTTTCTGTTGTAACTACCAGTCTAAGACCAGTATCTGCAGAATCACTGTCAGCTAGGGAGTATCTCGCTCCAGAAATCAAAACATTAAATATGTGAAGAGAAAAGACAAGTTGTAACATTTCAAATTTGCAACCCTTCATGGGGCTTAACTGAAAGATAAACATGCATTTTAATAAGATTGGGAAACACTGAATGAGAAAAAAAGGGAGAAGGGGAACTTAATAGATACACAGATTACAGAATGACCCGCAAACAGTTTAACAGAAAATTACTTGATAATTTGAAAGATAATCAGTGAAACATATTATAAGAGCAAAATAACATGCAAATTGTGGCCTCGAAAATCATGGGAGAGTGGTGGGGGCAGGGTGGAGGGGGAGGTTGGTATGGGGGTGGAAAGAACGCCACCATTGCGACTGCGACTGTTCACGGGAGGATAATAGCAGTTCTTCATTCTCAAGCAACCGACGAGAACGACCTTTTCCCAGTAGTGCTGTGAGATTTTTTTCTATCTACCTGGGGAGGCAGACAGGCATTTCTGACAGGGCAGCACTCCTTCAGTACTGCACTGAAGTGTCAGCCTGGATCATGTGCTCAGGTTTGTAGTTGAGCTCAGACCCACAATATTCATAGGCGTGGCTGTTTCCAAACTGAGCCAAAGCTGACATTCAAAGAGGGAAAGGAAGAGTATCAAACATGTTTTTCTCAATACAAGTCTATTTGGAATAAAAGGACATTTTACAAGGTTACAATTATTAAAGTTATTTCATTACAACAAAATGTGGTTTTATTTAACAGCAACAACAACAACTTGTATTTAAATAGCGCCTTTAACGTAGTAAAACATCCCAAGGCACTTCACAGGAATGTTATCAAATAAAATAGATTTTATTTGCCACACAAGGAGATATTAGGACAGATGACTAAAAACTTGGACAAAGAGGTAGGTTTTAAGGAGCAACTTAAAGGAGGAAAGAGAGGTAGAGAGGCGGAGAGGTTTAGGGTGGGAATTCCAGAGCTTAAGGCCTTGGCAGCTGAAGGCGCGACCGCCAATGGTGGAACAATTAAAATCAGGGAAGCCAGAATTGGAGGAGCGCAGATATCTCGGAGGGTCATAGAGCTCGAGAAGATGACAGAGATAAAGAGGAGTGAGGCCATGGAGGAATTTGAAAGCAAGGATGAGAATTTTAATATTGAGGCTTCACTTAACTGGGAACCAATGTAGGTCAGCGAACACAGGGATGATGGGTGAACGGGACTTGGTGTGAGGTAAGATATGGGCAGCGGAGTTTTGGATGACCTCAGGTTTACAGAGAGTAAAACATGGGAGGCCAGCCAGGAGTGTGTTGGAATAGATAGAAAAGAATGAAGACCCCATTGTTTAAAAAAAATGAACACAGAAAAGCACTACAATAAAAAAATTGAAAGGTGCATTTAAATTAGCTGTGAAGTGCACACATAGTCTCACATATTAAAATGGACAGTGCTATATTAATACATAGTCACTCAAAGCCCCTCTCCAATTTATCCAGCTGCCTGTGACAATGAGTGGTACAGTAGAAAAACATTTCCTGCAAATTATTATGCCTCTCGCTGATTCAATTACTGCACGTTCAGACTGATAAACACGAGCAGAGAATCAACTGATTGAAAACCTAGAGAAGTCCAAATCTCAGTCAGTGATGGAAAGAAAAAGAAAGGCATTGAAGGGCTGACAAGATAAAGAGAGAGGCACAGAGAAAATAGCAACATCATTCTGGGCACTGAAATATTGTGGTCAAATTTGAGAACTTGGGGAGACAAAGACAAAGATGAGGAGGCTGTGTTAAAACAGCGAGAGTGAACATAAAGAAAAAACATGTGTACGTGTGATATGAATACTTTGAGCAATGTGTCATTTCTGGCAGCAGCACCACTCCTGCTCACGAGAGTATATTGAGAAGTCAAGATTGCTCACCCACTGAAATATCTTTTTTCATAATACTCCGGTGGCTACTTTAGCTAGTTTGAACTGGCTGGGATTAGATTTGAGGAAATGGAAAAATAGACCATGTTTTTTTATTTATGGTTAATATTAAATAAAAAAGATAATTTTTTAATCAAATCAACGATTTTCTATTTACAAATATGCAGGCGATAAAATGAACCATAGGCCCTGTAATTGCGGTCTGAGGTTTCCCACCACAAGAATGTTTACGACTGTACCTGGTGGTCCCAGAGGCCTCCATTCGCAGCCCAGCGCAGAGGCCCACGTATTCCAGGAGCGTATGTGCTTCCTGGGGTCATGTGGGCCGGACCAACCAATGGAAATGGCGTTTGTATGGAGATCACCATTTCTATGAATGGGGATACAGTAATCCCAAAAACACAAACATTATAAATAAATAAGGAAAACACCACATATTTACAATTATTTGAAATTGAATTTAATTAAATGTTTTAGACAAAAATGTATTTAATTTTTTTTATGTATATATATATATTTTAATAGGTGTAAAAATAAACTTACCTTAATGGACAGGGTTTTTAAATATAAAAATGATTGATAACATTTTATTTTTTCTATCTTTTAAAACTCTGATGCTGATAAAAGTAGGCCTTACACATGCTTTTACCAGGCGTAAGAGTTTTAAGGACATTCTCTGGGCAAAGGTTGGGCAAATAGCCCAAATCTCCGGCCGCGAAGGCCTTTCTCCCAAAGATATGTTGGAACTGTCAAAAGAAATTTTGACAGTTCGCAAGTGCCGGATTTTGGCGCCTGCGCTTTGCGTGCCTAAACTTGCAAGGCCTCTTCTGGCGTGCGCGCACATCGTACACACACGAAGAGGTTGCAATTTCAGGCCCAATACATTGTTACTGCAATCACATTTACATTGCAAATTTCTATTCCCATTGGATGAACTTTGTAAATAATCAGCCAAGAAATGGCATAAATATCAAAGGCAACTCACATACTTTAGAGAAACTCTGAGACCTTTAATTAACAGGAAATGTCTGGCATAGAGGAGATAAAATGGGATCAGTAAATCAAAATAAATGTGACAGGGGCTATAAATGGAAAGCTCTTCCACCACCTAATGAAACTGTAGAGCTCTTGGACAACAATATATTCATATGTTAACCATTCAAATATTGTGTCTGCTTTCCAAAAGATGTGCTGGCGAGCTGCTGACAGCATGCCTCATTCAAAAGGCTTTCTGGGCTAACATCACCGGTGAAAGAAAAACAGAGAGAAGCTACTGCAATTGACCACCTGCCTTCTATTGAAAATAGTTCATGTTATGTATTTATGCTTGGGGTCACCAGACACCAGGGGGGCGCCACTGTCGGAGATCATCGGGCTGTACGCGTGCATGCGCGGTCACTGGTATATAAGCGCGGGTACCATTTCACGCGGATTACTTTGGGCACAAATAAAGTTGGATCAGGTTTACACCTGAGGCAGTTTACTGTATCAAGTCTTTTGAGTCATTACATTCATTACATTTGGCGACGAGGTAACTTAAGAACCTTCGCATGTACAATGGACACTATTGGAATTCTGGAGAGATTCGCAGATGGCGAGGATTGGGCGGGTTTTATCAACTGCCTAGATCAGTATTTTGTGGCCAACAAAATGGAGGGAGAGGCTGACGCAGTTTGGCGCAGGGCGGTTTTCCTCACCGTTTGTGGTCCGAAAGTGTATGGCCTCATGAAGAATCTTCTCTCGCCTTTACGTCCAACGGACAAAGAATACGGGGATCTGTGTGTTTTGGTGCGTGACCATCTTAAGCCAAAAGAGGGGATCATCATCTCAAGCTATCGCCTCTACACGCATCTTCATGCTGAGGGCCAGGATGTGTCGGGATTCGTCGCCGACAAGCGACGTCTTACTGAGCCGTGTAAGTTTGGGAACGTGTTGGAAGACATGCTGTGAGATTTCTTCGTGATAGGCATCAACCATGATGTGATTCTTCGGAAGTTATTGGCCAAAGAGAAGCTGGATTTGAGCAATGCCATCGTGACTCCACAAGCATGCATGGCGATGGATGATAATTTAAGGCAGATATCGTCGAAGCGTCAGAGCCCATGGCAGGTACTGTAAACAAGATTGTGTCATCGTCTGGCAGAGCTGCTTATGGCAGGGCCTACTTGACTGCTTATGTGAAACCTGTAGCTGCTCAATGTCCGGCAACTGGTACGAATCCGATTTCACCCTGTTGGCGTTGTGAGGGCAATCATCGGCCTCATCAGTGTCGGTTTAAACAGTAATGTGGATAAATGTGAGGTTATCCACTTTGGTGGTAAAAACAGAGAGACAGACTATTATCTGAATGGTGACAGATTAGGAAAAGGGGAGGTGCAAAGAGACCTGGGTGTCATGGTACATCAGTCATTGAAGGTTGGCATGCAGGTGCAGCAGGTGGTTAAGAAAGCAAATGGCATGTTGGCCTTCATAGCAAGGGGATTTGAGTACAGGGGCAGGGAGGTGTTGCTACAGTTGTACAGGGCATTGGTGAGGCCACACCTGGAGTATTGTGTACAGTTTTGGTCTCCTAACCTGAGGAAGGACATTCTTGCTATTGAGGGAGTGCAGCGAAGGTTCACCAGACTG
This sequence comes from Pristiophorus japonicus, assembly GCF_044704955.1. Classification (NCBI taxonomy): domain Eukaryota; kingdom Metazoa; phylum Chordata; class Chondrichthyes; family Pristiophoridae; genus Pristiophorus; species Pristiophorus japonicus. The sequence continues at coordinate 25,870,241 of NC_091986.1, forward strand.
ATTCCCGGGATGGCGGGACTGACCTATCAAGAAAGACTGGATCAACTGGGCTTGTATTCACTGGAGTTCAGAAGAATGAGAGGGGACCTCATAGAAACATTTAAAATTCTGACGGGGTTAGACAGGTTAGATGCAGGAAGAATGTTCCCAATGTTGGGGAAGTCCAGAACCAGAGGTCACAGTCTAAGGATAAGGGGTAAGCCATTTAGGACCGAGATGCGGAGGAACTTCTTCACCCAGAGAGTGGTGAACCTGTGGAATTCTCTACCACAGAAAGTTGTTGAGGCCAATTCACTAAATATATTCAAAAAGGAGTTAGATGAGGTCCTTACTACTAGGGGGATCAAGGGGTATGGCGAGAAAGCAGGAATGGGGTACTGAAGTTGAATGTTCAGCCATGAACTCATTGAATGGCGGTGCAGGCTAGAAGGGCCGAATGGCCTACTCCTGCACCTATTTTCTATGTTTCTATGTTACTCCTGTAATGGCTGTTCCAAAGTGGGGCATCTTCAGAGAATGTGCCCACAACTGAGCAAGCATTCTGCCGCTCACCACATTGCTGATCATGACCAATCCAGTGCTGGCCCGGACACACAACCCGAGGAATTGTATGGTCTGTATTCATTCTTGGGAAAGAGCCAGCCGATAATCGTTAATGTGAAGCGGAATGGCGTGCCTGTATCAATGGAGTTGGACACGGGTGTGAGTCAGTCGCTAATGTGCCAAAGGACATTCGACAAGCTGTGGGACACTGAGGCTGTGAAGCCTAAGTTAAGTCCAGTCAATGTCAAGTTGTGTACTTATACTAAGGAACTCATTCCGGTGATTGGCAATGCAGTAGTCAAGGTGTCATATGATGGTGTGATTCATGATCTACCATTATGGATCGTCCCAGGTAATGGTCCAACGCTGTTCGGCAGGAATTGGCTCGAGGAAATCAAGTGGAATTGGAATGATATCAAAGCTTTGTCATTGATGGATGACACTTCGTGTGCTCAAGTATTGAAGAAGTTTCCTTCTTTGGTTGAATCGGGCATTGGTAATTTTATTGAAGCCAAGGTGCAGATTCACCTGGATTCTGATGCAAGGCCTGTCTATCATAAAATTCGGTCTGTTCCCTACATGATGAGGAAGAAGGTTGAAATTGAGCTTGACAGACTCCAACGTGAAGGGGTCATAGCACCAGTCGAATTTAACGAGTGGGTGAGTCCTATTGTTCCTGTGTTGAAGAGTGATGGCACTGTCAGGATTTGTGTAGACTACAAGGTTATGATTAACTGATTTTCGAAACAGGATCAGTACCCATTACCGAAGGCTGATGACCTGTTCGCCATGCTAGCTGGTGGAAAGTAATTCACTAAACTGGATCTGACGTCGGCCTATATGACACAGGAGCTTGTCGACACTTCGAAGAAACTCACCTGCATCAACATCCGTAAAGGACTGTTTGCCTACAACAGGTGTCCTTTTGGAATTCGTTCGGCTGTAGCCACGGAGAGTCTACTAAAGTCCGTTCCTAGAACTGTCGCGTTTCAAAGTGACATTCTGGTTACAGATCGCGACACTATTGAACATCTGAACAATCTTGAAGAAGTCCTACAGTGTCTGGACAAAGTGGGACTCAGGCTGAAACATTCAAAGTTTGTCTTCATGGCACCTGAAGTTGAATTCCTGGGGAGGAAGATTGCTGCTGATGGCATCAGGCCCACTGATTCGAAAACCAAGGCCATCATTCCTTGGGCTACTCAACTACTTTGGTAATTTCTTCCCCAGATTGAGCACTTTGTTAGAGCCACTGCACGTGCTACTCAGAAAAGGCGACAACTGGGCCTGGGGTGTGTCTCAAGATAGAGCCTTTAAGAAATCTAAGAATCCGCTATGTTTAAACAAGTTGCTTGTTCATTATGATCCGTGTAAGCGTCTTGTATTGGCCTGTGATGCTTCATCATATGGGATTGGCTGTGTACTCCAAAAAGCAAATGATTTGGGAAAGCTACAACCTGTATGCTTCGAGAAGTTTGTCAAAGGCGGAAAGAGCTTACAGCATAGTAGAGAAAGAAGCTTTGGCCTGTGTGTATGGGGTTAAAAAGATGCATCAGTACCTGTTTGGTCTTCGTTTTGAACTCGAAACAGATCACAAGCCACTCATTTAATTGTTTTCAGAAAACAAAGTTATTAATACCAATGCATCATCCCATACCCGGAGGTGGGCGTTGACATTGTCTGCCTATGATTATGTTATTCATCATAGACCTGGCTCTGAGAGTTGGCACTGAGTCATCTGCCGTTGCCCACACCTGAGGTGGAGACGCCTCAGCCTGCAGATCTACTGTTAGTAATGGATGCTTTTGAGAGTGAAAGAACTCCTGTCACTGCTCAACAAGTTAGGATCTGGACCAGCCATGACCCTATTTTATTGGTTATGAAATATTGTGTCCTCAGTGGTGATTGGCCTGCAATACCTATGGAAATGTGTGATGAGACCAAACCTTACAACCATCGCAAAGGTGAACTGTCCATTCAGTCAGATTGTTTACTGTGGGGTAATCGTGTTATTATGCCGAAGAAAAGTAGAAAGAAATTTGTACGTGAACTACATAGCACTCATCCTGGTGTTGTCATGGTGAAAGCCATCGCTGGGGCTCATGTATGGTGGCGTGGAATTGACTCTGATCTAGAATCACGTGTGCATCAGTGCAATACTCGCATGCAGCTAAGTAAAGTACCAGCGGAATCTCTGCTGAGTCTTTGGTCGTGGCCATACAAACCATAGTCGAGGATCCACATCGATTTTGCGGGCCCTTTCCAGGGAAAGATGTTTTTTGTTGTGGTGGATGCATATTCAAAGTGGATAGAGTGTATTATTATGTCTTCCAGTATGTCTACAGCTACTATCGAGGCAGCCTAGCCCAGCAATCTGCGCAGACCCCGGCCTGCGAGCACCATCGCAGCAGGCCGGGGAGTGTACCACTCCAGGGAGCAGCACGTGCTGGAGCAGGGGAGCAACAGCAGTGAAAAAGGACGTCACCAAGGTCCAGGTTGGTGATTGGAGCGTGGGCAGGTACATCAGGAGCGGCGAGATCAGGGCCCAGGAGCGGCGAGGGCCCAGGGGCAGCATGGGCCAGCCCACACTGCGATATGTGTGTGCACTAGGTCCGTGCAGCAGAACAGGTCTTCAGTCATCTTGGTTAATCCTTGCTACTGGACCAAGACCTAGCTCTGTCAAGCCCGTGTGGTGTGCTGTGCAACGGTCACCACACATTTTAAAAATCCAAGCACAGGCATCTTCCACCCTTCAAGATTTAGTTCGGACCTGGAATTTTAGGTCCATCATGAAACACCTGTGAACTTTTTGACGTGGACGCAAGTCATCCTCGGTTCGAGGGACTGCCTATGATGATGACTATTGAGAGCTTCGTGTCATGTTTGCTACTCATGGTTTGCCTGACATTGTTGTGAGCGACAACAGATCTTGCTTCACAAGTCTGGAGTTTTAAGAGTTCATGAAACTCAATGGTTTTAAACATGTGATGTCAGCCCCATTCAAACCTGCTTCTAATGGTCAAGCAGAGCGTGCTGTTCAAACGATCAAGCAGAATATGAAACGTGTAACTCAGGGTTCACTGCAGACTCGCTTGTCCTATATACTGCTCAGTTACAGGATCATACCTCATATGCTTACTGGGGTCTCCCTTGCTGAACTACCGATGAAGAGAAATCTCAAGACCAAGCTCTCTCTTGTTCATCCCGATTTGAATGATCGTGTTGAAAACAGACGTCAAAGTCAGCAATGGTATCATGATCGTGCTGCTGTGTCACGTGACATCTCTGTCAACGTTCCAGTTTATGTACTGAATTATGGTCAAGGTACAAAGTGGATCGCTGGTACTGTTACAGCCAAGGAGGGTAACAGAGTGTTTATTGTTATGCTCAAGAATGGGCAAACATGTAGGAATCATGTTGATCAGATAAAACTGCGGCACACGGATGAACCGGAACCACTTGAGGAAGATGCAGTCAGTGACCAACCAACCAATGTTCATTCATCAGACGACTTTGCTCTCATTATTGAAACTGGACCTCCTCCAGTCTCTGATGTGGTCATTACCACTCCCACCAGATCGGTTACTCAGCCTTCAGTCACAGCTGACTCAGAACGCTCGCCGAGAACTGAAGTTGAACTGAGACGATCAACTCGTGAGAGGAAAGTCCCAGACCGTCTTAATTGGTAAAGAGACTGATATTAAGATCTTGAAAGGGGATATTGTTATGTATTTATGATTGGGGTCACCAGACACCAGGGGGGCGCCACTGTCGGAGGTCATCGGGTTGTACGCACACGTGCGTGGTCACTAGTATATAAGCGCAGGTACCATGTCATGCGAGTTACTTTGGGCGCGAATAAAGTTGGATCAGGTTTACACCTGAGGCAGTTTACAGTAACAAGTCTTTTGAGTCATTACATTCATTACAGTTTACAACATAGCAAATGTAATCATGATCAACTGAAGAAAAGCTAGGGTTAGCCATGATTCAGCAGTCTGTTGACTTCCCGTTGTTAAAAATATCACAAAATAGATGCAGTTGGGGAAGGCAATTTTTTGCCATCTTATCTCATCCAAAAATTCTCTATGCTCCCCCACCCACCCACCCCCCCAGTCCCCACCATTCCAACTGTTTGTTAAATGATTCCAGCATTTTCACTCCACTCCCCCACCCAGAAGTCCATTCCACATGCTGATCCCTCTTTTTGTGAAGAAGCTTCTGATATCAGTCCTAAATTTGCCTTTTCAAACATGTGTCCTCTTGTCCTGCTGTCATACTCTGTTTAAAGCGCAGTTCAAGATTTGCTTTTTCTATGACGTTTACTATCTTACGTACTTTGAAGGGAGCACAGGTCACAAGGAACGACCACTATACAGCTTTGTACATTGATCAACCTCCATTAAACCTCTGGATCCAAGTTAGTAAGGAACTGTGAGGTGGCTCACCCCTAGTATAATTCCTGTGCTAAGTACCCACTGCTATCCATTTTTCATTCAATTTCTTACCAATTCCCAGGTTTTACCCTGCGCGTCATTAGAAGCAATCCTTTTGAATTAGCCCTTGTAACTCAACAAATTTAAAAGCAAGGACTTTGCAGTATAAGAGGCTTAAAAAGCTTGAAGTGTTTTGATACCACATAAAGATGTTGCTATGCTGCAGGTGCTGGTTTGAAAAGAAAGAAGAAAGAAATAAAGGCTTGCATTTATATAGCGCCTTTTATGACCACCGGACGTCTCAAAGCGCTTTACAGCCAATGAAGTACTTTTGGAATGTAGTCACTGTTGTAATGTGGGAAACGCGGCAGACAATTTGCGCACAGCAAGCTCCCACAAACAGCAATGACCAGATAATCTGTTTTAGTGATGTTGATTGAGGGATAAATATTGGCCAGAACACCAGGGATGACTCCCCTGCTCTTATTATCTGCTGACAACGTTATCTCCTCAGAGCAATGCAAACAGGCACACCCAAATTACCGCCTTCACACCAGTCACTGTCCAGGCAAACTGGAACTCTGGACTTGGTAACAAGATCTTGGGTTCCATTTTAATGCCTTCACTAACAGTGAAAAGTGAAAAATTACTTCTGGGAACGTTTCTCCGTTCTGTTTCAGAGTTGACTGAGTGAGTGATGGTGTGCTCTGGGAGCGCACCTGTGAATTCAGGAATCATCCCTCACAAAATTAACTAAGCGGGTTGGATCAGTGGTTTGAAGTTCCTCATTTTTTGGAGGCTTGCCTACCAGTATGCAAGAGCCGCATTATACCCACTAATTTAAGTTAATCACAAGCAAATTGATCTCACACTGAGGCAACAATTTATTTTCAGCTAATTACTCCCATTAGCGCTGCTTGTCCATTTAGAACAGGCACTGGAGGGATTTACTTTTCTTGCTCTTCAAGAGGTCACTTCCAAAAAGCATTTTTGTTTTCCTACTCTTGGATCTGAAAGGCTTTTTCAGCTGTGTGGAAATCGTTATCTGCATTTTAATTGTTGCACCATTTCCTGCTGTTGCCACATTGATTTTCCCCCAGTCCTTTTCAATAAACAACTTGCATTTATATAGGGGCCGAAATTGATGAACTTACCGCCGACTGCCACTGACTGTCGCCGACATTCCTCTGCTCGAACTGCCCAGTGCCACTTTCAACGTGGGCTGGAGCGGGCAGGAGGGGAGAGCCGCTGGGAAGCGCCCGCCGATGTCAACGGACGGCCGAGTCATGCAACTGAGCTCCCGCCCGCCGAGCTCCCATCATCATGCGAGCGGGAGTGGGTGGCAGGGACGGTGGTGGACCGATGTGTGGAGGCCGCTCTGTCCTGAATGGTGAGTGTCCAGATCCTGTAAACAAGGTAAGTGGAATGGCTTTAAATTATTTCTTTACAGGTACTTACCTGGATGGGGTTCCCCCGAAGGTCCTCAGATGTTTTCTTGCTGGTGATGATTTTTTAATTTTACCTCTTCGACCCTCCGTGGGCCCGACTCCATCCTTGGTGGCACTTGGGCGGCAAGCGCCTCTGCCACCCAGAATGAGACCTCCCGCCCGCTGCCGCCCAGGTTGGCGGCGTACGTCGTTGGTTTGCCGCCTGCCGACCTCCGAGGGACCTCGGCGATGAAAACCCCGCCGAAAGTACCGTCCGGTACCTCGGAGGTCATCGGCGGCACTTTGGGCAGCACTTGGACGGGTGGAGGTCTTGACCAAGTTCGGCCCCCATAGTGCCTTTAAATGTCTCATGGTTCTATTTTACAGATAAATTACTTCATACCTCCTCACAGTTATCAGGATTGATTGATATTTAGGCTCCTTCTGGGTGGGAGAAGTGAGTGTGGTGGATGGCTGCTGATCCTCATGGGGTTGATATGGCCCTGTATCTCATAGCAATGGGTCATAAGATGGTCCAGATTTGCTGGCAGCAGTCCTTATCCTTTACTGGTATCTCTATGAGGGGGCCAGCTTGGTTGACTGCACATGACATTGTCCTGAGAAATAGCTGCTTCACCTGTGCTTCCTACTGCCAGGCAGTAGTTTAACATCTGTAATGGGGAAAATGCTGGAAGCTATCATTAAGGAAGAAATAGCAGGACATCTAGATAGGAATAGTGCAATCAAGCAGACGCAACATGGATTCATGAAGGGGAAATCATGTTTAACTAATTTACTGGATTTCTTTGAGGATATTACGAGCATGGTGGATAGAGGTGTACCGATGGATGTGGTGTATTTAGATTTCCAAAAGGCATTCGATAAGATGCCACACAAAAGGTTACTGCAGAAGATAAAGGTACGCGGAGTCAGAGGAAATGTATTAGCATTGATCGAGAATTGGCTGGCTAACAGAAAGCAGAGGGTCGGGAAAAATGGGTCCTTTTCGGGTTGGAAATCGGTGGTTAGCGCGCTGTGTGCCACAGGGATCGGTGCTGGGACCACAACTGTTTACAATATACATAGATGACCTGGAAGAGGGGACCGAGTGTAGTGTAACAAAATTTGCAGATGACACAAAGATTAGTGGGAAAGCGGGTTGTGTAGAGGACACAGAGAGGCTGCAAAGAGATTTAGATAGGTTAAGCGAATGGGCTAAGGTTTGGCAGATGGAATACAATGTTGGAAAATGTGAGGTCATCCACCTTGGAAAAAAAAAACAGTAAAAGGGAATATTATTTGAATGGGGAGAAATTACAACATGCTGCGGTGCAGAGGGACCTGGGGGTCCTTGTGCATGAATCCCAAGACGTTAGTTTGCAGGTGCAGCAGGTGATCAGGAAGGCGAATGGAATGTTGGCCTTCATTGCGAGAGGGATGGAGTACAAAAGCAGGGAGGTCCTGCTGCAACTATACATGGTATTGGTGAGGCCGCACCTGGAGTACTGCGTGCAGTTTTGGTCACCTTACTTAAGGAAGGATATACTAGCTTTAGAGGGGGTACAGAGACGATTCACTAGGCTGATTCCGGAGATGAGGAGGTTACCTTATGATGATAGATTGAGTAGACTGGGTCTTTACTCGTTGCAGTTCAGAAAGATGAGGGGTGATCTTTTTAATATTTAAATAATGAAAGGGATAGACAAGATAGAGGCAGAGAGGTTGTTTCCACTGGTCAGGGAGACTATAATTAGGGGGCACAGCCTCAAAATACGGGGGAGCCAATTTAAAACCGAGTTGAGAAGGAATTTCTTCTCCCAGAGGGTTGTGAATCTGTGGAATTCTCTGCCCAAGGAAGCAGTTGAGGCTAGCTCATTGAATGTATTCAAGTCACAGATAGATAGATTTTTAACCAATAAGGGAATTAAGGGTTATGGGGAGCAGGCGGGTAAGTGGAGCTGAGTCCACGGCCAGATCAGCCATGATCTTTTTGAATGGCAGAGCAGGCTCGAGGGGCTAGATGGCTTACTCCTGTTCCTAATTCTTATGTTCTTATGTTCTTATGTATGCTGCAGTGCCATCTTCAGGAGGGTGCTTTGGAGTGTCAAGCAGGGCAACTGTCTTCACACCCAGCTCGTGCAAAAGCACGTCCAGTTCGGCAACCGCCGATCCATGGAATCAGAGGCAGCAGTGCTTTGCCTAATTGTCCACAGACCTTACTGTGACTATATAGGGTGGTGGTGAGACCACACCTGGAGTACTGTGCACAATTTTGGTCTCCTTACCGAAGGAAGGATATATTGCTGTTATGTCTTTCGATGCTCTGATAATGACTCCACGGGGCAATGTATTGTACTTGAACGGTAGTGACCTTAGTCCATTTAATGTAACTCCAGAGTGAGGATCACACATGGTGGCCTGCCTTTTATACGAGACCTGGCACACCTTTACAGGTAACTTACCAAGTCTCCCACTGCAGTGCCCTCTGGTGGCACACTTTAGTGACCATACAGCAGGTGTACAAGTTTCCCATAGTAGTGCCCTCTAGTGGCACATCATATGTAATAGTACAAGCAGTTTTGGATACATGACACTTGCCATTGATGGAGTGCAATGATACCTGGGATAGGGAGATTGTCCTACGAGGAGAGATTGAGGAGACTAGGCCTATATTCTCTAGAGTTTAGAAGAATGAGAGGTGATCTCATTGAAACATACAAAATTCTTACAGGGCTTGGCAGGATAAGAAAGATGTTTCCCCTGTCTAGAACCAGGTATCACAGTCTCAGATCAGGGGTTGGTCAATTAGGACTGAGATGAGGAAAAATGTCTTCACTCAGAGGGTTGTGAATCTCTGGAATTCTCTACCCCAGAGGGCTGTGGAGGCTCAGTCGTTGAGTATATTCAAGACAGAGATCGATAGATTTTTGGATATTATGGGAATCAAGGAATATGGGGATAGTGCAGGAAAGTGGAGTTGAGGTAGAAGATCAACCATAATCTTACTGAATGGTGAAGCAGGCTCGAAGGGCCGAATGGCTTACTCCTGCACCTACTTCTTATGTTCTTAAGTGCCAGCATACCATCAAATGTGAGCTGTAAGCCTTTGGGCTCGATTTTCGGCTTTTGAGATTTCGGGTAATGGCGCCAGGACGGTCCTGATATCGCCTGGAAAAAGTTTGCGCCATCGTCTGGAACATTTTGCAAAAAGTGAGGTTCCATGATTGGGGGCGCAAAATCAGGTGTTACACAAGAAAGTTTTGGCGCCCCAGCCGAAAATCGCGGCATTAAATAAGTCAGAATAATGTGCAGGACAAGGTTGTGCAGCTGCCCTGCTTTTTGTTGATGGCGCTTGTAAATAGTTTCTTTGATTTAAGGGACTTCATTGTTGTTCAGTGTCCTGCAACATAACGTTGTATATTATATGGTTTTATTTTGGTGGGGGAGTTTTTGTTACATTGTTGCAGTAAAATGTCTGTTTGATCCTTTGACATTGGTGTCTTGTGCATCATTCCAACGTTCACCGGGGATGTGCCTTTATGGGGGCACATTGCGTAACCAGTATTAGCTCCATCCCTCAGTTTCCTCCATTTAGGAGAGCCGGTCCATTATGAGCTGACAATGTGCGACTCTTGGTCCAGCAGCAACTCCACGCTGCCTCCCCCGTGGAGGGGGTGGCTATCCAATGGGGGCCTCTTCGCCGTCCTCCTCCTCCTCCTAAGGTGGGCCTACAATCCCCACTAACAATACCTGGCCCCTCATGATGGCCAAGCTGTGCAACATGCAGCACACCACAATGAATTGCTGGTTTTTCAGATGTTTCCTGTGGCAGTCGTTCAATGAGGCGTTAGGACCTAATTTTGCATCCGGGGCGCTAGTGGAGGGTTGCACAACAATTGACGTCATGATCTCAGTGAAACTAGAGGGCGGGGCGGTAAGTTTTTGCGCCGACGCAAACACTGAGCCGAATTTGCTGACCGGGTTGCCCACTGTTACGCTTAAAAAACCTTTACCGCCCCTTTGGGGGGATTACCAGAGGCACAAGGGATCCAAAAATCCAGCCCAAGAAATCTGCATGCTAGCCAACGTCAGAGGCAATGCATAAGCCCCAAGTGGTACCGGAATTTTTTGCTGAATCCAGCAAGGTCAGCACTCATCTCCATGAACATGGAACCCTGTAATCATGTCGCAATTCCAGAGGATGTTGGATGAAATTGTTGAAAGGGATCTTAAATTATATCTGCAACTAATGTAAACCAGGCTGATACTACCTCTTTAATATGTAATCGCACCATTGGTCTAAATTCAATTTGAGCAACTCCATGATCAAGTTGCACTACAGATTTAATGCTGATGTGAAGGAGAACCTGCTACATATCAGTACGATTAGCATAGGTCATATATAAAGTTTTCCAGTCTCCTTGAAGCTTAGACACTACCCTTCGATCTAACAGGTGAAGATAGAGATAATGCATAAAAGAATGTAGAAACAAAGCAGTTGTAAATTAAGCTGTAGCTGTTCGTACTGACTGCATAAAAATGTTATCAAATTGAAACAACTCACGACAATTTTACAAGAAACAAATTGTTATATTCACTATAATGATCACCAAAGATGTATAATTCTAAAAAAAACAACCGATGCACAACTAAAATTACAGATCAAGGGCAGGGAATGTGAATGAAACTATGGCCCTGAAATTCTGGCCTTGCCGGGTCCGTACAGACCCGGCGAGGCCACACAAAAGCCGTTTTTTGGCATGCAATGCACATCCGCCGAAAACCGGCTTTTCTGATCTGTCAAGATATCTCTTGACAGATCCTCCCTATCGTCGGGAGAAGGACATCCGCGCAGGCGAGATTGGGCTATTTGCCCGTCTCTTGCCCAGCGAATGTCGTTCAAACTCTTACGCCTGGTAAAAGCAGGCGCATAGCCTACTTTTACTAGCGTAAGAGTTTTACAACATATAAAAATAAAACTTAAATACACATTTTTACAGTAAAAACCTTGTCCACTGAGGTAAGTTTATTTTAAACCCTATTAAAACACATTAAAAAGAAATCCCCAAAATATTATTTTTCTAAAACATTTAATTAACGTTAATTTTAATTAATTTTAAATATGTGTAGTGTTCTTTTTATTTATTATGTTATGTTTGGGTGTTTTAGGGCGTTATTCTCATTGACAGTAATGGGAACTCATAAAATCGGAGTTCCCATTACTGTCAATGATAATACTGTACCGTGAGTGGTTGTCCAGGCCCACTTCTCTGCCCATATCTAGAAGACGTGGACGCACTGCGAAGTGCATGGAACGAAGGCCTCCAACCGGAATCCAGGGACCACCAGGTACGTTCGTAGAGAAATTTCGGGTTGGAGGTGTTCGTCCGATGGAAGCCTCCGACTGGAATTTCAGGGCCATTAGATAAAACCAATGACTTCTGTTTCCAAAAATGTTCGGGATAATTTATAATGCAAGTATGAAAAAACACTCCATGCAATTATTAACCATCCAATTAAAAAAAATTGCTTCAACCTTTCAGTTTTCAACACTGCGGCCTTGAGGAATAGAATTCTCAATAGAACACACAGCAAATGTGTCAAAGAGGTTTCTGTGCAATTCTAGTGAGTTATCATATTCAGTACAAGATAAAGTGGCAAGCCTTGTATTATTTCATTAATATCTGAATAAATATTAACCCAGAATTTGCTGGAGTGGGGCATCTTGCAGTATGCTCCGTTAGTAAGACGTTTCCCCCTCATCCTTAAGCTCAAAAATGATTTGCTCTGTATCTTGCTGGAAGTGTGAGCTAATCATGCAGCAGCGAGGACAATGGGGCATCTGGGGCCCGAGTGAATGGCAGGACCAATAGTCTATCTTCTTAACCAATGAGATTGAAGGATTGAGAAAGAAACAGAGGAACGATGGAGAAGGAAATAGGGTGAATTAGAGTCAAATCAGGTACAGAAAGAGAATTAAAGAGATGGGGAAGAAAGATTGGATTAAGAGAGGCTTGAACAAAGTGACAGAAAGGAAAAGTAAGAACATTTTAAAATGTTTTTACATAGGTTATACGGTACAGAAACAGACCATTTGGCCCAACCAGTCCATGCCGGTGTTTATGCTCCATTTGAGCCTCCTCCTGTCTTTCCACAATTACATTTTTTTTAAATCTCTTACAATTTACTACCTGTAGGAATGAAAGTTCACAGTTCACACCTCTGTGCTCGCTGACCTAAATTGGCTCCCAGTTAAGTAATGCCTCGATTTCAAAATTCTCTTTCTTGTTTTCAAATCCCTCCATAGCCTCACCCCTCCCTATCTCTGTAATCTCCTTCAGGCCCACCCCCTGCCACCCACCCCCCAAGATGTTTGCACTTCCCTAATTCTGCCCTCTTGGGCATCCCAGACTATAATCGCTCAACCATTGGTGGCCTTGCCTTCTGTTGCCTAGGCCCCAAGCTCTGGAATTCCCTCCCTAAACCTCTCCGCCTCTCTACCTCTCTTTCCTCCTTTAAGACGCTCCTTATAACCTTCCTCTTTGACCAAGCCCCTGCCTTAATTTCTCCTTATGTGGCTCGGTGTCAAATTTTTTATCTTATAACACTCCTGTGAAGCACCAAGACGTTTTACTATGTTAAAGGCGCTATATAAATACATTCTTTAGATGTTGTTTAACTTGATTCCTTTCTGTGTTGGAGATGTTGATTGGTAACACAGGAATGTAAATCTTCGTAAATAGGTACTTACACTGTTAAGTGCTTGCAACATTGCCTTGGAGCTAAGCTCTTGGCATTGGAATCCTCGGCAACCTCTTCTCACTGGAACCGGAGGTGTTGCCTGCAGAACTTTCGGCCAAAAGTAGAAGCAATGCAACATAAGGCTGAGAAACTCAAAAACATAGTTAAAAAATCATCAGTTTTTTTAATCCCCTCGCCTCCAATTTTTTCTCCTGAGATCAGTGGCTTACCCTGGGGTAGAGTTCCACAGTAACATGGTCCTCTGGTATCTATTCATAATGTGTGCGCATAAGGCCGGTGAAAGTCTAGAAAATCCATGACAGTAATCCTAACTCAATATCCACACAGGCACGTAACCAGTGGGAGTCACTGAATAGCTCCGCCTCCTGTCATGATTTAAGTTGGCATTTGATCACCTCTGCCTGCACTCATCTTTGTTAACAATATTCACCCGAGTTTCTTTCAGAGGATATTTGAAACAGCAATACGAGCTTTTGCTGAGTTTCTATTTCCATTATCGTGAAGGATAAAACTTTCTAGCCTTTAGGCTCAGTTGAGACTTTCTAATTTTGTGTCTGTGTTCTTTAGTTCTATGTTTACAACAACAACTTGCATTTTTTTTACGTATATAATAACTCAATAGACTGAATACTGTAAACTCACCCAGTTGCAAACCTGGCTCAACTTTATTCAGGCCCAAAGTGCCCACATTACATGGTGGCTTCCTATATATACCTGGCCCGCACACACGTGTGTAGAGCCCATTGACCTCCGACAGTGACGCCCCCTGGTGGCTGGTAACCCCAAGCATACATACATGACAACATCCCCCTTCAAGATCTTAGTATCAGTCTTTTTACAAGTTAAGATGGTCCGGGGCTTTCCGCTCACGAATTGATCATCTCAGTTCACCCCCGGTTCTGAGCGAGCGTTCTGAGTCAGTTATAACTGGAGGCTGGGTAGCCGATCTGATGGGAATGGCAATGACCATGTCAGAGATTGAAAGCCCAGATTCATTGATGATGGCGGAGTCCTCTGATGAATGACTATGAGTTGGTTGGTCACTGATCGTGTCTTCCTCAACTTGTTCCAGTTCATCCGTGTGCCGCAGCTTTATCCGATCAACATGTTTCCTGCATGTTTGCCCATTCTTGAGACTGACAATAAACACTCTGTTACCCTCCTTGGCCGTAACAGTACCGGTGACCCACTTGGGACCTTGACCATAATTTAGCACATACACAGGATCGTTAACAGAGATGTCGCATGACACAACAGCACGATCATGATACCACTGCTGATTTTGACGTCTGTTTTCAACACGATCGTTCAAGTCAGGGTGGACGAGAGACAGCTTGATCTTGTGACCTCTCTTCATCAATAGTTCAGCAGGGGAGACCCCGGTAAGCATGTGAAGTCTTGTCCTGTAACTAAACAATATGCATGACAAGCGAGTCTGCAGTGAACCCTGAATTATACATTTCATACTCTACTTGATTGTTTGGACAGCACGCTCTGCTTGACCATTAGAAGCAGATTTGAATGGTGCTGACCTCACATGTTTAATACCATTGTGTTTCATGAACTCTTGAAACTCCAGACTTGTGAAGCAAGATCCGTTGTCGCTCACAGTGATGTCAGGCAGACCATGAACAGCAAAAATGACACGAAGGCTCTCAATGGTAGCTGTGGATGTACTGGAGGACATGATTATACACTCTATCCACTTGGAATATGCATCCACCACAACAAAAACCATCTTACCCAGGAAAAGACCTGCAAAGTCAATGTGGATCCTGGACCATGGTTTGGATGGCCACGACCACAGACTCAGCGGTGATTCCGCTGATGCTTTACTTAGCTGCATGCAAGTGTTGCACTGATGCACACATGATTCCACATCAGAGTTAATTCCAGGCCACCATACATGAGACCTGGCATTGGCTTTCATCATGACAATACCGGGATGTGTGCTACGTAGATTATGCATAAATTTCTCTCTGCCTTTCTTGGGCATAACAACACGATTACTCCACAATCTGATTGAATGGATAGAAACATAGAAACATAAAAGCATAAAAAATAGGTGCAGGGATAGGCCATTCGGCCCTTCGAGCCTGCACCACCATTCAATAAGATCATGGCTGATCATTCCCTCAATACCCCTTTCCTGCTTTCTCTCTAATATGTCCTGACTATACAGTACAAATGCACACAAGGCCCATGCTAGAGAGAAGGTCACTCTACGACCAGTAACCGTTATTAGACAGCACTGAAGTGGAGAAGATGGGTGGAGCTTCCCCTTTTATACCTGAAAGTCCAGGTTAGGAGTGTCTCCCACAAGTACACCACCTAGTGGTCAGTGTTCTCACAGTGTACAACTTAGGTCAGTTTATACATGGATTACAATGACAGTTGAATACATAACATCACCTCCCCGCCAAAGTCTTATTGGGATCACAGGTTAAGTCTCTCTGGTGGATTACGCTCCCTTGTAGAGCGCCTGAGTTGGGGTTCCGGTTGTTGGCCGTTGGCCTGAGTGTCTGCTGTTTACAGTGCCTCAGGCCTGTTCGGACTGCCCACAGTGACTGGGCTCTCCTCCATTTGGTTCCGGTGTTCAGTTACCTGTGGTGGAGTGAACTCTACATCGTGTTCTTCCTCTGCTTCTTCTATGGGGTTGCTGAACCTCCTTTTTGTTTGATCCACGTGTTAGTGGCAGATTTGTCTATTGGTAAGTTTAACTACCAGAATCCTATTCCCCTCTTTGGTAATCACAGTGCCTGTGAGCCATTTGGGCCCTGCAGCGTAGTTGAGGACAAAGACAGAGTCATTGACATCAATACATCGCGCTCTCGCATTCCCGTCATGGTTGTCACATTGTGACTGGCGCCTGCTCTCAACAATTTCTTTCATGGTGGGGTGTATAAGAGACAACCTGGTTTTGAGCGTCCTTTTCATTAGCAGCTCTGCGGGTGGAACCCCTGTGAGCGAGTGTGGTCGGGATCTATTGGCCAACAGGAGGCATGATAAGCGGCTTTGTAGGGAATCACCTTGGATTCTGAGCATCCCCTGTTTGATTATCTGCACTGCTCGTTCTGCCTGGCCGTTTGAGGCTGGCTTGAACGGTGCCGTCCTGACATGGTTGATACCATTTCCTGCCATAAAGTCCTGGAATTCAATGCTTGTAAAGCACGGGCCATTGTCGCTGACCAACACGTCCGGTAGACCATGGGTGGCGAACATTGCCCGTAGATTTTCTATCGTGGCAGAGGATGTGCTTGAATTGAGAATGTCACACTCGATCCATTTGGAATAGGCGTCTACTACAACCAAAAACATTTTACCCATGAAAGGACCTGCATAGTCCACATGGATGCATGACCAAGGCTTGGCGGGCCCAGATCAGGGGCTAAGGGGGGTTTCCCTGGGCGCATTGCCCAGCTGGGCACACGTGTTGCACCTGCGAACACAAAGTTCCAGGTGTGCATCTATCCCTGGCCACCAAATGTGTTACTATACCATTCGGCACAGACCGGGCACTGAAAATTGCGCCAATACACTCAGCAGGCTCCCACTAGCCACCACCGAGGGGGCAACCGAGCATGCTGCTGAGATGGTCATGGACGTTGAAGCTTTCGAAAGCGAAGGCTCACCCGTGACAGACCGACAGATCAAAGTCTGGACAAATAGAGACCCGCTACTGTCATGATAATGCCCGGGTGCTCATTGTGGAGTTCTCAGATGAACGCCTCTCTGCCCATCTGGGGCATGACTACTCGGTTTCTCCATAGTAGGCAATCGGCCTGAATCGGGAGTTCATCCTTGCGCCTGTGAAATGGTTTAAATTCCTCAGGGCATGCCCAGTACATGGCTGCCCAGTCCCCATTCAGGACACATTTCTTGACTAGAGACAGTAGCGGGTCTCTATTTGTCCAGACTTTGATCTGACGGGCTGTCACGGCTGAGCCTTCGCTTTCGAAAGCTTCAACATCCATGACCATCTCAGCAGCATGCTCGGTTGCCTCCTCGGTGGTGGCTAGTGGGAGCCTGCTGAGTGCATCGGCGCAGTTTTCAGTGCCCGGTTTGTGCCGAATGGTATAGTCATAGGCGGCTAACGTGAGTGCCCACCTCTGTATGCGGGCTGACGCATTTGCATTTATGGCCTTGTTGTCGGCCAAAAGGGACGTTAGGGGTTTGTGATTTGTCTCCAACTCAAATTTCCTGCCAAACAGGTACTGGTGCATTTTTTTTACTGCATATACACATGCAAGCGCTTCCTTTTCTGCCATCTCATAGCCCCTTTCTGCCTGGGACAGACTTCTGGAGGCATAAGCTCCCGGCTATAACTGACTCTTGGCATTAACATATTGCAACACACACCCGACCCCATAGGACGACGCATCGCACGTTAAAACAAGTTTCTTACATGGGTCATATAGCGTTAACAGGTTGTTGGAGCATAACAAATTGCGTGCTCTATCAAAAGCCCTTTCCTGGCTGTCTCCCCAGACCCATTCGTGACCTTTGCGTAGGAGCATGTGTAGCGGCTCTAGCAGCGTGCTCAAATTGGGACGAAAGTTACCAAAATAGTTCAGGAATCCCAGGAACTAATGCAGCTCCGTCGTGTTACGGGATCTTGGTGCTCTCTGGATCGCTTCCGTTTTGGATGTGGTAGGTCGAATCCTGTCTGCTGCTACCCTCATCCCCAGGAGTTCTACCTCTGGAGCTAGGAAGACGCACTTCGCCTTTTTCAGTCACAGGCCTACCCGGTCCAGTCTGCGTAGCACCTCCTCCAGGTGGTGGAGGTGTTCTTCAGTATCATAACCCATGATGAGGATGTCGCCCTGAAAAACCACCGTCCCTGGAATCGACTTGAGGAGGCTTTCCATATTTCGTTGGAAGATCGCGGCGGCCGAGCGAATCCCGAACGGACATCTGTTATACTCAAACAACCCCTTGTGTGTCGTGATGGTGGTCAGCTTCTTCGACTCACTCGCCAGCTCCTAGGTCATGTAAGCTGAGGTCAGGTCCAATTTTGAAAAAAGTTTGCCACCGGATAGCGTCGCAAAGAGGTCCTCCGCTCTCGGTAGCGGGTACTGGTCTTGGAGTGACACCCGACTGATGGTGGCCTTGTAATCACCACATATCCTGACCGACCCATCCGCCTTGAGCACCGCACAATCGGGCTCGCCCAGTCACTGAATTCGACTGGCGAGATGATGCCTTCCCTCAGCAGGTGGTCTAATTCGCCTTTTATCTTTTCCCGCATCACGTATAGCACCGCTCTGGCCTTGTGGTGTACTGGCCTGGCATCCAGGTTTCTGTGAATCACTACCTTGGTCCCCATAAACGTGCCCAATGCCGGGTTGAAATAGTGAGTCAAATTTGTCCAGGATCTGTGAGCATGATATTCGCTCCACAGAAGAAATTGCATTGCATTTCCAGTTCATGACAGCAAGCCAACTCCTCCCCAGTTGTGCAGGACCATCCCCCGGGATAATCCAGAGTGACAACCTGTTCTCTGAATCTTTGTGGGTCATGACTACCTTGGCGCTGCCTGGCACCGGAATGATCTCCTTTCTATATGTCCATAGCTGTGCATCAGTCGGCAATAATTTTGGCCTCCTGGCCTTGGACGCCCACAACTTGTCGAACTGTTTGATACTCATCAGGGACTGGCTGGCCCCCATGTCTAGCTCCATTGATATTGGGATGCCATTGAGGAGCACTTTCATCATTATCGGTTGACGTCCTAGTGTATGAACTGTATATGTGCTCCACATGAACGCGCTGAACTTCAGCTTCCAGCGAGTTCCGCCAGTGTCCATTTGGCCTCGTAGGTCTTACATCGGGCCCGTCCTCCTCGTACATCAACCTGGCTGCAGGCTTCCTGCACATACGCGCCAAGTGACCGCTGATGTTGCAGTTTCTGCAGCTATATTGCTGATACCTGCAAGCTCTGGCTGTGTGTTTGCCTCCACACCTCCAACATGAGCCGTTGTTGGAAACAAAAGGTCCATTATCAGTCGATCGTCTCTGACTGTCTCTGTAACTGTCCTTAAACGCACCATTGACAGGTGTTGATGGCCCCATTACTGGCCACATTGTCCCTTGCGATGGCATGAATCGCCGTTCAGCTAGCCATTGTCTCTGTTGAATTCCCCCTTTGGGTTCGACTACATGCTCGGGCATGTCCGATTGCCCCTGTCTGCCTGGAGAACTGTGTGCCGTGTTAACAATGTTGACTCCCTGTCCATTTGCTGCATTTAAACCAAGATTTTTGTCAAACATCATTCTGGTCTCTTCCTTGCCTGAGATAAATGTCTGGGCCATCAAAGCCGCCGTTTCCAGGGTCAAGTCTTTGGTCTCAATCAGTTTCCTGAAAACCCCAGCGTGCCCAATGCCCTCAATAAAAAAGTCTCGCAGCATCTCCGCTCTGCATGCATCTGGGAACTTACATAGGCTCGCCAGTCGCCGGAGGTCTGCCACGAAGTCTGGAACACTTTTCCCTTCTCGCCGCCGGTGTGTGTAAAACTGGTGTCTCACCATGTGCGTGCTGCTCGCCGGTTTAAAGTGTTCCCCGATCAACTTGCTAAGCTCTTTAAAAGTCTTGTCCGCCGGCTTCTCTGGCGCTAGAAAGTCCTTCATCAGGGAGTACGTCAAGGGATGAGCCCTGTGTTTGTCGGCCGAATCCTGTCCCAGCCATTCCTTAGTGACGAAACTTTGCTGTAGTCTCTCAATAAAATCGTCCCAATCATCACCAACACAGTACCTCTCGTCTGTGCTGCTAGTGACCATGCTCGCGTGGTTTAAATCCCATTTTCTCATTGCCAATAATATGTCCTGATTATACAGTATAAATGCACACGAGGCCCATACTAGAGAGAAGGTCACTCTGTGACCAGTAACCTTTATTAGCCAGCACTGAAGTGGAGAAAATGGGTGGAGCTTCTCCTTTTATACCTGAAAGTCCAGGTTCGGAGTGTCTCCCACAAGTGCACCACCTAGTGCTCAGTGTTCTCACGGTGTACAACTTAGGTCAGTTTATACATGGATTACATAGAAACATAGAAACATAGAAAATAGGTGCAGGAGTAGGCCATTCGGCCCTTCGAGCCTGCACCGCCATTCAATGAGTTCATGGCTGAACATGCAACTTCAGTACCCCATTCCTGCTTTCTCGCCATACCCCTTGATCCCCCTAGTAGTAAGGACTACATCTAACTCCCTCCTGAATACATCTAGTGAACTGGCCTCAACAACTCTCCGTGGCAGAGAATCCCACAGGCCCACCACTCCCTGGGTGAAGAAGCTTATCCTCATCTCGGTCCCAAATGGCCACACCCCCATCCTTAGACCGTGACCACTGGCTCTGGACCTCCCCAACATTAATAAGAACATAAGAGTTAGGAACAGGATTATGCCATCTAGCCCCTCGAGCCTGCTCCGCCACCCAACAAGATCACGGCTGATCTGGCCATGGACTCAGCTCCACTTACCCGCCCGCTCCCCATAACCCTTAATTTCCTTATTGGTTAAAAATAATGATCCGTTTATTCCTACCCTCTGCCCTCTGATCATTAACTAATCCTCAATCCATGACAGCATACCATCCCCAATCCCATGGGTTCCAATCCTGTGCAACAACCTTGTGTAAGTGCTTCCTGAAAATCCAAATACACCACATCCACTGGTCCCCCCTCACCCATCCTGCTAGTCACAACATCAAAAAACTATCTGATTTATCAAACATGATTTTCCCCCCCCACATCTCTGCATGTTGCCACCCAAGTAATAATCTCAAACCTGATTTTATGTAATGCTCCCTAAATATATACAACCATCCATACATGCCTCATATACTTTCTAAAGTTAAAGAAAGTTGACATCATGTGGACCCTGACTGCTCTGCCGCATGTACATGCGAGTGTGATGTGGCCCTGCATGTACCATAACTTTGTCATGTTTGGGAACTTCAAGGATTGATTCCAATGTCTGAGCAAGTTTACCCAGGAGCTAGCTGAGCTGTAGAAGGGCCCAATGACAGTTGATTACATGACACTCTCCATACCCCTTGATCCCTTTAGCCGTAAGGGCCACATCAAACTCCCTCTTAAATATATCCAATGAACTGGCATCAACAACTCTCTGCGCAGGGAATTCCATAGGTTAGCAACTCTCTGAGTGAAGAAGTTTCTCCTTATCTCAGTCCTAAATGGCCTACCCCTTATCCTAAGACTATGTCCACTGGTTCTGGACTTCCCCAACATCGGGAACATTCTTCCCGCATCTAACCTGTCCAGTCCCTTCAGAATCTTATATGTTTCTATGAGATCCCCTCTCATCCTTCTAATCTCCAGTGAATAAAGGCCCAATTGATCCAGTCTCTCCTCATATGACAGTCCAGCCATCCCTGAATCAGTCTGGTGAACCTTCGCTGCACTCCTTCAATAGCAAGAACGTCCTTCCTCAGATTAGACCAAAACTGAACACAATATTCCAGGTGAGGCCTCACTAAGGCCCTGCACAACTGCAGTAAGACCTCCCTGCTCCTATACTCAAATCCCCTAGTCATGAAGGCCAACATACCATTTGCCTTCTTCACTGCCTGCTGTACCTGCATGCCCGCTTTCAGTGACTGATGAACCTCCCTTTTCCTAATCTGCCGCCATTCAGATAATATTCTGCCTTCGTGTTTTTGCCCCAAAAATGGATAACCTCACATTTATCCACATTATACTGCATCTGCCATGCATTTTCCCACTCACCTAACCTGTCCAAGTCACCCTGCAACCTCTTAGCATCCTCCTCACAGCTCACACCACCACCCAGCTTAGTGTCATCCGCACACTTGGAGATATTGCACTCAATTCCTTCATCTAAATCGTTGATGTATATTGTAAAGAGCTGGGGTCCCAGCACTGAGCCCTGCGGCACTCCACTAGTCACTGCCTGCCATTCTGAAAAGGACCCATTTATCCGACTCTCTGCTTCCTGTCTGCCAACCAGTTCTCTATCCACATCAGTACATTACCCCCAATACCATGCGCTTTGATTTTGCACACCAATCTCTTGTGCGGGACCTTGTCAAAAGCTTTTTGAAAGTCCAAATACACCACATTCACTGGTTCTCTCTTGTCCACTCTGCTAGTTACATCCTCAAAAAATTCCAGAAGATTTGTCAAGCAGGATTTCCCTTTCATAAATCCATGCTGACTTGGTCCGATCCTGTCACTGCTTTCCAAATGCGCTGCTATTTCATCCTTAATGATTGATTCCAACATTTTCCCCACTAATGATGTCAGGATAACCGGTCTATAATTACCCGTTTTCCCTCTCCCTCCTTTTTTAAACAGTGGTGTTACATTAGCTACACTCCAGTCCATAGGAACTGCTCCAGAGTTGATAAACTGTTGGAAAATGATCACCAATGCATCCACTATTTCTATGGCCACTTCCTTAAGTACGTTGGGATGCAGACTATCAGGCCCCGGGGATTTATCGGCCTTCAATCCCATCAATTTCCCGAACACAATTTCCCACTTTATAAGGATATCCTTCAGTTCCTCCTTCTCACGAGACCCTCGGTCCCCTAGTATTTCTGGAAGGTTATTTGTGTCTTCCTTCGTGAAGACAGAACCGAAGTATTTGTTCAATTGGTCTGCCATTTCTTTGTTCCCCATTATAAATTCATCTGAATCCGACTGCAAGGAACCTACGTTTGTCTTCACTAATCTTTTTCTCTTCACATATTTATAGAAGCTTTTGCAGTCAGTTTTTATGTTCCCTGCAAGCTTCCTCTCCTACTCTATTTCCCCCCTCTTAATTAAACCCTTAGTCTTCCTCTGTTGAATTCTAAATTTCTCCCAGTCCTCAGGTTTGTTGCTTTTTCTAGCCAAATTATATGCCTCTTACTTGGCTTTAACACTATCCTTAATTCCTCTTGTTAGCCATGGTTGAGCCACCTTCCCTGTTTTATTTTTACTCCAGACAGAGATATACTATTGATGAAGTTCATCCATGTGATCTTTAAATGTTTGCCATTGCTTATCCACTGTCAACCCTTTAAGTATCGTTTGCCAGTCTATTCTAGCCAATTCATGCCTCATACCATCGAAGTTACCTTTCCTTAAGTTCAGGACCCTAGTTTCCGAATTAACTGTGTCACTCTCCATCTTAATAAAGAATTCTACCATATTATGGTCACTCTTCCCCAAGGGGCCTCGCACAACACGATTGCTAATTAGTCCCTTCTCATTACACATCAGCCAGTCTTGGATGGCCATCTCTTTAGTTGGTTCCTCGATATATTGCTCTTGAAAACTATCCCTAATATACTCCATGAAATCTTCCTCCACCGCACTGCTACCAGTTTGGTTAGCCCAATCAATATGTAGATTAAAGTCGCCCATGATAACTGCTGTACCTTTATTGCACACATCCCTTATTTCTTGTTTGATGCTGTCCCCAATCTCACTACTACTGTTTGGTTGTCTGTACACAACTCCCACTAGTGTTTTCTGCCCTTTGGAATTCCGCAGCTCCACCCATACCCATTCCACATCACCCAGGTTAATGTCCCTCCTTACGATTGCATTAATTTCCTCTTTAACCAGCAACGCCACCCCGCATCCTTTTCCTCTCTGCCTATCCTTCCTAATTGTTGAATACCCCTGGATGTTGAGTTCCCAGCCTTGGTCACCCTGGAGCCATGTCTCCGTGATGCCAATTACATCATATCCGTTAACTGCTATCTGCACAGTTAATTCGTCCACTTTATTACGAATACTCCTCGCATTGAGGCACAGAGCCTTCAGGCTTGTCTTTTTAACACACTTTGCTCCTTTAGAATTTTTCTGTAATGTACCCTTTTTGTTTTTTGCCTTGGGTTTCTCTGCCCTCCACTTTTACTATTCTCCTTTCTATCTTTTGCTTCTGCCTCCATTTTATTTCCCTCTGTCCCCCTGCTTAGGTTCCCATCCCCCTGCCATGTTAGTTTAACTCCTCCCCAACAGCACTAGCAAACACTCCCCCTGGGACATTGGTTCCGGTCCTGCCCAGGTGCAGACCGTCCAGTTTGTACTGGTCCCACCTCCCCCAGAACCGGTTCCAAGGTCCCAGGAATTTGAATCCCTCCCTTTTGCAACACGACTCAAGCCACGTATTCATCTGAGCTATCCTGCGATTCCTACTCTGACTAGCACGTGGCACTGGTAGCAATCCTGAGATTACTGCTTTTGAGGTCCTACTTTTTAATTTAGCTCCTAGCTCCCTAAATTCGTCTTGTAGGACCTCATCCCGTTTTTTACCTATATCGTTGGTACCTATATGCACCACGACAACTGGCTGTTCACCCTCCCTTTTCAGAATGTCCTGCACCCGCTCCGAGACATCCTTGACCCTTGCACCAAGAAGGCAACATACCATCCTGGAGTCTCGGTTGCGGCCGCAGAAACACCTATCTATTCCCCTTACAATCGAATCCCCTATCACTATAGCTCTCCCACTCTTTTTCCTGCCCTCCTGTGCAACAGAGCCATCCACGGTGCCATGAACTTGGCTGCTGCTGCTCCCCCTGATGAGTCATCCCCCTCAACAGTACCCAAAGCGGTGTATCTGTTTTGCAGAGGGATGACCGCAGGGGATCCCTGCACTACCTTCCTTGCACTGCTCTTTCTGCTGGTCACCCATTTACTATCTGGCTGTGTACCCTTTTCCTGCGGTAAGACCAACTCGCTAAACGTACTATTCACGTCATTCTCAGCATCGTGAATACTCCAGAGTTCATCCACCCGCAGCTCCAGTGCCGCAATGCGATCTGTCAAGAGCTGGAGGCAGATACACTTCCCACACACGTAGTCGTCAGGGACACCGGAAGCATCCCTGACTTCCCACATTGTACAGGAGGAGCATAACACGTGTCCGAGCTGTCCTGCCATGACTTAACCCTTAGATAAACTTAATTTGGCAACAACAATGCTAAATGTTACTTACTGATAAAGAAAAGAAAAAAGAGAAACTACTTACCAATCACCAGCCAATCACTTACCCCTTTGGCTGTGATGTCACCTTTCAATTTCTTTCTGCTTCTTTTTTACCTTCTCACCCCGCTGCAGCTGCACTGGTCGGCCTCTCAATTGCCCAAAGTCCTCCTCGACTGCTGCCGCCTCCGATAGTTTGTCTTTGCGACGGATGTAAGGTTTGGTCTCCTCACACATTTGCTTGGGTATGGCAGACCAATGACCACTAAGGATACAACGTTTTGCAACTGATAATATCGGGTCCTGGCTGATCCAGGTCTTAACTTGTTGGGCGGTGACAGGAGTTCCTTCACTGTCAAAAGCATCCATGACTAACAGTAGGTTTGCCGGTTGTGGCTTTTCCACCTCCAGTGTGGGCAACAGCAGAGGGCTCAATGCATCGGCACAATTCTCAGTGCTATGTTGATGGCGAATGAAATAATAATAGGCAGATAATGTCAGCGTCCACCTCTGGATGCGGGACGATGCATTGGTATTGGTGCCTTTGTTTTCTGAAAACAGTGAAATGAGTGGCATGTGATCTGTTTCCAGTTCAAATCGAAGACCAAACAGGTACTGATGCATCTTTTTAACCCCATACACACAGGCTAGTGCTTCTTTCTCTACCATGCAGTAGGCTCTTTCTACCTTTGATAAACCTTTTGAAGCATATGCAACAGGTTGTAATTTGTCCGACTCATGAGCTTGTTGGAGCATGCAACCAACTCCATATGACGAAGCATCACAGGCCAATACTAGACGCTTACATGGATCATAATGTACCAGCAGCTTTTTAGAGCAAAGCAGATTAGTAGCTTTCTCAAAAGCTCTATCTTGAGACGCACCCCAAACCCAGTTATCATCTTTTCTTAGCAGCATGTGCAGTGGCTCTAATAATATGCTCAATCTAAATAAAAATGACCAAAGTAGTTGAGTAGACCAAGGAACGAACGCAGCTCCGTCACATTCTGAGGCTTGGGTGCATTTTTGATGGGTGTCGTTTTCGAGTCCGTAGGCCTGATACCGTCAGCATTAATTTTCCTTCCCAGGAATTCGATTTCTGGTGCCATGAAGATGCATTTCAAGCGTTTCAGTCTGAGTCCCACTTTGTCCAGACGATGTAGAACCTCTTCCAGGTTGTTCAGATGTTCGACGGAGTTACGACCTGTGACCAGAATGTCATCTTGGAACATGACGGTTCTGGGGTCGGACTTCAGTAGACTCTCCATGTTCCTCTGAAATATGGCTGCAGCTGAGCGAATTCTAAAAGGGCATCTGTTGTAAATAAACAGTCCTTTATGAGTGTTGATGCAACGTAAGTTTCTTCGACGTGTCGACCAGCTCCTCTGTCATGTAGGGCAAAGTCAGATCCAGTTTTGTGAACAACTTCCCCCCGGCTAGTGTTGCAAACAGGTCATCAGCCTTCGGTAATGCGTATTGATCCTGTTTCGAAATTCGGTTGATCTTAACCTGATAGTCTCCACAAATCCTGACAGTGCCATCACTCTTCAACATGGGAACAATGGGGCTGGCCCATTCGTTAAATTCGACCGGTGATATGACCCCTTCATGCTGGAATCTGTCCAGTTCGATTTCGACCTTCTCCCTCATCATGTACGGAACTGCCCGAGCTTTATGATAGACGGGTCTTGCATCCTCGTCTACGTGGATCTGCACCTTGGCTCCCGTGAAATTGCCGATGCCTGGTTCAAACAGCGAGGGGAACTTGCTCAGCCCTTGAGCACATGGAGAATCCTCTCCGACGACAATGCTTTGATCTCGTTCCAGTTCCATTTGATTTTTTCTAACCAGTTCCTGCCAAACAGCGTTGAACTATTGCCTGGACCAATCCATAATGGTAAATCGTGAAATGGTAAACCGCACCATCATACGACACCTTGATTACTGCACTGCCAATCACGGTTACGAGTTCTTTACTGTACGTACTCAACTTGGCATTGACTGGACTCAGCTTAGGCCTCACAGCCTTAGTATCCCACAGCCTGTCGAATGTCCTCTGGCTCATTATTGATTGAGTTGCACCCGTGTCCAATTCCATCGATACCGGCACACCATTAAGTTTTACATTAATCATTATCAGTTAGCTCTTTGTGAGAAACAAATACAGTCCATACACTTCCTCCTCTGGTATCTTGGGTTGCATATCCGGATCCGCGCTAGACTGGTCATCATCCTCCATGTGATGTGTCGCAGCACGCTTGCTCAGTTGCGGACACATGCACTGGAGATGCCCCGCTCTTGAACAGCCTTTACAAATGTACTGTTTAAACTGACACTGATGATGCCGATGATTTCCCCCACAACGCCAACATGATGATATCGGATTAATTCCCGTTGGCGGACTTTGGGCTGCCACAGATTTCGCGTACGCAGTCGGGTGGTTCTGCCATATACAACGATACTATCTTGTTTACAGTACTTGCTGAGTTCTGATTTTTCAAAGATATCTGCTTTAAGCTTTAATCCGTCGTCGTGCATGATTGAGCAAATCACCCAGGATCACCTCGTGGTTGATGCCGATTACAAAGAAGTCCCACAGCATATCCGCCAACGCAGTTTCGAACTTACACGGTCCAGCTAGACGTCTTAGGTCGGCAATTAATTCTGATACATCCTGGCCCTCAGAACGAACATGCTTGTAGAATCAATATCTTGAGATGATGATGCCTTCATCTGGGATTTGAGATGATCACGTACCAGAGCACACAATGTTTCATAGTCCTTGTCCGTTGGACTTAAGGGCGAGAGGAGATTCTTTATGAGTCCATAGATTTTCGGACCGCAAATCGTGAGGAGGACCGCTCCGCGCCGAACTGCGTCTGCCTCCTTCTCCATTTTGTTGGCCACGAAGTACTGGTTCAAGGGGGCTACAAAGTCTGCGCAATCTGCTTTCTCCAGGAATCGTTCCAGAATTCCAATTATGCTCATTTTTGCATGTGAAGGTTCTTGTTACCTCGTCGCCAAATGTTGTGTATGCAATAACTCAATAGACTGAATACTGTAAACTCCGAACAGGTACAAATCTGGCTCCACTTTATTAAGACCCAAAGTGATTACATTACAAGATGGCTGGCCTTTTATACCTGGGCCACACACATGTGCACACAGCCCAATAACCTCCAACAGTGGCACCACCTGGTGGCTAGTAAATCCAAGCATACATACATGACAGTAGCATAGTGACCTGGTCTTGTCTGAGTGATTAGAATACATCCAGGCATAGGAAGCACACCGATGGAGGGGCTGGGACACCTGCCATGATCTGTGGGGGAAATTTAAAATAGATGCAGCCATTTAATAGTGAGTGGTCACATAGGAGGACAAAATTCTTCTAGGCTATGAAATGGCTATAATAGTTTTAGGATATAGAAACATAGAAAATATAGAAACATAGAAAATAAGTGCAAGAGTAGGCCATTTGACCCTTCGAGCCTGCACCACCTTTCAATATGATCATGGCTGATCATTTTTGCAACTTTAGTATCCCATTCATGCTTTCTCTCCATACCCCCTGATCCCTTTAACCGTAAGGCCACATCTAACTCCCTTTTGAATATATCTAACGAACTGGACTCAACCACTTTCTATGGTAGAGAATTCCACAGGTTCACAATTCTCGGAGTGAAGAAGTTTCTCCTCATCTCAGTTCTAAATGGCTTACCCCTTATCCTTAGATTGTGACCCCTGGTTCTGGACTTCGCCAACATCGGGAACATTCTTCCTGCATCTAACCTGTCCAATCCCGTCAGAATTTTATATGTTTCTATGAGATCCCCTCTCACTCTTCTAAATTCCCGTGAATATAAGCCTAGTCGATCCAGTCTTTCTTCATATGTCAGTCCTGCCATCCCAGGAATCAGTCTGGTGAACCTTCGCTGCACTCTCTCAATAGCAAGAATGTCCTTCCTCTATTTGTTTTTCTAAAAGCT
Organism: Pristiophorus japonicus; assembly: GCF_044704955.1. Taxonomy (NCBI): domain Eukaryota; kingdom Metazoa; phylum Chordata; class Chondrichthyes; family Pristiophoridae; genus Pristiophorus; species Pristiophorus japonicus. The sequence goes on from NC_091986.1 coordinate 25,899,358, forward strand.
GCATGAGGAGAATGAAGTGGATGGTCAAAAGCAAAGGAAGACAAGCCCATTGTAAAGGTCCAAAGCAGAGCCTCTGGGAAAGTGATGCAGCACCAGACCCTGTGTTTCATCGCTGACAAAGTGGAAATGGTGCTGCATGAGGTAGGTGCAAGGAACATGTGTCCTTTTTGACACTCCAGGCCACCCTACAAAATAAAAGTGCACCATGCTCAGTAAGTGGTGGAATCCAGGCTAAATACTGTGTACAGTACTGGCAAGATCTGGGAACAGTTGCAGGAGAAGAGGGCATACGTTAAGGAATCTCGCAAAGTAATAATACACAAAAGAATCAAAATCAGGCAGACAATGCTACGATTTTATGTCATAAAGTATTAGAGGTCAACCCAGTCTACATTTAATACTCATCCATGCTAAGCCCACATGTTACCTTATAACTCGTTCACTGCTTCTCATGCATACTGTACTGTAGAAAGGCATACAGTCATGCTGTAACTTACAACTGGAAGCATTGTCACACTCACATCGTCCAAGGACTTTACACATAAAATTGTTGTATTATAAAGATGGTCATTTACTAACACCCAGGATAAACTTCAGGTTGTGGGTAAGACAGTGATGCCCTGTGTAATATAGCTCCACCTAGTGGACTATTGCTCAACCTAGTGGACTACTGTGGTAATGCAACTGCTGCTGTAAATACAATAAAAGTCACATGATGTATTGGAGCCATCTTGTAGTGTGTTTGTTAGTGATGTCGTAAAGAATATATCACAATTGGCGCTGTGGATGCGATAATCGGATTCCCTAGCTGAAATTTTGTGTTGGTGGATGATTCCAGCCAAACAACAGAGAGACTTTGAGAGGTCATAGAAACATAGAAAATAGGTGCAGAAGTAGGCCATTCAGCCCTTCGAGCCTGCACCACCATTCAATATGATTATGGCTGATCATGTAATTTCAGTACCCCATTCTTGCTTTCTCTCCATACCCCTTGATCCCTTTAGCCGTAAGGGCCACATCTAACTCTCTTTTGAATATATCTAACGAACTGGCCTCAACAACTTTCTGTGGCAGAGAATTCCACAGGTTCACAATTCTCTGAGTAAAAGAAGTTTCTCCTCATCTCAGTCCTAAATGGCTTACCCCTTATCCTTAGACTGTGATCCCTGGTTCTGGACTTCCCCAACATCAGGAACATTCTTCCTGCATCTAACCTGTCCAATTCCGTCAGAATTTTATATGTTTCTATTAGATCCCCTCTCATTCTTCTAAATTCCGGTGAATATAAGCCTAGTCGATCCAGTCTTTCTTCATATGTCAGTCCTGCCATCCCTGCCATCCTTTGTTTTGCAGCACAGCTAAAAATCCAAAGTAAATTACAAGCACACTTGGCTGAACTGAGGATTCCAGATGGCTGTGCCTAGGGGAATAATAGAGCGCTTGGATGAGTTCCATCATGACCAAGAGACTTGCGGAGTGTATGTGGAGCCGCTAGGAATGTTTTTCACTGCAAATAATATTGTCAAAGTCCCCGATGATGAAAACCGTAACTGGCTGGTGTTAGAAAGAAAACAAGCTATTTTCCTGACTGATGCAGGCCCCGAGGTGTATGAAATCCTAAAAAATGTGCTTCTTCCCATCAAGGCAAAGGACAGGCCACTGATTGGGATTCTCAGCATTACAATCCTTAGCCCCCAGAAATTGCTGAAAGTTATCGTTTTGGAATATGAGATCAGTTAAATGATGAGAGTATCAGTGAGTATATTGTAGCTTTAAAAAAGCTATCCATTCACTGTCATTTCAGAAACTTTCAGAACCGAGTATTGTGTGACTGCTTTGTTTGAAAAATGAAGCAATCAGAAGAAAATTATTGACAACACCTAACTTGACTTTTGATTTAGCATGTCAATGGATATGGCCAACTAATACTCCTGAGAATTTCATGCCATTTCCAGTCGTCAGCCAATCAAGGTGTATCGCCTACAGGTTAGAAGTAACTGGCAGTTGGGCCCCAAGGCCTCAGCAACTTGCCAAGGTAAAAGTGCATTAAAGTCCTGCTATCAGTGTCTGGGACAACACATTGTTCAAAGCTGTCTGTTGTGTATCTGTAAAGCATGTTCCGCCACCAGGGAGTGCATCCCCTGAAGTCCCAAGGGATCCCAGCATCCCTTGGGAGCACTGTATATAAGCTGCCACCTAAGGCCTGTTCCTCACTCTGGAGTGTCTTAATAAAGACTGAGGTCACTGTTACTTTAACCTCCCTGTGTGCAGTCTCATCTGAGTTAGGAACACAATAACTGGCAACGAGTATAAGAAGCCAACGCAAAGATGCAGCAAACTGTGGGCATCCTGGAGAAGTTCTCAGGGTGAGGACTGGGAAGCCTATGTCGAACGGCTAGACCAGTACTTTGTAGCCAACGAGCTGGACGGAGAAGGAAGCGCTGCAAAAAGGAGAGCGGTCCTTCTCACGGTCTGCGGGGCACCGACCTACAGCCTCATGAATAATCTTCTGGCTCTGGTGAAACCACAGATAAGTCGTATGAGGGGCTGTGTACACTGGTTCGGGAGCATGTTAACCCAAGGGAGAGCGTGCTGATGGCGAGGTATCAGTTCTACACGTGCCAACAATCTGAAGGTCAGGAAGTGGCGAGCTACGTCGCCGAGCTAAGGCGACTTGCAGGACAATGTGAGTTTGATGGCTACCTGGAGCAAATGCTCAGTGACTTTTTTGTACTGGGCATTAGCCATGAGACCATCCTACGAAAACATTTGATTGTAGAGAAACCGACCCTCAGTAAGGCCATTGCGATAGCACAGGCATTTATGTCAGTACACAAGTGCTAGCAATGTTCATAAATTAACGGGAACTGTGTTTGCGAGCAGAAATGTACAGGGCAGAAACTACGAGTTTGCAACTGCCAGCAGACCTCAGGTGATGCAGATGACTCAGAGTCCCCAACAAAGGATGAATGCAAGGCAATTCATACCTTGTTGGCGTTGTGGAGGCTTTCATTCAGCCTATTCATGCCGCTTCAAAGAGTATGTTTGCAAGTGCTGTGGAACAATGGGGCACCTCCAACAAGCTTGCAGATGAGCTGCAAGCTCTGCAAAACCTGCTAACCACCACGTAGCAGAGGAAGATCGGTCCATGGTGGATCAAAGCAATTTCGAGCCTCAGAGAGAGGAGGCAGATGCTGAAGTACACGGGTTGCACACATTTTCGAGAAATATCCACCTATAATGCTAAATGTAAAATTGAATGACTTACCCGTAGCCATGAAACTGGACACTGGCGCTAGCCAATCCATCATGAGTAAAAAGATGTTTGAGAGACTGTGGTGCAACAAGGCATTCAGACCAGCCCTGAGCCCCATTCACACAAAACTGAGAACGCACAAAAAAGAGCTTATCACTGTCCTGGGCAGCGCCATGGTCAAGGTCACCTACGAGGGCACGGTGCATGAACTGCCACTCTGGATTGTCCCGGGCAATGGCCCCACACTGCTTGGAAGGAGCTGGCTGGGCAAAATCCGCTGGAACTGGGATGACATCCGAGCGCTATCACATGTCGATGAGGCCTCATGTACCCAGGTTCTTAACAAATATCCTTCCCTTTTTGAGCCAGGCATTGGAAACTTTTCCGGGGCGAAGGTGCGGATCCACTTGATCCCAGAGGCACAACCCATTCACCACAAGGCGCGAGCGGTACCTCACATGATGAGGGAGGGAGTGGAAATCGAGCTAGACAGGCTGCAACGCGAGGGCATCATCTCCCAGTGGAATTCAGCGAGTGGACCAGCCCAATTGTTCCAGTACTCAAAAGTGATGGCACGGTCAGGATTTGCGCCGATTATAAAGTAACTATTAATCGTTTCTCGCTACAGGACCAATACCCGCTACCTAACACAGATGACCTATTTGCGACTGTGGTAGGAGGCAAGACGTTCACCAAGCTCGACCTGACTTCACCTACATGACGCAGGAGTTGGAGGAGTCTTCGAAGGACCTCACCTGCATCAACACGCACAAGGGACTGTTCATCTACAACAGATGCCCGTTTGGAATTCGGTCGGCTGCAGCGATCTTCCAGAGAAACATGGAGAGCCTACTCAAGTCGGTACCATGCACGGTGGTTTTTCAGGACGACATATTGATCACGGGTCGGGACACCGTCGAGCACTTACAAAACCTGGAGGAGGTCCTCCAGCGACTGGATCGCATAGGGCTGTGGCTGAAGAGGTCGAAATGCGTCTTCATGGCAACAGAAGTGGAGTTTTTGGGGAGAAAGATCGCGGCAGATGGCATTCAGCCCACAGACGCCAAGACAGAGGCTATCAGGAACGCGCCCAGGCCACAGAATGTCACAGAGCTGCGGTCGTTCCTGGAATTCCTCAACTATTTTGGTAACTTCCTACCGGGGTTAAGCACCCTCTTAGAGCCTCTACATGTGTTATTGCGTAAAGGTGAGAACTGGGTATGGGGAAAAAAACAAACAATTGCTTTTGAGAAAGCCAGAAACATTTTATGTTCCAACAAGCTGCTTGTATTGTATAACCCGTGTAAAAGACTTGTGCTAGCATGTAACACGTCGTCGTACGGAGTCGGGTGTGTATTACAACAAGCTAACGTTGCGGGGAAGTTGCAACCTGTCGCCTATGCCTCCTGGAGCTTGTCTAAGGCCGAGGGGGCCTACCGCATGATTGAGAAAGAGGCATTAGCGTGTGTGTTCGGGGTAAAGAAAATGCATCAGTATCTGTTTGGCCTCAAATTTGAGCTGGAAATCGATCACAAGCCCCTCATAGCCCTGTTCGCTGAAAACAAGGGGATAAATACTAATGCCTCAGCCCGCATAAAAAGGTGGGCACTCGCGCTATCAGCTTGTAACTATACCATCCGCCACAGTCCAGGCACCGAAAACTGTGCGGATGCTCTCAGTCGACTACCATTTCCCACCACAGGGGTGGAAATGGCGCAGCCTGCAAACTTGTTGGTGGCACAGCCCGCAGACTTGTTGATGGTCATGGAAATGTTTGAAAATGATAAATCACCTGTCACGGCCCGCCAGATTAGGACTTGGATCAGCCAAAATCCTCTGCTGTCCCAAGTAAAAAACTGTGTACTGCATGGGAGCTGGGCCAGCATCCCCGTTGAAATGCAAGAGCTAATCAAGTCATTCCAGCGGCAAAAGGACGACCTGTCCATTCAGGCAAACTGCCTATTGTGGGGTAACCGTGTAGTGCTACCCAAAAAGGGCAGAGAGACGTTCATCTCGGATCTCCACAGCACACAACTGGGTATAATAATGATGAAAGCGATAGCCAGATCCCACGTGTGGTGGCCCTGTATCGACTCTGACTTAGAGTCCTGTGTACGTCAATGCAGAGTGTGTGCTGAGTTGAGCAACGCGCCCAGAGAGGCACCACTAAGTTTGTGGTCTTGGCCTTCCGACTATGATCTATGTGGGCCCGTTTCTCGGTAAAATATTCCTGGTGGTGGTGGATGCTTTTTCAAAATGGATTGAATGTGAAATAATGTCGGGAAGCACCGCCACTGCCACCATTGAAAGCCTGAGGGCCATGTTTGCCACCCACGGCCTGCCTGACATACTGGTCAGTGACAACGGGCCATGTTTCACCAGTGCCGAATTTAAAGAATTCACGACCCGCAATGGGATCAAACATGTCACCTCGACCCCGTTTAAACCAGCCTCCAATGGGAAGGCAGAGCGGGCAGTACAAACCATCAAACAGAGCCTTAAACAAGTCACAGAAGGCTCACTCCAAACCCACCTGTCCCGAGTACTGCTCAGCTACCGCACGAGACCCCACTCACTCACAGGGGTGCCCCCAGCTGAGCAACTCATGAAAAGAACACTTAAAACCAGACTCTCGCTGGTTCACCCCAACCTGCATGATCAGGTAGAGAGCAGGCGGCAACAACAAAATGTAAACGATGGTCGCGCCACTGTGTCACAGGAAATTGATCTGAATGACCCTGTGTCTGTGCTGAACTATGGACATGGTCCCAAGTGGATCGCGGGCACGGTGATAGCTAAAGAAGGGAGTCGGGTGTTTGTAGTCAAACTAAACAATGGACAAATTTGCAGAAAACACCTGGACCAAATGAGGCTGCGGTTCACAGACTGCCCTGAACAACCCACAGCAGACTCCACCTTTTTCAAGCCCATAACACACACCCAAAGGATCAACAACACCACTCCGGACCAGGAAATTGAATCGGCCCAGCAAGGCCAGGCTCACCCAGCAGCCCTGCAGGGCCAACAACACGCCAGCCCAGCGAGGGCACAGCCAACACACCAGAACAGACATTTGTACTGAGGCGGTCCACCAGGGAAAGAAAGACTCCCGGCCGCTTCACCTTGTAAATAGTTTTCACTTTGACTTTGGGGAGGAGTGATGTTGTGTATCTCTAAAGCATGCACTTCCATGTTCCGCCACCAGGGAGTGCATCCCCTGAAGTCCCAAGGGATCCCAGCATCCCTTGGGAGCACTGTATATAAGCCGGCCCCTAAGGCCTGTTCCTGACTCTGGAGTGTCTTAATAAAGACTGAGGTCACTGTTACTTTAACCTCCCTGTGTGCAGTCTCATCTGTGGTAGGAACACAATACTGTCCATATGTGAAGGCAGAATGTTTCTTCTGCAACAAAACTGGGCATCTTGCGAAGGAATGCCGACTGAAGAGTAAACAGATGTTCAATGCTAGAGGTAGAAATCGCCAGAGACTACCTAGCATGGAAGAAGAGCAACAGGACGAGGAGATTCTGGAGATACATGTCATCAGGAGCACAAGGATAGATATGTAATGGCGATTCGCAAAGTATCATCATTCAAGTAGACCAGGATACCCATGGAAATTGACACTGGTGCATCCATGAGCTTAGTACCAGAATCGCTATATCTCAACAAGTTGAGTGATTTTCCACTGGAGATGTAAAAGATAGAGCTGCGAGGCTACTCAGAAGAGCAAATCCCTGTGGTAGGACATCGCACCGTACTGGTGAAATACAAAGATCAGTTTCAGAGCTTGCCTCTTTTAGTACTATCAGGAGACAAGCCTGCCTTAATAGATTGGGATCACTGAAGCTGGATTGGAATGAGATTTTTCATGTGGGAACGAGATTTGCATCGAAGGATAATGTCATCAAGCATTATCCAAAGGTGTTCCGTGAAACAGGCAGTCCGATCCAAGGCTTCAAGGCAAGTGTCAGGGTACAGAAAGATGCTAGACCAGTTTACTGCAAACCACGTCCCTTACCATACACACTCAAGGAGAAAGTTGAGCAAGAACTCAAAAGACTAGAAACTGTAAACATTATCTCTAAGGTAGATCTAAGTAATTGGGCTACACCCATTGTTGTTGTACCTAAGTCTGATGGTAATGCTGATGCTATATGCAGGTTGCCATCCCCATTACAAGTTACACCCAATAGGGAAGAAGTGTTCTATTTTTCATACATTGATGAACTGCCAGTCACAGCTGAAGAGATTGGTAAGGCAATCACCTGTGACCCAGTTATGTCAAAGGTGTATGATTGCAAAGCAAATGGCTGGCCAAACTAGGTATCAGAGAAATATATTCCTCCATACTTCGTTCATAGGAATGAATTATCAGTGGATAAAGATTGCAACAGTAGTTATTCCAAATAAGTTCAGGTCCAAATTGTTAGGTGATCTTCATGACCAGCACCTGGGAATGTGCTTGATCAAGAGTTTTGCATGCAGTTACTTATGGTGGCCAGGTCTAGATAAAGACATAGAGCACATCGTTAGTCAGTATACAATATGTCAATCAGTAAGCAAGAAACCACCATCAGTATCATTACAGCCATGGAAATGACCTCCCAGGGTGTGGCAAAGGTTACAAGTAGATTTTGCTGAGCTAGAAGGACAACAATTGTTCATTGTGACTGATAGCCATTCGAAGTGGGTAGAGGTGTTTCCAATGTGTAAAATAACAACAAGCAAAACAATGGACAATTTGCGAAGATTATTTTCTTCATATGGCCTCCCAGAAGAAATTGTGTCTAATGATGGACCACAATTTTGTTCAGAAGAATTTGCACAGTTCATGAGCAGAAACAGTGCGAAATGTATCAAAGTTCCACCGTACCACCCTGCTTCAAATGGTGCAGCAGAGCGCTCAGTACAAATTATAAAACATGCACTCATCAAACAAATGTTGGATCCAAATCCAAAGAAATAGCAGTTGTTATTGAACCACAAATTAGCAAATTTTCTCATTTTTATCATAATACTCCTCATACAACTATTGGTAGAATACCAACAGAGTTGTATCTCAAATGACAGCCACGAACCAGGTTCTTGTTGTTAAATCCAAACTTGGTACAGTCAATAGAAGAGAAACAATTAAGACAGAAAGAGAATCATGATAGAGATAGAGTAAGAGAGAGAAGTGTGAAATTAAATCAGAAGTGAAAGTGAAGAACCATCACCATAAATGGTTAAAGTGGTTCCAGGAAGAGTGGTGAAGATATGTGGTCCTCACACATATTTGGTCAAGATGTTTGATCATGGAAAGGTTAGGCTTGTTCACAGTGATCATATTTTACCTACAGATATGGAAGGAGTTGAAAGTTAGAATGATTCGATTATTTCTGATTCATCAGATAATCTTGGTACAAGTAAAGTACCAGTAGCAAATCCTACATCAGATGTACTAGAAACAAGTCCAAGAGAAAGTCAGAATTTATGTCTGAGTTCGAGTCAGGCAGACAAACAGTCTGAAGTTCCAGAGAGTCAAAATGTAGATCAAGGGCTACCCTTAGAGAAAAACTCTCCTCAGGCTCAGTCTAGAATGAGTATAAGTCCTAAAACAAGTTTGGATAGTTCTGTTCAAGAACAAAGATATCCGCTTCAAAACAGAAAACAAGTGGTTAAGTTTGATTTGTAAATATTGCTAAGTAAGTCCATATATTTTGTTGTGTGTATAACCATGCAAGTTATGCATGATGATTAATTTGTTATGATTACTTCTTCATTAAGGAGGGAGAAATATAATATAGCTCCACCTAGTGGACTACTGTGGTAATTCAACTATTGATGTATATAAGTAAAAGCATCATGTGACAATGTCACCTGACAAGTTCCTCTAGAGCAATCTTGTGTATCTGTTTGTTTGTGATGTTGTAAAGAATATATCACACCTTGTATTTTTGGAAATGCACCAATGTGATTAAATTGTAGTTACATTGTCCAGAATCAATTCCTAAATTTCAGGGAGGAAGATAAACAGAAAGAGAAGATCGCTAACACCTGCGACACTCTTAAAAATAAAGTAATTTAATTAAAAGCAAAGTTGTTTACATTTTAACAGGAAGTCATCCTTGGCACAGTGGTAACAGTCAGAAGGTTGAAGCCCCACTTCAGAGACTTTAGTCTAGACTGAGTTCTGAGGGAACAGTACATTGTGGAGGTTCTGACTTCGAGATGAGAGCTTAAAACAAATCCCATCTGCAGCCCTCTCAGATGGATGCAAAAGATCCCATGCAACTATTGGAAGAACATTAGGAGATTTCTACTAGCATGCTGACCAACATTTATCCTTCAACCAACACCACTAAAACAGATTATAATGTCATTTATCTCACTGCTGTTTCTGGGACCTGGCAGTGCACAAATTGGATGTTGTTTTTGCCTACATTGCAACAGTGACTGCACTTCAATCGTATTTCATTTGTTAGTGTCACTTTGGCTCACCCTGAAGATGTGAAAGGCAGCATATAAATGTAAATACTTCCTTTCTTTCAAGTCTTGCTCTATCTTTATTAGATGACGTAAAATGGTACCTTGCTACTGTGCCATAGATTTGTGTCCTCGTGCTTTATAGGCAGCACAATACTGACAAAATCAGATTGGGTTAGGGTGTTAAATTTTGCAGAGACTGCAGTCGCGAAATGTTTAACACAGCTCAGACTGCACTGCATAGCCCAGCAGGTGAACAGGAAATACATTTTGCATTAGCTTGAATTCAATTATGGCTATATTTAATTCTGAACAATAGGCTAGGAATTTGGAAGAATATTGTAGATATTAATTTTTTTAAGTAGAATGTTTCCCGCATAAAAAGAGGATTGAAAGTGTAATGCATGCAGTTTTGGTTTCCATATTTGCGAAAGGATATACTTGCTTTGGAGGCAATTCAGAGAAGGTTCACTAGGTTGCTTCTGGAGATGAGAGGGTTGACTTATGAGGAAAGATTGAGTAGCTTGGGCCTCTACTCATTGGAATTCAGAAGAATGAAAGGTGATCTTATCGAAGTGTATAACATTATGAGGGGGCTTGACAAGGTGGATGCAGAGAGGATGTTTCCACTGGTGGGGAGACTAGAACTAGAGGGCATAATTTTAGAATAAGGGGCTGCCCATATAAAACTGAGATGAGGAGAAATTTCTTCTCTCAGAGGATTATGTGGAATTCGCTCCCTCAGAGAGCTGTGGAAGCTGGGATATTGAATACATTTAAGACAGAAATAGACAGTTTCTTAAACGATAAGTGGATAAGGGGTTATGGGGAGCGGGCGGAGAAGTGAACCAAGTCCATGATCGGATCAGTCATGATCGTATTAAATGGCGGAGCAGGCTCAAGGGACCGTATGGCCTACTCCTGCTCCTATTTTTTATGTTCGTATGTTCTTAAGTGTGTACAGTCAGAGGCCTGGGTGGTGTAGTAGACATTATTCATAACTCACACTATTGCTGTGTTTATGCCTGTATGATGAGCTCACTGAAGCTATTTACAGGAAATTGTGTTGTGACAAATTACCTTTCAATGAATTTGTCAGTTCATTTTGACGTTTTAATAACTAGTTCATTTGACAAGTAGATGCAACATCAGTGGATAATTAAATCATTATTTCCTTGACAAATTATTAAAACTCATCAAGTAACATTTAGTGACAAAAGGTGGTTATATCTACTTAGTGCCAATAAACCTTGAAAATGAGTTGCTAAGCTAATCAGCAGATATTTTATTGGAGTACTATTGCTGAGGTTTTCTGGCTTCATGTCATCATCATCATCATCATAGGCAGTCCCTCATATCGAGGATGACTTGCTTCCATGCCAAAAAGGGATGAGTTCACATGTGTTTTAATGAAGGACCTAATAGTCCAGATCCCGAACTACATCCTGAAGGGTAGAAGATGCCTGTGTGTGGATTTTTTTAATGTGTAGTCTCCGTTGCACAGTAGCCACCACACGGGCTTGACAGAGCTAGGTCTTGGTCCGGTGGCAAGGATTAACCAAGACAACTGGAGACCAGTTCTGCTGCACGGACCTAGTGTGCACATATATCATAGTGTGGTGTAAGGTTCTGCAAAACCAACCACGGAGACATGTAGCAGGGAGAATGGGAAGATGCCATGTTTAAAATGACCAACTGCAGCCAACAACATGTAAACCACGGAGGATGATGGGACTCTGGCCACCCTGTACAGTAACAGACAGTGTTACAGGGGCATGGAACCAGACGGGGGATGAGCCAGCTACCATAAGGGGCAAGAGTGTACATTCGGTTCTTCCAGGAAAATGGATACAAGGCAACTTTATATTTTAAAAGGACATTTCTCCAGCTTTTCGTGTAAAACCCTCACAGAAGAGGCAACATGTCCAGGCAAAATCTCCCCAGTAATACACAAGGCAACACAAAGGGTATCAGTTTGAATAATTAAACAAAGGCCCACAGGTCTGATGCAATCATTTTGGCTAGCCTAGACAGAGTGGCACCTCTGTCGAGATAGTGTTTAATCATCTTCATTCACCCCATCAGCGAGCGACAGGATACAGGAGGTGTGGCTAATCTCCCATTCCAGACAGATCAATACACATCGAACTGCCATTCACACCCCATTTTATTCGAGGAAGACTCAAGACAATGGCATGCAGTTTTGGCGTGAAGATGAACAGACTATAAGAAAAGCTGCAAAAACACACAAGGAGGTTGGCGGTTGGAGGTTAGAGTCAGCTTTTGCATTGAGTTTTGTAGAGTTGAGTTAAGAAGGTGGGAGTCAGTTTTTGTTGTGGTTGAGCTGAGTTAAAGGGGAGTTGAGTCAGCTTTTCACAGGGCCCTCATTCTGGGGAAGGTGTGCTTAACTCCAGCAGCTTTTTGCTTAGGAGCCAACCGAGAGGCAAATAGAAGAAACCGACGCAACATCGAGGAGGAAAACCGAACCGACCAACAACGTAAAACCCACCCCAGAGGGACCCCGAGCTGAAATAAGTGCCCCAGAGCCCCGGAGTTGATAGGATTGTGAGTAAAGCCCAAACCCCTCTCACAGACTCAATTTAGGATAGGAATTGGTAAGAAGAGTGGAAGTGGGAGGTGGGGTTGTGTGTGGGTGGAATGTTTCAACCTCTTAGCTTCCCCTTCCCTGTTGCGAGAATTTTTCATGTTGTTGAGTAAGATTGTGCCATTACTGCTATTTACGACCTCTATCTTTGTGTTTACTATTCTAAATAAACAACATTAGCCATTTTGCACTCTTACCCATTGTGTCTGGTGCCTCATTACTCACCCATCCTCATAAATTGCACGTACAGAACCTCAGGGGAGTGTGGATTTGAACCCACACCCCAAGCTCCCCTTCCAGTGGGCTGGCCCGTGCTGCACCTGGGCCCACACCTCTTCTGGGCCCTGAACTCACACCTCTCTTGGGCCCTGATCGCGTCGCTCCACGATCTCTCGCCGCTCCTGCGCCCCAACCTCGCCACTCCAATCACCGACCTGCGAGAGACATCAGCGGCAGGTCGGGCCATAAAAGGAGTGGCGAGCGGCCCCTGGAGCAGAGTGGCATCCATACCACTGCAAGGTACAGCACGAGCTGGTGCAGGAGGGCGACGGCAGCGAAGAGGGCGACTGGATTGGCTTCCTGTATACACCAGATGTCAGTCAGGAAGTTCCAGAATTAGTCAATATCCAGGGGTTTTGTGACCAATACCAGTAAATTCTTCAATACCACAAAACACTGAGTGACTGCGAATAGGCCAGAAGAAATAGAGTTCCTATTTTGTCTATAGATTCAAACTGGTCGTGGCAGAAACCAAGGCTTGCAGGTAGTCTCACTGTAATATTAAAGATTGTGGAGTTTAATAATGACTGTGAACATCGAAAACACATAATCCCCACAGGAGTTATTGGTCTGTATAATGAGTAAACTAAACTGTGCATTGCTACTTCAAGGCGCTTTTGTGGCAGCAAAAAATGTAAATGAAGAACTTTGAAAATATCACATGATAGTTTGCTGGAAATAGTTTGGTTAAGCGGCATTTGCTCTCCTCTACATGGAACCACAGTAACAGTTGCGTTAGCTAAAAATAAAAATCATCTGCTTTCGAAAGGAAAAACAATACACTTCTTTCGGAATAAATAACTTGGCAGTGGGAAGACACTTTACAATAATACAACCATTTTTTGCACCTTAAGGGAGCCTCAGTGAGGTAAAGCATGACTGAGCATTTGACGTCAGAATTAACACAGCTGCTTGTCTGGAAAGGAAAAGGCTTTTCACTTTCTTACTACTTCACTTTCTGGTGTCAGCTGTGGCTCAGTGGGTAGCACCTTCACCTCTGAGTCAGAAGGTTGGGGGTTCAAGTCCTGAGCACATAAATCTAGACTGACAGTGCACTGTTGTAGGTGCCATCTTTTGGATGAGACGTTAAACCGAGGTCTCGTCTGCTCTCTCAGGTGGATACAAAGATTTTGAAGACGAGCGGGGGAGTTCTCCCAGATGTCCTGGCCAATAATTATCCTTCAATCAACATAACAAAACAGATTACCTGGTCATTATCACATTGCTGCTTGTGGGAGCTTGCTGTGCGCAAATTGGCTGCCACGTTTCCCACATTACAACAGTGACTACACTCCAAAAATACTTCATTGGCTATAAAGTGCTTTGAGATGGCCAGTGGTTGTGAAAGGTGCTATATAAATCCAAGTCCTTCTTTTTTACCCATTTAGATTATTGTTTCTAGTGAACCATTGCAGTTCCACACAGGAGTGTCCTCTCCCTACTGCTCTTTTAGTAATTAGCCAGTATTTCATGCAACTACAACGTATCACATCAGGTATAGAATTAATCCAACTCCAACTCAACTCCAGGTCAGGTCCCCAAGCCTGGGTTTAAAATCTCTAGATTTACAAGAAGGTGTCCACTGGATATTGGCCACCAGAAACTTGAGGTGCATGATTTTCTCCGTTACTTGAGATTCTGGAGTATGGTGATGGGTTCTGCACATTTTACCCAACATGCTAATCAAAATAAAGAACAATATTCCATGGATGCCAGCAGACTTCCAATATCTCATCACGTTTTTTTCAATCTGGAACTAATTCTGGCCTCTTGCGCATCCCCAAGTTTAATCGTTCCACCATTGACGTCCGTACCTTCAGCTGCCTAGGCCCTAAGCTCTGGAATTCCCTCCCGAATCTCTCTACCTCTTTCTCCACCTTTAAGATGCTCCTTATAACCTACCTCTTTGATCAATCTTTTGGTCACCTGTCCAAATATCTCAATATGTGGCTCAGTGTCAATTTTTGGCTGTTAATGCTGCTGTGAAGCGCCTTGGGATGTTTTAAAGGGGCTATATAAATGCAAGTTATTGTTATTATTGCCAGTTGTTGCCGGAAATGGTGTTTTCTATCTAGTGAAGTGCAACGTTGAGAATTCTTCCTTACACCCACCTTTTCCTTCCAATGTTAACATTTGTCAGCAATGAAATCCATCTTCCATTGTTCTGTCTCCTTTTATTCCAGTGCTCCTCCTTGTTCAGCATCAGCTGCAAATTAGACTCATTTGCATTGAGTTTCTGAAACCATTAATATAAATTAGAAAGAGTGGTTGTCCTAACACAGAGCCCCGGGTCATCCAACTCACAACTTTTCCCCACCCGACAAAACTCCTCTAACAAATACCCGTTGTTCTGTGCCCTTCGGTCAATTACTTATCCATTCCTAAGATTTAACCTGAACCCACAGCTTCAAGCTGTACAAGTAGCCTTTCGTGTGAAACTTTATCCTTTCACCTACATTGGCTCCTGGTCCAGCATCACCTCAACTTTAAAATTCTCATTCTTGTTTTCAAATCCCTCCATGGCCTCACCTTTTCCCTATCTCTATAATCTCCTCCAGCCAGCAAGGAAGGACTATGCAACAGTACCAAACATCTCATAAATTGTCAAAAGATTACATGCCACATTGACACTGTTCCCGCAATATGGTGCTGGCACATTGATGACATGTCAGTGTTGGCACCAAAAAGTACAAAATACTGGGCAGGGAGGTGTTGCCTCTAAATCCATAAAAGTAAAGGCTGGAGCTGCACAAATCTCCTGTCCACAAAGCATTGCCTGGTCAGAAATACTGAGCAGGGTACTATCGCCACATTTTGGATGCTCAGCTTTTGCCCTAATATCCCACCCACTTCACATCTGTTGTGCACAAAAATATTTCCTATAGTGAATATACCAGTCATTTCTAAAGTGCGTTTAGATGGCATCAGAACTCACAACAGCAAATCTCAAGTGGCCGATTACAGACATCTGGGTTCCACATGTCAAATTCTGTTAAGAACATGAACTGTAAAAAAAAATATTTCTTGGGATATTAGCAAGCATTTATTGCCCATCCCTAATTGCCCTTGAGAAGGTGGTGGTGGGCCTTCTTCTTGATGTCCAAGTCAGGATGGTGTGTGACTTGGAGGAGATACCATTTGTGGCGGTTTGATATAACAGAGGGCAGTTAAGAGTCAACCACATCGGTGTGGGTCCGGAGTCACATACAGACCAGACCGGGTAAGGATGGTAGGTTTCCAGCTCAAAAGGACTTTAGTGAACCAGTTGGATTTTTATGACAATTATGGTCACTTTTACTATTACCAGCTTTTTAATCATAGAAACATAGAAACATAGAAAATAGGTGCAGGAGTAGGCCATTCAGCCCTTCTAGCCTGCACCGCCATTCAATGAGTTCATGGCTGAACATGAAACTTCAGTACCCCCTTCCTGCTTTCACGCCATACCCCTTGATCCCCCGAGTAGTAAGGACTTCATCTAACTCCCTTTTGAATATATTTAGTGAATTGACCTCAACTACTTCCTGTGGTAGAGAATTCCACAGGTTCACCACTCTCTGGGTGAAGAAGTTTTTCCTTATCTCGGTCCTAAATGGCTTACCCCTTATCCTTAGACTGTGACCCCTGGTTCTGGACTTCCCCAACATTGGGAACATTCTTCCTGCATTCAACCTGTCCAAACCCGTCAGAATTTTAAACGTTTCTATGAGGTCCCCTCTCACTCTTCTGAACTCCAGTGAATACAAGCCCAGTTGATCCAGTCTTTCTTGATAGGTCAGTCCCACCATCCCGGGAATCAGTCTGGTGAATCTTCGCTGCACTCCCTCAATAGCAAGAATGTCCTTCCTCAAGTTAGGAGACCAAAACTGTACACAATACTCCAGGTGTGGCCTCACCAAGGCCCTGTACAATTGTAGCAACACCTCCCTGCCCCTGTACTCAAATCCCCTCGCTATGAAGGCCAACATGCCATTTGCTTTCTTAACCGCCTGCTGTACCTGCATGCCAACCTTCAATGACTGATGTACCATGACACCCAGGTCTCGTTGCACCTTCCCTTTTCCTAATCTGTCACCATTCAGATAATAGTCTGTCTCTCTGTTTTTACCACCAAAGTGGATAACCTCACATTTATCCACATTATACTTCATCTGCCACGCATTTGCCCACTCACCTAACCTATCCAAGTCACTCTGTAGCCTCATAGCATCCTCCTCGCAGCTCACACTGCCACCCAACTTAGTGTCATCCGCAAATTTGGAGATACTATATTTAATCCCCTCGTCTAAATCATTAATGTACAATGTAAACAGCTGGGGCCCCAGCACAGAACCTTGCGGTACCCCACTAGTCACTGCCTGCCATTCCTAAAAGTACCCATTTACTCCTACTCTTTGCTTCCTGTCTGATAACCAGTTCTCAATCCACGTCAGCACACTACCCCCAATCCCATGTGCTTTAACTTTGCACATTAATCTCCTGTGTGGGACCTTGTCGAAAGCCTTCTGAAAGTCCAAATATACCACATCAACTGGTACTCCTTTGTCCACTTTATTGGAAACATCCTCAAAAAATTCCAGAAGATTTGTCAAGCATGATCTCCCTTTCACAAATCCATGCTGACTTGGACCTATCATGTCACCATTTTCCAAATGCGCTGCTATGACATCCTTAATAATTGATTCCATCATTTTACCCACTACTGAGGTCAGGCTGACCGGTCTATAATTCCCTGCTTTCTCTCTCCCTCATTTTTTAAAAAGTGGGGTTACATTGGCTACCCTCCACTCGATAGGAACTGATCCAGAGTCAATGGAATGTTGGAAAATGACTTTCAATGCATCCGCTATTTCCAAGGCCACCTCCTTAAGTACTCTAGGATGCAGTCCATCAGGCCCTGGTGATTTATCGGCCTTCAATCCCATCAATTTCCCCAACACAATTTCCCGACTAATAAAGATTTCCCTCAGTTCCTCCTCCTTACTAGACCTCTGACCACTTTTATATCCGGAAGGTGGTTTGTGTCCTCCTTAGTGAATACTGAACCAAAGTACTTGTTCAATTGGTCTGCCATTTCTTTGTTCCCCTTTATGACTTCCCCTGATTCTGACTGCAGGGGACCTACGTTTGTCTTTACTAACCTTTTTCTCTTTACATACCTATAGAAACTTTTGCAATCCGCTTAATGTTCCCTGCAAGCTTCTTCCCGTACTCCATTTTCCCTGCCCTAATCAAACCCTTTGTCCTCCTCTGCTGAGTTCTAAATTTCTCCCAGTCCCCAGGTTCGCTGCTATTTCTGGCCAATTTGTATGCCATTTCCTTTGCTTTAATACTTTCCCTGATTTCCCTTGATAGCCACGGTTGAGCCACCTTCCCTTTTTTATTTTTACGCCAGACAGGAATGTACAATTGTTGTAATTCATCCATGCGGTCTCTAAATGTCTGCCATTGCCCATCCATAGTCAACCCCTTAAGTATCATTAGCCAATCTATCTTAGCCAATTCATGCCTCATACCTTCAAAGTTACCCTTCTTTAAGTTCTGGACCATGGTCTCTGAATTAACTGTTTCATTCTCCATCCTAATGCAGAATTCCACCATATTATGGTCACTCTTCCCCAAGGGGCCTCGCACAATGAGATTGCTAATTAATCCTCTCTCATTACACAACACCCAGTCTAAGATGGCCTCCCCCCTAGTTGGTTCCTCGACATATTGGTCTAGAAAACCATCCCTTATGCACTCCAGGAAATCCTCCTCCACCGTATTGCTTCCAGTTTGGCTAGCCCAATCTATGTGCATTTTAAAGTCACCCATTATAACTGCTGCACCTTTATTGCATGCACTCCTAATTTCCTGTTTGATGCCCTCCCCAACATCACTACTACTGTTTGGAGGTCTGTACACAACTCCCACTAACGATTTTTGCCCTTTAGTGTTCTGCAGCTCTACCCATATAGATTCCACATCATCCAAGCTAATGTCTTTCCTAACTATTGCATTAATCTCCTCTTTAACCAGCAATGCTACCCCACCTCCTTTTCCTTTTATTCTATCCTTCCTGAATGTTGAATACCCCTGGATGTTGAGTTCCCAGCCCTGATCATCCTGGAGCCACGTCTCCGTAATCCCAATCACATCATATTTGTTAACATCTATTTGCACAGTTAATTCATCCACCTTATTGCGGATACTCCTTGCATTAAGACACAAAGCCTTCAGGCTTGCTTTTTTAACACCTTTTGTCCTTCTAGAATTTTGCTGTACAGTGTCCCTTTTTGTTCTTTGCCTTGGGTTTCTCTGCCCTCCACTTTTCCTCATCTCCTTTCTGTCTTTTTCTTTTGCCTCATTTTTGTCTCCCTTTGTCTCCCTGCATAGGTTCCCATCCCCCTGCAATATTAGTTTAACTCCTCCCCAACAGCACTAGCAAACACTCCCCCTAGGACATTGGTTCTGGTCTTGCCCAGGTGCAGACCATCCGGTTTGTACTGGTCCCACCTCCCCCAGAACCGGTTCCAATGCCCCAAGAATTTGAATCCCTCCCTGCTGCACCACTGCTCAAGCCATGTATTCATCTGCGCTATCCTGCGATTCCTACTCTGACTAGCACGTGGCACTGGTAGCAATCCCGAGATTACTACTTTTGAGGTCCTACTTTTTAATTTAGCTCCTAGCTCCTTAAATTCTTTTCGTAGGACCTCATCCCTTTTTTTACCTATGTCGTTGGTACCAATGTGCACCACGACAACTGGCTGTTCTCCTTCCCATTTCAGAATGTCCTGCACCCGCTCCGAGACATCCTTGACCCTTGCACCAGGGAGGCAACATACCATCCTGGAGTCTCGGTTGCGTCCGCAGAAACGCCTATCTATTCCCCTCACCATCGAATCCCCTATCAGTATCGCACTCCCACTCTTTTTCCTGCCCTCCTTTGCAGCAAAGCCACCTACGGTGCCATGAACTTGGCTGCTGCTGCCCTCCCCTGATGAGTCATCCTCCCCAACAGTACTCAAAGCAGTGTATCTGTTTTGCAGGGGGATGACCACAGGGAACCCCTGCACTATCTTTCTTGCACTGCTCTTCCTGCTGGTCTTCCATTCCCTATCTGGCTGTGGACCCTTCTCCTGCGGTAAGACCAACTCACTACACGTGATACTCACGTCATTCTCAGCATCGTGGATGCTGCAGAGTGAATCCACCCTCAGCTCCAATTCCGCAACGCGGTCCATCAAGAGCTCGAGGCGGATACACTTCCCACACACGTAGCGCCCAGGGACACCGGAAGTGTCCCCGAGTTCCCACATGGTACAGGAGGAGCATATCACGTGACCGAGCTCTCCTGCCATGTCTTAACCTTAGATACCCTTAAATTGGTAATAACAATGTTACAGTTCACTTACTGATATAAAAAAGAAAAGAAAAGCTACTCACCAATCACCAGCCAATCACTTACCCCATTGGCTGTGACGTCACTTTTGATTACTTTCTACTTTTATTTTGCTTTCTCTCCCGCTGTAGCTGCACCGGTACGCTTTTTATAGGCCGCTCCCCTCTCACCAACTGCCGCTGGCTCTCGATCTCCCGCTGGGCTTTTTATAGGCCGCTCGCCTCTCACCAACTGCCGCTGGCTCTCGATATCCCACTGGGCTTTTTATAGGCCGCTCGCCTCTCACCAACTGCCGCTGGCTCTCGATCTCCCGCTGGGCTTTTGATAGGCCACTCCCCTCTCACCAACTGCCGCCAGATTTACTTAGTTAAACTCAAATGCAAATTTGCAAACTGCATGGTGGGATTTGAACTCACGTCTCTGGAGTACTAGTCCAAGACTCTGGATTACTGGTCCAGTGGCTAATGTTTTGAAATGTTGATGAGAACGCTGCAGAAAGTTTCAGAGAACCCCCCTCCCACCACACGACCACTTCCTTATGCAGCCATCTCAATGCTGGGATTCTTTGAAGAAGCAACAGAAAAATTTTGGTTATCAGCAGCTTCCCAGAATAAAAATCTTGCATCACCCGCATTACTTGTGAAGTTATCCAAGCTCCAATCGCTAGTGGCTTCCTTTTCTCGCAACCACTGAGTTAAATCACATATAATGTTTACACCGCACATTGTGCCATTTTTAGTGTTTATTTAAAGATTGATGCATCATGGTACTCTGTGGAAATCTACCATGCCAGACGCCTGATGTGAGCCCAGA
Organism: Pristiophorus japonicus; assembly: GCF_044704955.1. Lineage (NCBI taxonomy): Eukaryota > Metazoa > Chordata > Chondrichthyes > Pristiophoridae > Pristiophorus > Pristiophorus japonicus. Next base: position 25,920,165 of record NC_091986.1, read on the forward strand.
ATACAGATTATGATGTAGGGCTCAAATTTGGCCAGTACAGATTTCTGGCGCACTCACCGGAGATGCGCCGCTTTTGCCCGCCTCAACGTGCTCCAAAATTCTTCGGGCCGATGTTTGGCCACTCCCCAGCCTCTCTTTGGTGGTGGCGTAGCGTGGTCACTGGATTCGGGGGCGGAGCCAGGTCCCGGCGCTGAAAACAGTGCCGGGACCTCTGCACATGCACGCTAGAGTGTGCGCGCATGTGCAGTAGCTCCTCGCCCCCAGGCTGTGTGAGAGGGGCCGAAGTCATAGCAAGTATACACAGATTGCTCTGACCAGACTAGCATGCAGCAATCAGAAAAGACTACATTAATTAAATGGTGCGAGTTGCATTTTGCTTTGAAAAGCATTTCACTGTCCAGACTTAGTAATGCTTCACTGTAAACGTTTCTACTTCGGAATGAACTTGGAGAAGTCCCTCGGAGAAGTCCTTCGGTGAATTTCCTGGAGAAGTCCCTCGGTGAAGTCCCTGGAGAAGTCCCTCAGAGAAGTCCTCGGAGAAGTCCCTCGGAGAAGAGGAGCACTGGAGCACTGGGGAACAGGAAACCTGGCGAGCTGGAGCAGTGGACCACAGGAGAATGGCTACACTGCTGCTGGCTGTGAGGCTCCCGCACCTAGCCCTGGCCGAAGAGCATTACCGGTGCTGCTCCAGTCGGGAAGATAGGACTCTTTATTAATTATTGCTTGATTTATTTTTCATTTACTATTATTTATTAATTATTATAGTTCTTTATTGTTAAATGTTTTGTTGTTAAGTGTTTAATGTTTTGGAGAATCCTCTAACTTCTCTTTCCCGCCCCTGTCTCTGGCTACCTGCGCTGATCTCTTAATTCACCGCAGGGTTTTTCAGAACGTAAAAAAGTGGACACTTACTCTGGCCTAAGTTAGTTTGGAGTAAGTTTTAGCTGGCTAAACTTGCTTAAATATTAACGCCCCCTTTTGAAAAAAAAACTGAACTAAAAAAATAACGTAACTAACTCACTTACACTGGAGCAACTTAAATGGGGAGAATTGGGATTTTTAAGTTACTCCAAAAAAATCTAGTTGCTTCAAAAAAAATGGAGCAATTCCTGGGGAAACTTGAGCCCGTAGTTTGTGAGTTCATTGTGAAGGGTCTGTCATGCATCTTGGGATGTTTTTCTATGTTAAAGGCGCTATATAAATGTAAGTTGTTGCTGTTGTTATGATTGGCGTGCATACTGGGGAAGGGCAGCATTGAAACTAATTTCTTGTCAAATTATATAAAAGTACTAGTAATCTTCAAGAACTGTGCATTATAGCAAAGGTTAAATAATTGTAACTGGTTAATAAAAAAATGCTGGCGGGAGAGAGTTCAATTTAAAATGTTGTCATTATGAAGTGTGAAGGTATAGCGTGTTATCTAGAGGGCAGTTAATCAGGATCTGACATCCTTCCTGAACAAGACAACCCCAGTGTCTCTGAAATGGGACACACTTCATGAATATTCTACAATAAAGCAGCAAAGAACTGATTCTGAAATTCAGGTCACACGTATCACGAGCTGCTTCACACAATGCTTCACACAATCAAAATGTGCTGGTTTTGGAAATAATCCGATCCCCATGAACCAGAGATGTTAGGCTGATGCGTGGAATAGTTCGACATGAACTGATTTCATAGAAGAGTCAATGGAAAAGCTTTTGATGTACAACCGATTTCATCACAGCAGTAGTGCTCTGGTTCTGGCAAGTTTCCCTCCCCACTGATTTATACTACATTAAACACAGAGCTGGTTTGTGTCCACTGATTAATCCTGCGTCTAGTCTAATCTTTGGAGCAATAACCGAAACTGGTTCGTGCTGTTGAAATAATAGGAAGCAAGAAAAAGCAGAACCTCCTCCACCGAGAGTAATGTATTTATGTATCCAGCTTTGCTGATGATACAAAGCTAGATGGGAAAGTACGCTGTAAAGAGGACAAAGAGCTTGCATAGGGATATCAACATGTTAAGTGTGAACAATAAGGTGGCAGATGGAGTATAATGTGGGGGAATGTGAGGTTGTTCACTTTGGTAGGAAAAATAGAAAACAGAATATTTTTTTAAATGGTGAGAAACTTAACTATTTGTGTTCGGCTAGATGTATGTGTCCTCGTACAGAAACTTAAAGAATTAACATGCAGGTAATGCAAGAAATTAGGAAGGTATGTTTGCCTTTATTGCAAGGGGATTAGAGTACAAGAGTAAGGAAGTCTTGCTTCAATTGTACAGGGCTTTGGTGAGACGATACCTGGAGTACTGTGCACAGAGGCGATGCAACAAAGGTTCACTAGATTGATTCCTGGGATGAGTGGGTTGTCCTATGAGGAGAGATTGAGTAGATTAGGGCTATACTCTGGAGTTTAGAAGAATGAGAGGTGATCTCATTTAAACATGTAAGATTTTGAGGGGGATTGACAGGGTCGATGCTGAGAGGTTATTTCCACTGGCTGGAATCTAGAACTAGGGGGCATAGTCTTAGGGCAAGCGGTCGAGCAATTAAATCTGAGATGAGGAGGAATTTCTTCACTTAGGGGGTTGTGAATCTTTGGAATTCTTTACTCCAAAGGGCTTTGGATGATGAATCATTGAGTATCCATCAGGCTCAGGGCCCAGGGGCAGCATGGGCCAGCCCATACTGCGATATGTGTGCACACTGGGCCTGTGCAGCAGAGCTGGTATCCAGTCGCCTTGGTTAATCCTTCCCAGTGGACCAAGATCTAGCTCTGTCAAGCCCGTGTTGTGGCTGGTGTTCAATGGTCACCACACATTTAGAAAATCCACGCACAGGCATCTTCCACCCTTCAACATGTAGTTTGCGACCTGGAATATCAGGTCCTCATCGAAACACCTGTGAACTCATCCTTTTTGGTGTGGAAGCAAGTCATCCTGATACAAGGAACTGCCAAAGAAGAAAAGGATATTCCAGGCTGAGATAAATAGATTTTTGGACTCTAAGGGAAATCAAGGGATGTGGAGATTGGGAGGGCAAGTGGAGTTGAGGTGGAAGATCACCCATAATCTTATTGAATGGTGGAGCAGGTGTGAGAGGCTGTATGGCCTACTCCTGTTCCTAATTCTTATGTTCTTATATGTCAGAGAGTTCAAATTCTGATTGTCACCCAATGTAGAATAAATTAAGTGATGGAGGAGCAGGGACCTCTTGGGTGTTGATAGAGAATTCAAGCTCTGTAGCCTGGCTGCAGTTTTGAGAAAACACAGACCACATTGCATTAAGTCAACAATCAACTTGACATTTTAGGACCTTGGGTATCGAGCCAATTAAAGGTTAACAGACTATCAATTGAGCCAATAAGATCAAAGAAGGCGAGTTTTTTTCTGTATATTGAACCAGGTATAAGTACAGCCATTTTGGCCATGTGGTCTCAGAAGGACAAAGGCATGTCTTAAAGCTAGAAGCTTGTTGCTGCTGCCAGAATAAAGTTACATTAAAACTACAACCGGAGTTCGTATTTCATTGGGAATTAAGAGATCTAACAATTTTGGCGTCACGAACACGATCGCTGAGGGAAGAAACTGAATATTTGGACATCGGACCTACATACTGAGGTAAGGACTACTCTTTATAAAAGTCCTCGGTCAAAAGTCTAAATTTGCCTCTCCTTCTACGCGATTCGGAAAGCCTCCGGTTTGCGAACCCTCCGGTTGGTAGTCGGCTCAAGGTCCCATAGACGTCTAACTTCGGCGGTGTGTTAGTTAATTAATCACCAACCCACTGATTGGCTGGAAAGCCTACGACTTGAGACCCCAGTAAAGAAATCAGTATTATGGCAGCAGGAGATAAGAGCAAAGAATTGCCTACAACTGTTAAAGGCGGGCGGGCACCACCTGAGGTTTCGATAGATGAAATCCTTGAACAGTTGAAAGATAGAGCAACAATTCAACTTATCTAAAACCTGTATTAAGATCAAACAAAAGTACGGAACCTCCAAAGGACAATGATCCTTGGACGAGATTAAAAGGGTCTGGGGAAAAACGACCCGTATGAAAAATAAAGAGCGAACTAGATGGTCCCTAGCCGTTATGGGACAGATCCAAAAGCGGAATTAAATTATAATGCGTTCCCAACATGATCGAGAACTGACCAGTACAAAGGACCAATTGCAAGCTGTTTGTGCACAGCTGCGACAGAAGAGACTTGAACTTGAAAAGTCGGAAGCGGAAGTTAAAGATCTTAAAGGTGAAATTAAAGAATGGAAAAAATCATTTGGTCAAGAGACAGTAATAGGAAAAGAAAAATGTATCGGTCAATTCCCAGGGTACCCATGTTTGGATAAATTAAAAGCGCAAACCTGAAGACACGACCGAGGAATAGATACGGATTCTGAATCCTCCGACAATACAGTGTCGGAGGATGATGAAGAATTAGGGGTGCGCTTTGCCCCATTTAAAAAAAGACGAGTAGTAATCAAATCAGAAGAGACTGCGGATGAGGGCGGAACCAAAAGAACGAGGAAAAGGGTGTATGCAGAATACTTAGTTTATGATCCGGCAGATCCAGAGAAAATTGATAAATGGTCCAAGGAATTGCCCAATCCAAAGAAAGGGGGAGTAAAAACATGGGACCAATTGGACCGCTTAAGAAATATATATCAACTTCATCCCTGGGACGGAGTGCAAATTTTGACCATAATGGTGCCAAAAACACAGGGAAGAAAATTGCACGACAAGGTAGAAGAAGCTTTGGGGCAGGATGAGCAAGAATTAAACGCAGGATGGGAGGCGATTAAACACTGGCTGCAAGCCTTCAGTCCAGCTAAAACAGACTGGGGAAAAATTGCAGCCTGCCAACAGAAAGGAACAGAGGAGGTCCTGGAGTATGAGAGCAGTTTAGATGCACGTGGCAAGAACATTCGGGTATGAATAATACGAATGAGGAAATGGATGAACAAGTGTTTGGACCCCTGAAAGCAGCTTTGGTGGCAGGTCTAAAGCCAGAACTGTCCAAAATGCTGAAGGTAGTGTTACTGGACTGGGAAGGTAGAGGAACACCTTTGCAGCATTGGTGGATCGATGTAACCAATTAGATCGGGATATGGGAGCTGAAGTCCGAGCCTTGCAGGCTGTGGGATGGAAATCCCAGGATTCCGATAAACAGTCATTAGGAAAATTACCCGGAAAATGTCATTATTGTCGGAAAGAAGGTCACTGGGCCAAGACGTGCAGGGCAAAACAGCAAGGTCATGGCCGGGAAAGAAGACGCAGCCAGGGATACAATTCAGCCAACAAACCAGGCTTGTCACAAGATAACGACCTCATAGAAGCATTTAAGCGACTGACAATACAACAACAGAAGGAGTTACTTGGAATAGCAAAAAATGATTAGAGCCCACCCTGGTCCACCTCCTCGCACTAATACAACAAAGGGGAGATGGGCTATATATAACTGTGAGGGTGGGCGATAAGGATGTGGACTGTCTTTTAGACACAGGGGTGGAATTAACATGCTTACCCCTACAATATGGAGACTTTTTGCCGTTGGATGGTAGGGCACGTACAGCCTATGGAGTTGGGGGCCATAAAATGGAAATTAAAAGGACAACACCGGTACTTATAGGGCTGGGTCCACATGAACTAACCACGCCGGTCTGGATAGGCCCAGTAGATCAACCCCTTTTGGGAATGGACGTTCTAATCCAAATAGATTCATCGTTGCATTTCGAGAATGGTCGGGTGACATGGTCAATTAGAACTTTGAAGAAAGAAGAATTGAAGGAACACCCGATATGGGCTAAAGATAAGAACGATTGTGGCCGACTCCAGATGGAGCCTGCATCATTTACCGGGACCAAGCCTCCATGCACTAAACAGTATCCCATCAGTCCAACTGCCATCGCGGGAATCTTACCGATTATTCAGCAATTGGAGAAACAAGGGGTGCTTATTAAAACACATAGCTCCTCCAATAGCCCCGTGTGGCCGGTACAGAAATCTAATGAGACTTGGCGTTTGACTGTTGATTATAGGAAAGCTAACCAGTGTATTGATCAAAAAGCTCCTTTGGTCACAGATCCCTCCACCATTTTTAATGCCCTCAAACCGGAACATAAATATTTCTCGGTTATAGATATGGCCAACGGATTTTGGTCGGTGCCTCTGGCACCGGAGGTTTGACAGTGGTTTGCTTTCACTGTCCAAGGACAACAGTATACTTGGACCCGGTTACCGCAGGGTTTCCACAACAACCCTACGGTATTCCACATGGCTTTACAAAGCCATTTGCGAGAATTACCTCCCCTGTCATCCACAGTCATCCAATATGTAGACGATATCCTGCTACCTTTAAACATGGAAGAACAGCATGAACAAGATTTACGAGCTTTGCTGGACCACCTTTGGCTGAAAGGACACTTTGTTATCATACTGTCAGAACCTAACCAATGCTATTAGTTCTGTTTTCCGACAGGCATCGGCAGCTTGGGGTAATCCACCCGAAGGAGGACACGACATCATCCCGGGAGTCTGGGTGTATGTGAAAAAGTTCCATGAAGAACCTTTGGGTGCCAAGTGGGAGGGACCTTATCAAGTGTTATTGACCACCCAGGCAGCTGTTAAAGTCCAAGGAAAGAAAGCCTGGATCCACGCTTCACACGTTAAACGAGCACCCGTAACTGAAGCTGAAATCTAATAAGGACAATTACTTTTTGTCAAAATGTATAAATTTACTGTATTACTGATTGTAGGTATTCTAAGCATAGGCCTACTTCTTACCAACCGACCCTCTGCACCAAAGGGAAATAGTAGAGTACCAAGGGAATTACATGTAAATATCTTTTTATATATATGTCATACATTTATGCCAAACAAGGTAACATTTCTAGTTGTTGGGTGTGTGCGCATATTCCTATTCACTCAAAGGGAGGGATTCCCTTGAGGCCAGTTCCCTTGAATATCTCGGAAATGGCTGAGTGGATAATTAATCAAAACAAAACAGGCAAGGCGTTTCAGTATACGGAAAACTGGGCATGTAAATGGAAGTCAGCAGGTTACAATCTGACTACCTTTGAAGGGGGATACCAACCATATTACAATAATTCCAAACGACCCCCATTTTTTGTTATCACTAATACAACAGAAATAGGAAGACCGGGGGAATCGGTCTGTCTGATTAGAAACATCAAAGGAGGCCAAAATATGGGGTATAGTAACTGCTCCCGGAATTATAATATAATCAAGCCATGGAACCGTCCAAACTGGGCCGATGTGGGAATTTTTCACGTAACGGGGATTCTGAATAAAACAGATGGAAAAGCCTGGACAGGCCCCGGAGTGTTGCTGACAAAGAAACAGCTAACCTTCATTGCCTATAATGCCACCTATTGGGTGTGTGGCCAAAAGGCCTACCCTTGGCTGCCCCAGAATTGGACGGGATCCAGCTATTTAGCCTACATTGAGTCTTAATGCAAGGAGTATCCGTAATAAGGTGGATGAATTAACTGTGCAAATAGATGTAAGCGGATATGATGTGATTGGGATAACAGAGACGTGGCTCCAGGATGATCAGGGCTGGGAACTCAACATCCATGGGTATTCAACATTCAGGAAGGATAGAATAAAAGGAAAAGGAGGTGGGGTAGCATTGCTGGTTAAAGAGGAGATTAATGCAATAGTTAGAAAGGACATTAGCTTGGATGATGTGGAATCTATATGGGTAGAGCTGCAGAACACCAAAGGGCAAAAAATGTTAGTGGGAGTTGTGTACAGACCTCCAAACAGTAGTAGTGATGTTGGGGAGGGCATCAAACAGGAAATTAGGGGTGCATGCAATAAAGGTGCAGCAGTTATCATGGGTGACTTTAATATGCATATAGATTGGGCTAACCAAACTGGAAGCAATACTGTGGAGGAGGATTTCCTGGAGTGCATAAGGGATGGTTTTCTAGACCAATATGTCGAGGAACCAACTAGGGGGGAGGCCATCTTAGAGTGGGTGTTCTGTAATGAGAGAGGATTAATTAGCAATCTCGTTATGCGAGGCCCCTTGGGGAAGAGTGACCATAATGTGGTGGAATTCTACATTAGGATGGAGAATGAAACAGTTAATTCAGAGACCATGGTCCAGAACTTAAAGAAGGTTAACTTTGAAGGTATGAGGTGTGAATTGGCTCGGATAGATTGACGAATGAAACTTAAGGGGTTGACTGTGGATGGGCAATGGCAGACATTTTGAGACTGCGTGGATGAACTACAACAATTGTACATCCCTGTCTGGCGTAAAAATAAAAAAGGGAAGGTGGCTCAACCGTGACTATCAAGGGAAATCAGGGATAGTATTAAAGCCAAGGAAGTGGCATACAAATTGGCCAGAAATAGCAGTGAACCTGGGGACTGGGAGAAATTTAGAACTTAGCATAGGAGGACAAAGGGTTTGATTAGGGCAGGGAAAATAGAGTACAAGAGGAAGCTTGCAGGGAACATTAAGACGGATTGCAAAAGTTTCTGTAGATATGTAAAGAGAAAAAGGTTAGTAAAGACAAACGTAGGTCCCCTTCAGTCAGAATCAGGGCAAGTCATAATGGGGAACAAAGAAATGGCAGACCAATTGAACAAGTACTTTGGTTCGGAATTCACTAAGGAGGACACAAACAACCTTCCGGATATAAAAAGGGTCAGAGGGTCTAGTAAGAAGGAGGAACTGAGGGAAATACTTATTAGTCGGGAAATTGTGTTGGGGAAATTGATGGGATTGAAGGCCGATAAATCCCCAGGGCCTGATGGACTACATCCCAGAGTACTTAAGGAGGTGGCCTTGGAAATAGCGGATGCATTTACAGTCATTTTCCAACTTTCCATAGACTCTGGACCAGTTCCTATCGAGTGGAGGGTAGCCAATGTAACCCCACTTTTTAAAAAAGGAGGGAGAGAGAAAACAGGGATTTATAGACCGGTCAGTCTGACATCGGTAGTGGGTAAAATGATGGAATCAATTATTAAGGATGTCATAGCAGCGCATTTGGAAAGAGGTGACATGATAGGTCCAAGTCAGCATGGATTTGTGAAAGGGAAATCATGCTTGACAAATCTTCTGGAATTTTTTGAGGATGTTTCCAGTAGAGTGGACAAGGGAGAACCAGTTGATGTGGTATATTTGGACTTTCAGAAGGCTTTCGACAAGGTCCCACACAAGAGATTAATGTGCAAAGTTAAAGCACATGGGATTGGGGGTAATGTAATGACATGGATTGAGAACTGGTTGTCAGACAGGAAGCAAAGAGTAGGAGTAAATGGGTACTTTTCAGAATGGCAGGCAGTGACTAGTGGGGTACCGCAAGGTTCTGTGCTGGGGCCCCAGCTGTGTACATTGTACGTTAATGATTTAGACGAGGGGATTAAATGTAGTATCTCCAAATTTGCGGATTACACTAAGTTGGGTGGCAGTGTGAGCTGCGAGGAAGATGCTATGAGGCTGCAGAGTTGGATAGGTTAGGTGAGTGGGCAAATGCATGGCAAATGAAGTATAATGTGGATAAATGTGAGGTTATCCACTTTGGTGGTAAAAACAGAGAGACAGACTATTATCTGAATGGTGACAGATTAGGAAAAGGGGAGGTGCTACGAGACCTGGGTGTCATGGTACATCAGTCATTGAAGGTTGGCATGCAGGTACAGCAGGCGGTTAAGAAAGCAAATGGCATGTTGGCCTTCATAGCGAGGGAATTTGAGTACAGGGGCAGGGAGGTGTTGCTACAGTTGTACAGGGCCTTGGTGAGGCCACACCTGGAGTATTGGGTACAGTTTTGGTCTCCTAACTTGAGGAAGGACGTTCTTGCTATTGAGGGAGAGCAGCGAAGGTTCACCAGACTGATTCCCGGGATGGCGGGACTGACCTATCAAGAAAGACTGGATCAACTGGGCTTGTATTCACTGGAGTTCAGAAGAATGAGAGGGGATCTCATAGAAATGATTAAAATTCTGTTGGGTTTAGACAGGTTAGATGCAGGAAGAATGTTCCCAATGTTGGGGAAGTCCAGAACCAGGGGTCACAGTCTAAGGATAAGGGGTAAGCCATTTAGGACCGAGATGAGGAGAAACTTCTTCACCCAGAGAGTGGTGAATCTGTGGAATTCTCTACCACAGAAAGTTGTTGAGGCCAATTCACTAAATATATTCAAAAAGGAGTTAGATGTAGTCCTTACTACGAGGGGGATCAAGGGGCATGGCGAGAAAGCAGGAATGGGGTACTGAAGTTGCATGTTCAGCCATGAACTCATTGAATGGCAGTGCAGGCTCGAAGGGCCAAATGGCCTACTCCTGCACGTATTTTCTATGTTTCTATGTTTCTATATAAAGTCACTGTCGGAACATTTACACCATCCTAAGAGAGCTACCACAGAAACAGAGAGGTTCTTTGCCATTCTGATCCCCAGGTATGGGACCGCCAGACTGGCAAGGGAATCCATTAACATGGCATCCGTTGTGGAATGGGTAGCCAATGATACCTCAGAGGCCCTAGTTAAAATCAATGCAGAAATGGTAGCAATCCACACACGAGCCCTACAGATTAGACTTGCCCTTGATTACATCCTGGCTGAAAAGGGAGGTACTTGCGCCCTATTCGGAACTGAGTGTTGCACATATATCCCAGATAGCTCCGAAGAAATTACCCACTTAGCGGAGCATATCCAAAAGAAAAACTTAAGCAACCCCTATCATTCACTTTGTGGAGCGGAGCCACTGAATGGCTAGGTTCAATAGGAACTTCATTGGTGGAAGGTTTAATTCTAGTCGTTGTAATTATTTTACTTTTATATTGTACGTTTATGTTGATTAAATGTTGTTGCAACCAGGCGGCTATAGCTGCTGTCCCACATGTGCGACACCTTGCAGGTCCCAGCAAACCATCTGTACATGGCACAGGAGTATGTTATGCTTAAGGGAATGTTGTTTACTGGTTGAATTAAGATATTGATTTGGATTAAATTGGAATAAGGTTAATTAACCTACTAAAACCAGACTTCCATTGTGGCCACGATGGAACTCGGCTTGGTGTAAATTTGTGTGGAAGCTACTAGTCCGGACATGTGGCAAAACACATCAACAAATTTTGGAAGGAAACTCTATTAACATGTATGAAATTATTTTGTAGAATGTTTAACCAGTGATAGCTGATGTTTTATGATTCCGTTTGTGAACGAATCAAAGGGGGGATTGAAACTCTTTTTGGAGTTTATCTGAAAACATAAAACATTAATCCGTGCCACCCGACCTGGATGACACACCAGACATTTACAAGGCCCTTTTTTACCTTTTTTGTGTTTTTTTTTTGTGTTTTTCTTTTTTTGGTTTTTTTTGGGGGCACTAAAATCACTTTTTTTTTCCCAGTGCCCCCTATAAAAGGGGAGGGAGACACTAAAAGCACCGGCAATTAAAACAAATTAAACTTTAAAACGTAAAATCAAATTAAAATTTGGTTACCGGGCGTGATGATGCACTCCAGTCCCTCCGGTGCCCACCTCTCGCGGAAGGCCACGAGCGTACCGGTGGACACCACGTGCTCCATCTCCAAGGACACCCTGGACCGGATGTAAGAGCGGAAGAGAGGCAGGCAGTCAGGTTGAACGACCCCCTCGACCGCCCGCTGCCTGGTTCGGCTGATGGCACCCTTGGCCGTGCCCAGGAGCAGTCCTACGAGGAGGCCCTCGAACCTACCCGCTCCCCTCCGCACAGGGTGCCCAAAGATCAGGAGAGTGGGACTGAAGTGCAGCCAGAATTTCAGGAGCAGCCCCTTTAAATAATAAAACAGGGGCTGCAACCTCGTGCACGCAATGAAAACATTGAACACGGACTCCTCCAGACCGCAGAAATTGCAGGCGGCCTGGGAGTCTGTGAACCGGCTTAAAAATTTGTTGCACGGCACTGCTCCGTGCACCACCCTCCAGGCCAAGTCACCGATGAATAGTGGGAGGACTCCCGCGTAGAGTGCCCTCCATCGGGGACCCCCGCCTCCTCCGGATGGCAAGATGGTACGTCATGGCGTCTCCGGACGGCCGGCGAGGATGGCAAAGTTGAGAGTGTACAGGAGCAGCCCGTACATGAAACCCCTCCGCGCGGAACTGAAAGACACGGAGAGGATTTCCCCGAGGCGGCTCAAGTTGTGAGGCGCCGGCCCCCGAGGGAGGTTCCGGGGTTTGGCGCCGATGAGGAATTCCGTCCGGACGGGGGTCAGTTCGGACGGGATCTCCCCACGTGCTTGAGCCTCCTCGATGCACCTAACGGAGTCAGGGCCCAGAGCTGTTTTTAGCGACTCGATGGCTTTGGCCGCGCGGCGGACGTTTGCTGAATTTAGGCATCGCGCCAGCGTGTCTGGCGCCATCCAGCCCGCTCCTCCGCCATCGAGCAGGTCCCTGACCCTGGTCACCTCACCAGCCACAGCCCTCTCTTCCAACCGCCACATAAAACCTCGGTCGTGGAGGTACGGATTCCCGAGCAGCGGCTCCTGCAGGACAGCCGCCACTCCAGCCGGCGGAGAGCTGCGCTTGGTGGAGACTTTGTTCCAGACCCTGATGAGTTCCTTGTAAAAGACAGGCAGCTCCCGGAGGGCGGTCCTAACACCCCCCAAGTTCACAAACAGGAGCTGCGTGTCGTAATTGAGGTCGCGCTGCTGGCGGAAGAAATACGTGGCCAGAGCACACCACCTAGGAGGGGGCTCGACGTAAAGGTATCTCTGCAGGGTCTGAAGACGGAAAGTCGCGAGCTGGGCGCTGACGCACACCAACGACTGACCGCCCTCCTCAAGCGGGAGACTCAAGACCGCGGCAGAGACCCAGTGCTTCCTGTTGTTCCAGAAGAAGTCCACCAGCTTCTTCTGTATCTTGGCGACAAACGCAGGGGGAGGGGTCAAAGTGACCAGCCGGTACTACAACATTGCGGCCACCAGCTGGTTTATGACTAGCGCTCGACCCCTGTAGGACAGCACTCGGAGCAGTCCTGTCCAGCGCCCTAGGCGAGCGGCGACCTTGGCCTCCAGCTCCTGCCAGTTCGCCGGCCAGGCTTCCTCGTCGAGGTTAAGGTAGACTCCCAGATAGAGGAGATGGGTCGTGCTCCAGGCAAAAGGCCTGAGCTCCTCCGGCAGGGAGTCCACCTGCCACTGACCCACCAGGAGTCCGGAACATTTCTCCCAGTTGATCCTGGCGGAGGACGCGGCCGAGTAAATCTCCTGGCACTCACGCATCCTCAGCAGGTCAGCGGGATCCTCTACCGCGAGGAGCACATCATCGGCGTAAGCCGAGAGGACGACCTCCACGCCTGGCCCTTGCAGAGCCAGTCCCGTCAACCTCGTCCGCAGGAGGCGCAGGAAAGGCTCCACGCAGATGGCATATAACTGGCCGGACATGGGGCATCCCTGGCGCACCCCTCTCCTAAAGCGAAGGGGCGCCGTCAAGGACCCGTTAACCTTAATCAGACACTCCGCGGCGGCGTACAAAAGTCGGATCCGGGCGACGAAATGCGTCCCGAACCCGAAAGTGCGCAGAGTTCCGAGCAGATAGTCGTGATCCACCCTGTCGAACGCCTTCTCTTGGTCGAGAGATAGGAAGGCGACCGACAGACCAGCCTCCTGGGAATGATGGATGAGGTCCCGGACCAGATGGATGTTGTCGTGGATTGTCCGGCCCGAGACCGTGTAGGACTGGTCGGGGTGGATCATGTGGTCCAGCACGGCACCAAGGCGAGCAGACATCGCCCTGGCGAAGATTTTGTAGTCCGTGCTGAGGAGGGAGACCGGGCGCCAGTTCTTAAGAAGGCGGAGATCGCCCTTCTTAGGCAGCAGGACGATGACGATAACAAGAGAGGGGCATCTCCCCGGTCGCCAGACTTTCCCCCAGGACCCGCGCGTAGTTGCTCCCCAGGATGTCCCAGAACGCCCTGTGGAACTCCACGGTCAGCCCGTCCAGCCCCGGGGTTTTACCCCTCGAGAGCCGGTCGAGGGCACCGGTCAGCTCCGCCAGGCTTAGCGGAGCTTCCAAATTTTCACCGCCCTCCGGGCTGACTTTCGGCAGGTCCTCCCACAAAGTTCTACGCGCTTCCTCGCTGGACGGATCCGGAGAGAACAGAGCCCCGTGATATTCACGGGCCCTGTTGTTGACGCCCTCCGGATCCGAGACGAGAGAGCCGTCGTCGGCCAGCAGCGTCAAGAGCTGCTTACGGACACTCTGCCTTTTTTCCAGCGAGTAGAAGAAGGGGGAGCCGCGGTCCAGATCCCGCAGGAACCGGATCCGCGACCTCACGAACGCGCCTCGGGACCCGACGAGCTGCAGGTCCTTCAGCGCGGCCTTCTTAGCTTCGTACACCGTCCGCAGGGCCGGGTCCTGGACGACTTGACTGAGACGGGATTCCAGGTCGAGCACCTCTTTTTCTAGGCGCCCGACCCTGGCCGCCCGCCTCTTGGTCGACCCCCTCGCGTACTCTTGACAGAAGACGCGGGCGTGAGCCTTGCCCACGTCCCACCATAGCCTCAAGGAGGGGAAGCCCTCCTGCTTCCTTCTCCAGTCGGCCCAGAATCGACGGAACGAGTCCTGGAACCGCTCGTCCTCCAGCAGCCGGTTGTTAAAGTGCCAGTACGCGGACCCCGTCCCCGCGCGGAGCGAAGCGAGCTCCGCCCACACCAGGTGGTGGTCCGAACACGGCACCTGCCGCATGGAGGCCGCCGGGACGCAGGAAACGTACGCCCGAGACACGTAAAGGCGGTCGACTCTGGACCATCCTACTCCAGGCCTCACCCAAGTAAAGGCGCTGGAGTCGGGGTGGAGATTTCGCCAGACGTCCACCAAGTCGAAGGACCCGACCAGGTCCCTCAACTTCTCCATCGCCGTCATGCTCTGCGGGGCACCGGAGCGGTCCTTCGCCTCGAGGATGCAGTTAAAATCCCCCCCGAGGACAATGCAGTCGCCGACGTCGACGGAGCCAAGAAGAACGGACACTTCTTCGAAGAAGCGCGCTTGCTGCGGGCCGGGCTGAGGGGCGTACATGCTCACGAGATGGAGCGGCACATCCCCCAGGTGAACTGTTACATGCAGCAAGTGACCTGGCACGGGCTCCTCGACCCCCAAGATCTCCGGCTGAAAATGCGGGCCCAGCAAGATGGCCACCCCACTAGAAGTGGCGGTGAGGTGGCTCATGCGGACCTCTCCTTGCCATTCCAGGAGCCACGTGGCTTCGTCTCCCGGAACGGTGTGGGTTTCTTGCAAGAAGCACACCGCATATTTCCCCTCCCGCAGGAGCGAAAAATTGTCAAATCTACGGCGTGCCCCTCTGCCGCCGTTGATGTTGAGGCTGGCTATGGTTATCTTCATGGCAAAAGCATAGTGCAACTTCTACCTTAACCTATTGTGGGGGAGGGAGCGGAGTCTTTTGTTGACCTCCACTCCCTCCGCAGCCCAGCGAGGAGTCCCTCGAGCTCGCGCTGCTCAAGGTATTGCGCCTTTGTCAAGGGCCCGCCCGCGGCCAAGGTTTTAGCGGCGGCGCGGGCGGACCCCTTGATCAGCTCTGGCTCGGACCATTTTCCTAGGGCCAGATGGGCTTGGTTGCAGCGACCCCGGCTCTGGGCCAAAAAGTCCCGGAGTTCCTTTGCAGGAATGAGGAGGGTCTCAGCGGCAGTCGCGAGCAGATCCACCGCCTCACTGGCGGTGGTCTCTAGATCTTCTCCCGCGTCCCCCACCGAGTCGCCGTCCTCCTCCAGGAGGTGGCCGCCAGCAGCCGGCCCATCGACCGCACAACGTACGGCAAACGACCCGGCCGCTCCAACCGGCCCTGGCTCTGCCCCGATCCCACTCCCAGGATCGTCGGCAGAGGAGTCCCCACTGGGCTCTTTTAAAAATGGTGCTGGGTCGGGAAACGACAGCGGAAGGGGTTCCCCCTCCGCCCCAGGAACCGGGGAACAAGAAGAGACCCGGCCATAGGAAATCCCCAGGCCCTCCAAGTGCTCCAGCTCCAAAGTAGGGGGCGAGGGTGGGTGTCCCAGCATGTACAGTGTCATTAAAATTATTCTTAATTTCAGTTTCTGCCGGGTCGAGCGACTCCCGGGGGAAGTTGATTAATAGCTCGGCCCGGCGGCAATGCATTCCTCCGCTGGCCCCACGCCCCCCACACAGGCAGATCTTCCACGCCATCCCCGGGAGGCAGAGGTTGGGCAGCCTCGACTGTCTCACCCTCCCCGGGGACAGACTCCTCTCGCCTACAGCGCAGCTTGGGGGCGCTGGTGGGGGACGCGGGACACGCGGCGGGCACCGACTCCTCCGCGGAGGGATGTTGTTCCCCCTCCGCCTCATTGGAGTGGCGCCTCCTTTTGTTCCTGGGGGTGCGCGGAGGCAGGGAGACCTCCATGTCTGCCGAGGCCTCCCGCCCCACCCCCCTCAAAGGGGGGATTGATAGAGAATTCAAGCCCTGCAGCCTGGCTGCAATTTTGAGAAAACACAGACCACATTGCATTAAGTCATCAATCAACTTGACATTTTAAGACCTTGGGTAGCCAATTAAAGATTAACAGACTATCAATTGAGCCAATAAGGTCAAAGAAGGCGAGTTCTTTTCTGTAAATTGAACCAGGTATAAGTACAGCCATTTTGGCCACATGGTCTCAAAAGGACAAAGGCCTGGCTTAAAGCCAGAAGCTTGTTGCTGCTGCCAGAATAAAGTTACATTAAAACTACAACCGGAGTTCGTATTTCATTGGGAATTAAGAGATCTAACAGGTGTATACCACCCAGAGAGTGGTTAGAATGTGGAACTCACCACGAGGTGACTAGTATAGATGCATTTAAGGGGAAGCCATATAAACACATGAGGGAGAAAGGAATAGAAGGATATCTCGATAGGATTAGATAAAGTAGGGTGGGAGGAGGCTCAAATGGAGCACGTGGACTAGTTGGGCCAAATGGCCTGTTTCTATGCTGTACCTTCTGTATAATTGTAAACACTTGTAATCTGATGTTTGGAGCCAGTTTTCTGCTGCTGTGTAAAGGAGCATTTATGAGGTGTGGCCTAGCTTCAGAGTCTTTGAAGCTGTCCGGTTCAGGATGGATGCAAAGTCCTAATTAACTATCATCCAGAAGATAATAGTGCTAATGTTCATTGCTACATGGCCTTAGATAGACATCTACATGACAAATGCTTCATCGTGTGCTAGATATTAACCATCCATCACATGTTTGTGAAAAATATAAACATTCCCTGTTGAACAATCTAAAAATAGCTTGGCTCCTTAGGATAGCAGCATATTTTTCTGTTTTCTTCATGTCTTAAAGATGTCCAGCAAAGTAATCCGGAGGACTGCTATTTACGTAAAACTTTCAGTGAAGGATCTTTGACCTTAATTTGTGTTAAAGAGAGTTGCGCTTCCAGATAAAGTACTGTCTTAAAGGAATAATGAAATCCCTGCTAAATGATTTTAGATAGAAACTATAATTTGTATACAAGTACTCAGATTGTAGACTGAAAATGGGTTACCAGAACACCGCTGAATTATCTTTGAACAAAAGGAACTTAAGAGGCAACCTCGAACAAAAATTCTAAAAGCCAACTTTGAGTTTTAGAAAGAATATGGGGGAGAAATTCGGTATCGTCCACTTTGAGGCGGTAGGTCCGCCTGGTCGGTACGTTTAGTGCCACGAAATTCAGTTTTATCGCCCCACGAGGGAAGTGGAGCAGTAAATCAAGCGTTGCACACTACTCTTAGCACCTCGCTTGCTGCCTTTAGCGCCCTAAGGTCACAGCACTATGCAGGGTCAGGAGCTGCTCACATAATGGTGCCATGCGGTTGTTAATGGGAAGGTAACACAATGCTGCTCGGCCTCCTTCTGATCATCACAGCCTGTGCATTCTTATTCAGAGGGAGAAGATGGCGGACGTGAGAGGTCGCCAGCGTGCCCACCGTTTCTCAGATGCTGCCCTGGACGCTCTACTCGGTGCATTGGACAGGCGAAGGGATGTCCTGCAGCCAGACGCTGAGAGAAAGCCGCAGCCAAATGCCTTTAGGCATCTATGGAGGGAAGTGACACCGCACGTTTCGGCCAGGAGCACGGTGCCCAGAACCGCGACACAATCTCGCAAAAAGTTCAACGACCTCACTCGGGCGGTCAGGGTGAGTACCTTTTCCATATACCTTACCGCCCCATCATCTGAACCTTACTATCTCATATAATGTATAGTGTGTGCAGTATCTCCTCATTCAGTATGTCTCAGACCCCATACTCTTCCTTGGTGAAGACAGATACAAATTTAGGCTTTGCTTCCTCAGCCATACCCCAGGTGTAAAGTCCTGTCCCCTCAGTACAGATTCACACGAGGCATGTAGTGAAGTCAAGGTCACTCTGGACCTGCACCTTTATTTCACAGCTCTGGAATGCTGCACTTGCCTGAGACCTGTCCTTATATACCTGTCTCTTGCAAGTGCACCCCTGGTGGTAAGGTATGCTGGTGGTTACAGGTCATATTTTATTACAGCCATGTATAGCATGTTAGGATACAGTTATATGTAATAATGTAAGATACATGACATCACCCTCCCCCAAGGTCTTATTGTCTTTATAGGTTCAGTCTCTCAGGTGGTCTACGCTCTCGCGTGGAGCGTCTGAGTTGTGGTTCAGTTGTTTGCCTTGGTGTCTGTTTTTCTTAGGGTGTGGTTGCTGGTATCTCACCTGGGCTGTCTGTTTCGATTGGTGTGATTGTTGTTGACTCGCCTGGGCTGCCTGTTGGGATTGACCTTTCCTCAGGTTGTTCCCTCTGTCTGTCCACCAGGTATGGTGCGAGTTCCACATTGTAGTCTGCCTCTGGTTCCGCAGTGTTGTTGGTAAATCTGCTTTTGACTTGGTCTACATGCCTCCGGCAGGTTTTGCCATTGTCCATTTGTACTACCAGTAGCCTGTTTCCTTCCTTGCCCGTTACTGTCCCTGCAAGCCATTTGGGACCCCTGCCATAGTTTAGTACAAACACTTTGTCCCCTATCTCATTCCATCTCCCCCTCGAATTTCTGTCATGGTACTCAGTCAGCTTACGGCGCTTTGCCTCAACAATTTTGTGCATGCCTGGGAGGATTAATGAGAGCCTTGTTTTTAAAGTCCTTTTCATCAACAGTTGCGCGGGGGGGATCCCAGTCAGTGAGTGCGGACGAGATCTGTATGCCAGCAGCAGTCGCGACAGGCGACCCTGCAGTGTGGCACCTTGGATTTTAAGCATGCCTTGTTTAATGATTTGCATTGCTCTCTCCGCCTGGCCGTTGGAGGCCGGCTTGAACGGTGCCGTCTTGACGGAATTTATGCCACGGTCAATTATAAAGTCTTGGAATTCTGCGCTGGTGAAGCACGGACCATTGTCACTGACCAATGTGTCAGGGATTCCGTGCGTTGCAAACATGGTTGCGAGGCTCTCCACAGTGGTGGAGGTTGTGCTCGAGTTTAAAATGGTGCATTCGATCCACTTTGAAAATGCATCTACAACTACGAGGAACATTTTGCCCATGAATGGGCCTGCATAGTCTACGTGCACCTGCGACCACAATTTGGTAGGCCAGGGCCAGGGGCTCAGTGGAGCCTCCCTGGGGGCATTGCTGAGTTGGGCACAAATGGTGCACCTTTGGACGCAGAGCTCCAAGTCCGCGTCAATACCAGGCCACCAGACGTGGGATCTGGCTATGGCCTTCATGAGAACGATCTCCGGATGCTCGCGGTGGAGCTCCCGGACAAATGCCTCTCTGCCTCGCAGAGGCATGACTACTCGGCTGCCCCACATCAGGCAGTCTGATTGTCGTGATAGCTCATGCATGCGCCTGTGAAAGGGTTTTAATTCCTCGGGGCAGGCATCGCGAGCCTCTGCCCAGTCACCGGTTCGGACACATCTTTTTACTAAGGATAACGTGGGTCGCTGGCAGTCCAGGCTCTGATTTGGCGAGCCGTCATGGGCGAACCTGTGGACTCAAAGGCATTGATTGCCATGACTATCTCAAAGTCCTGTTCGTCAGACCCTTCCGTGGTCGCCAGGGGTAGCCTGCTGAGCGCGTTGGCACAGTTGTCTGTGCCTGGTCTCTGCATTATGGTATAGTCGTAGGACGACAGCATGAGTGCCCACCGTTGAATTTGCGCCGAGGCGTTGGCGTTTATTGCCTTGCTCTCGGATAGGAGGGAGGTGAGGGGCTTGTGGTTGGTTTCTAACGCGAACTTGGCCCCGAAAAGGTATTGGTGCATCTTTTTGACACCGTACACGCATGCGAGCGCCTCCTTCTCTACCATTCCGTACCCGCTCTCCACCCGCGAAAGTGACCTGAAGACATAAGCTATGGGTTGTAATTTGCCCGCACTGTTGACATGTTGCAAAACGTACCCGGCCCCATACGCTGACGCATCGCATGTGAGAACTAGCTTTTTACCTGGATCAAAGAAAGTCAAAACACTGTTGGAACACAGAAGGTTGCATGCCTTATTGAAGGCGCGTTCCTGGGCATCCCCCCAAAACCAATTGCACCCCTTCCTGAGTAGCATGTGGAGAGGCTCCAGCAGCGTGCTTAAGTTCTGCATAACGTTCCCAAAGTAATTGAGTAGCCCGAGAAAGGCGCGCAGTTCTGAGACATTCCGGGGCCTGGATGCCAGGTGAATTGCTTCTGTTTTGGACTCTGTTGGGTGGATTCCATCAGCGGTAATCCTTCTGCCCAAAAATTCAACCTCGGGTGCGAGAAACAGGCACTTGGATTTCTTGACTCGTAGGCCTACCCGATCCAACCGCTTTAGTACTTCCTCCAAATTACGGAGATGGGAGTCAGTGTCCCTGCCTGTGATATGTATATCGTCTTGAAATACAACCGTCCCCGGGATGGACTTGAGCAGACTCTTCTTGTTGCGCTGGAATATGGCAGCTGCCGACCTGATGCCGAATGGGCATCGATTGTGCATGAAAAGGCCTCGATGTGTGTTGATGGTGGTGAGTAGCTTGGATTCCTCGGTCAATTCTTGAGTCATATACGCAGATGTGAGGTCTAATTTTGAGAAAAGTTTACCTCCAGCCAATGTGGCAAATAAGTCCTCTGCTCTGGGCAGCGGGTACTGGTCCTGTAGGGAGACTCTGTTTATGGTAGATTTGTAGTCCCCACAGATTCGTACGGATCCATCAGGCTTCATGACTGGGATGATGGGACTTGCCCAGTCGCTAAATTCCACAGGTGATATAATGCCTTCCCACAGAAGCCTGTCTAGTTCGTGTTCAATCTTTTCCCTCATCGCATAGGGTACAGCTCTGGCCTTGTGATGGATCGGTCTAGCATCCTGTGTGATGTAGTTTTTGACTTTGGCCCCTTTGAAAGTGTCCACACCTTGCTGAAATAGATGTTCAAATCGCTTTATAACTGTTGAGCAGGAGGTCCGTTCCTCTAATGACATGGCATGGACATCATCCCATTTCCAGTTTAGTTTTGCCAGCCAGCTTCTCCCCAGCAATGCTGGGGGATCTCCGGGGACAATCCACAGGGGAAGTCGGTTCACTGTCCCTTTGTGTGTGACAGAGAGCATGGCGCTGCCGAGGACTGGTACGATTTCTTTGGTATAGGTCCTTAGTGTGGTGTCGACCCTTGTGAGTTTTGGTCTGTCTCTTTTATGCGGCCACAGTTGTTCAAATTGTTGAGCGCCCATGAGAGATTGACTCGCTCCCGTATCCGGCTCCATGTTGACAGATATCCTGTTGAGTAAGACCCTCATCATTATCGGAGGAGTCCTGTTGTAGGAGCAGCGGCCATTGATCATGTTGACCCACTGTACACTGGTGTCCCGGGTACCGTCCCCACCATCTTCAGATCCGCTTTCCGACCCATCCGATTCGTATACCAGCCGAGCTGCCGTTTCTTTGCAAATGCGGGCCAAATGCCCTGTATATTCACAATTTCTGCAAACAGCCTGCTGAAATCGACATCCCCTTGACGAGTGCCCACCCCCACACCTCCAGCACAGACCTGTTCCATTGTTCAAAGAGTTCCCAAAGAATGAGCTGCGTCTGGCTGATTTCTCTTGAGCTTCTCTCAGTTTGTAGTTGATTGCTCGCATTGTGGGTTGATGAAGTGTGAACGGCCGTTCCTGTTGCCCTTGATGGCTTCTGCCTACTGTCGAGAGCCTGTTCTCCCAGTTTTGTCTGTGTGTGGGGGTAGCAGCTTGTTTAGTGCTGTGAACTTCTTCTTCCGATATTTTGTTAGTTGTCGTACCTGCATTGTAAATCAACCTCGTTTCTTCTTCCCCTACCAAGAATGTCTGTGCCACCAGTGTTGCTGCCTCTAAGGTCAGGTTCTTGGTTTCTATGAGCTTTCGGAATATGCCTGCGTGGCCTATTCCTTCAATGAAAAAGTCTCTCAGCATTTGTCTCCTCAGTTCATCGGAGAACTCACATAAACTAGCCAACCTCCGAAGTTCCGCCACAAAGTCGGGTATGCTCTGGCCCACACAGCGTCTGTCGTTGTAGAACCTGTGTCTGGCCATGTGTAGGCTGCTCGCTGGCTTCAGGTGGTCTCTTACCAGTGTGCTCAATTCTTTAAACGACTTGCTTGCTGGTTTCTCGGGTGTCAACAGATCCTTCATTAAAGCGTATGTTTTCGGGCCACAGCTGGTCAAGAGATGGCCTCTTCTCTTGTCTGCCTTATTGTCGCTAACCAGTCTTTGGTTACAAAGCTTTGCTGGAGCCTTTCTATAAAGTCCTCCCAATTGTCTCCCACATTGTACTTTTCATCTGATCCGTTGTTCGCCATTCTGTGGATTCTGTAATCCTGTAACCCGTCGCCACTGTAAAGTCCTGTCCCCTCAGTACAGATTCACACGAGGCATGTAGTGAAGTCAAGGTCACTCTGGACCTGCACCTTTATTTCACAGCTCTGGAATGCTGCACTTGCCTGAGACCTGTCCTTATATACCTGTCTCTTGCAAGTGCACCCCTGGTGGTAAGGTATGCTGGTGGTTACAGGTCATATCTTATTACAGTCATGTATAGCATGTTAGGATACAGTTATATGTAATAATGTAAGATACATACCACCAGGAATTCATGTACAGATCTCCTTTTTGTTCCCAAGTCAGCCCCATCCCTCGTCTTGCTACCTTCTCACTCTTTATGTGTTGTATGGAAGACACTAGCCTTACCTTTAATGTTAGCTGGTAGCCCCCAAATCCCAGCATTGACA
This sequence comes from Pristiophorus japonicus, assembly GCF_044704955.1. NCBI lineage: Eukaryota > Metazoa > Chordata > Chondrichthyes > Pristiophoridae > Pristiophorus > Pristiophorus japonicus. The sequence goes on from NC_091986.1 coordinate 25,943,360, forward strand.
CACCAACTGTGCGCAGCTATTGAGAGTTAAATGGACATCTGACGACTTCCATACAGTGACAGCTATTCCACTACGTAGGGTGCGTCTGGCAGATGGACAGATGCACAGTAACTCAGATGTTCTGTTTGTTATTACAGGCCAAGCTGTTGCATAACCGCCGGGAGGAGATGCAGACTGGTGGAGGAGAGCTTGACCTCCAGGCCCTCACGGAGGTCGTGGACATGTGGCTGCCATCATGGACGCACAAGTGGGTGTGGTTGGGGTCGGTGAAGCCGAGCCCCCTGGGGACAGTGATGGTATATTCATGACCTTTCCCTCTTCTATCAGACCACTTAGCCCTGACACCATAAGCCTTTCACACTTTTCATGTAACTGTCGTCTCTCAACTCGCTGTTCCATTCCTGTCTCCTCCCCTGCACATAAGCATTCTTCCTTGGCTTTGTGCTTTCAATAATCAGCCAGAAGCCCAGGAGCCTGTCTAGGAGCCTTCATTTCCAGTGGCGGAGTAGATGAGGACGAAGGGGAGGACACTTCTCTGCCAGTTGCAGGGGAGCCAGCGTCCTCAGATAGTGGAACACCACCTCGGTGAAGGAGGACATGTTCGTGGGGTCTGAGGTGGGTGATGCTCTGGGACTCAGTGGCCTGCAGCAACGCCACGGGTGAAGGGAAGCTTGGGGGCCAGCTCCCAGAGGGTGAGTGCGCACCTGAGTGCTGCTCAGCAGGACTCAGGTGAGGACCCCGAGCTGGCGAAGTGGCAGTGGTGGGAGCCGGAATACTGTCATAGAAACATAGAAACATAGAAAATAGATGCAGGAGTAGGCCATTCAGCCTTGCGAGCCTGCACCACCATTCGATAAGATCATGGCTGATCATTCCCTCAGTACCCCTTTCCTGTTTTCTCTCCATACCCCTTGATCCCTTTAGCCGTAAGGGCCATATCTAACTCCCTCTTGAATATATCCAATGAACTGGCATCAACAACTCTCTGCGGCAGGGAATTCCACAGGTTAACAACTCTCTGAGTGACGAAGTATCTCCTCATCTCAGTCTTAAAGGCCTACCCCTTATCCTAAGACTGTGTCCCCTGGTTCTGGACTTCCCCGCATCTAACCTGTCCTGTCCCATCAGAATCTTGTATGTTTCTATGAGATCCCCTCTCATCCTTCTAAACTCCAGTGTATAAAGACCCAGTTGATCCAGTCTCTCCTCATCCTGAGAGAGGACAGCAACTTCCATTTCCACTTCCCCGGGGCAGAGCCTTGGCATCCGGAGCAATCTGATGGAGCTCAGACAATTATTGCAGATGCAACACATGCTGTATTGTCGGGGGTGCCCGAGAGTCTGGATGCATTTGCTTTGAGGTTGAGGGAGTCTGCCTCAAGCATTGGCCATGCCTCTCAGCAGCCCATCGAGCCCATCCTTGGCACTTACCAACGGATGTTGGAATCAACAAGCGCCCGTAGGGAGCCAGACATCATGGTGTGTGCCATGGCTGACGTGGCAGCAGCTATTGAAGCACAGGCCGAAGCTATGCTACCTCAGTGCTTGCTGTCATCAATACTCTGTCTGCTCTCATGCAGAGTCAGATTGATGCCACCGCAAGCACTGACTGCTGCCATCCTCTCTGGGTCCCCAGCAGTCCAACGAGGAGCTCATGATGCTGAAGCAGGCCAGCAATCTGAGCTCCCGCAGATTGCTCTAGATGCTGAGGCTCTGTCCCGGGGAAATGGGAGCGTGTCGGTAGGAATGGAAGGTGCTGGCCTCTCCCACCACTGCCACTTCGCCTTTGCACCTGCTGCTCTCTGCACCCCATCCATCCGAGACCGCTGCCACCCATGCTGAGGTGCTGCCATCTGCAGCCGGGCCTTTCAGGCCCAGAGCTGGTCGGGGGGCTTCCTGCTGGGCCACCTGAAGTCTCTGCCCCACAGACGGAGCTGCCTTTAAGCAGTCTTGCTGCCGGTACTGTGGCCACATTAAGGAGGAGCAGGAGGCATGGGAGGCGTAAAAGCGAAAGAGTGGGAAATTTGGGAGTGAGTCCCAATAAGGATTTATCGCAACAGGGCCACATCTCCACATCTTTTTTCAATATCATTGTACATATATAGTTGTTGGTGTTTCGTGGTTATTATGTGTAGAAGGTTGCTTGGAGAAATATTGTTCATGGGCAATGTGTTTTTATTTCAGACAGGAGGGTTGTTTGTATATATATTGTTGCACTTGTTTTGGACTTACGATGTTTCCAGGGGTGTTAGTTCATTGCTAATTAGTTGCTGATGGTGGTTCTGTGTTGCGCTGTTTGAGGACACACTCTTGCTGAAGACAATAAATGAACGATTTGACCTTTGGGTTATTGTGATGTTATATACAGTGAGATTTGCAATGAGTCCAGCACAGAGCGATGTGACTATAATGGGCACTCGCTGTGTGTTACAGCATTCAGTGGAATCGCTGCACGATGAGGCGCTGACACACAGTCCTTGCAGCGGCAACTGTCTCACGTTGCCTCCTCCGTGGCTGCGGTTCTGCCTCCTGGCCTGTTTCGTCATGCTGCACCTCCTGATCATCCTCTTCCTCCTCCTGAGGTGCAGCTGCCGCCCCCGGTGGCAATGCCTGGGCCCTCATGATGGTCAGGTTGTGCAGCATGCAGCAGACATGGTAAACATGAAGACTCGATCAGCGGAGTACTGACGGGTTCCTCCAGAGCAGTCAAGGCAGCGGAACCGCTGCTTCAGCACCCCGATAGTTTGTTCTATGACGTTCCTGGTGGTGATGTGAAGGAATTCTACCTTATAACTTCTTTAAAAAATAAGACACTACCTTAGAACTTCTTTAAAAATTCTACCTTATAACTTCTTTAAAAATAAGACAAGCCGGATTTGGAAATCCTAGCTATGAAAGAATTCTAGACTTCAAGGGCTGAACCTGGATAAGAAACTTTATTAATTTCTTAAAACAGGACAATTTTTGAAATAAGCAGTCAGCCTGAATGGACTAATCTGGATTGTTCATCATAAACAAATGGCATCTGCCCTCTTGACTATAGATGGCAAACTGAACAATGGACACATGTAAACACACTAGTTGGTTCAGTTGAATTAGCAAAATGTCAAGTACTTCGCATAAACAAGACCAAATTCTTGGGACAATGGAGAAGTTATTGGATAGCTTCTTAAAAATGACACATCATGTAACAAGCACTTAAGTGCCCAACGCACAAACAAATGACATCTAGCCTTTGAACATAAATGGTACACTCACAATAGCTATGTATTGATACAACAAATAGAAATACAAGGGTCAGCAAGAAAATAACTAGTGATAATTAACTTGATCAACAAGAGACATTGGGGCCAAAATTGCCCCTCTCCTTAAGGCCTGTTACCACGGCAAATCGGCGTCCACATTGCGGAGCGGAGTGGCTGGTGACTTTTCATAGAATGGCCACTGCTTGCCCAATTGCCCTCCCAAATTTTTTCCGGCGGTGCCCTGATGCCCCCCGCCCCACCACTTTGCTGCTGCCAATCCGTGGTAAGCGCGTCATCACCGTGCACATCGCCAATCTACCCACCCCATCCCCCACCCCGACGGCAACATTCCCCTCTGAAAACCTGCAGCCGGCCCGGTGGTCCAATGAGACTACGGTCTTCTGCAACACGGGACGACTACCTTTAAAGGGGAGGCTGCACTGCCGCTGCCTCCGTGTTTTATTTTTTGTCGGCGGACCGCCATGTTGGCCCGACAATTATGCCCCTGGGTTCGGCTGAGCCGGCAACAGCCTGCCACCTCCTCTTGAATGCCAGGACGTTGGCCGGACCGAAACCCTCCCTGGTAGCCCAGTGGGCCGGAGTTTTCAAATCGCGGGGGCTCTCCCCTTTAAGTGAAGGGGAGCGCCATGGTGACGCTGCGCTGTGATGACGTCATCGCGGCAGTCACTCCGCAACCCCCCCCCCAACTTCCGCCCCTCAGGTTTTGCCATCGCCCCCGTTAAGAGCGACTTCCGGATCTGAGGGGAAAAGCCAAAGAGCTGAATGTTGCTCAAGAGGCGACCTGAACCGCAGCTGTGGTAAAATCCATCGGGTGGGAGTGCCTCGTTTCGGGCGGGAGGCAATTTCTACCCGATTATGAAACAACCAAAAAAGGTATAAATGTTGAAGGCTCGAATGAGAAAGTTAGACTCGCTTTAAAGGGGCAAAAGCATTTCTCGACTACCGAGCAAGGCAGAAGGTAATTGGTCTGCTCTGTGGACTTCCACTTCTCAGGGAACTTAGGTAACTGCTATCTTGCTAATTGATGAATATCGTGCTTAAACTATTTTAAGAGCTGTAATACTGTAACGAAGTTTAGATTTAAAAGTAAGATTCTCTACTAGAAATAATGGGCCTGAAATCCCGAGCTGGGCTTCCCGCGGGCGCTCGCTGAAAATAGTCAAAAAGATCCGCACCTAACTTTTGCTCCTGCGCCCTCCAGCGATCCCGGTCGGAGGTGTAAAGTCCTGACCCCTCAGTACAGATTCAGACGAGGCATGTAGTGAAGTCAAGGACACTCTGGACCTGCACCTTTATTTCACAGCTCTGGAATGCTGCACTTGCTTGAGACCTGTCCTTATATACCTGTCTCTTGCAAGTGCACCCCTGGTGGTAAGGTATGCTGGTGGTTACAGGTCATATCTTATTACAGTCATGTATAGCATGTTAGGATACAGTTATATGTAATAATGTAAGATACATGACAGGAGGCCTCCTCTCCCTGCGCATCGGAGCATGTTCATGTCTTGGACATGTGGTGAGAGAAGCTGGAGTCACGTGGCACTGGGCAGCAATCAAGGTAAAGTATTTTCATTCATAATAATGGGAACTTCGTCAGTACGAGTTCTCATTATTATGAATGAAACCACCGCCCCCCCCCCACCCCCGCAAACAACCAATTACAAAAAAAATGTTTTTAAAACACCTCACATATTTAACATTAATTTAAAATAAAGTTAATGAAAAGTGTTTGAAAAAATATTTTTTTTTTGGATTTTTTTAAGTGTAATTAGGGTTTAAAATTAATGTACCTTCATGGACAGGGTTTTTAACATAAAAATGGGTTTTTAAATGTTACTTTTATATGTTTTTTATATGCTTTTAAATTCTTACGCTGGTAAAAGTAGGCTATACACCCAGGCGCAAGAGTTTGAAGGACATTCGCTGGGCAAGAGATGGGCAAATAGCACAATCTCGCCCGTGTGAATGTCCTTCTCCCCAAGATGCGGAATACCTGTCAAGCCAGAATTTGACAGATCGGAAAAGCCGGTTTTCGGCGCATGCGCATTCATGAAAACCGGCTTTTGCGATGCCTTCCCGGGTCCTGACGCATTTCATACAGACCTGGGGAGGCCAGGATTTCAGGGCCACTGTATTTTTCACCTTTTTTTAAACTGTTAGCGTTGCGATTGACTGATTCACCAACTGTAAATTGCAGATCGGTTCTTTAAATAAACCTCTATATATTTTTGAATTGTCTCTCAGTCTTCTGTATCAATAATTCACGAACCACATCTACGTGCACTCGTTTGGTGAAGAGGTATATTACTGAGGGGAGAACCCCCGGTCCCTTACAATATCCGGGACAATTACAATCTGGCTAAAACTTACTAAAAAGTGCTATCTGGAGGACGGTAACATTCTCGGGTTGTTCCTTTCCTTTAGGGGGAGATAGACTGGATCTTTAGAACCAGTTAACATCTTTCGGATTCGTAACTACCCTCACAATGGCATGGCTTTCGTTGCTCAGCAGGGGGGGTGGGATTGCAGAGGGGTGTCATCAGCCAGTATGCTGGAGCATAGCCTTTGTCGCCGAGCAGCCAGCCGCAACCTGCATGCGGTGGTTGGAAGAGTCGTGGCACAGTGCTCTCCCGCAGGATGAAACCATCGTGGATGCGACCAGGATAGGGGACACTCACAGTGAGGATGAGCTGCCTGTGATCGCACACCAACTGAACATTGAGCGAGTGGTAGTCCTTGCGGTTGCAAAACACCTACGCATTCTGTGGAGGTGCCCGCAATGCCACACGAGTACAGTCAATGGCGCCCTGAAGCATGGGGAAGCCCGCTATCCTGGCAAAGTCAGATGGGCGCTCCTCCTGTTTCTCCTTCGTCTTGCTAAAGTTGATGCAGTCTATTCTCTGACTGGATAGAGCATCTGTGACCTACTGGATGCAGCAATGCACAGCAAACTGCGAGATGTTGCTGATAGCCCGACCTGGAGCTTGGATGGAGCCGGTAGCCTGGAAGCTCAGTGCTACTGTGACCTTCACTGCCACTGACAGCAATGTCCTGGTCCCGATGTCAGCTTCTAGGTCTGGGTGCAGGAGGTGGAAGAGCTCTGCGACCACCTCCTTGTGGAACCGCAGCCTTCTTAGGCACTGCTCCTCTGACATATTTATGTAGGAGTAGTGCTCCCGATAAACCCTAGGGATGGGTAAGGTCTCCTGTCTCGACCTCTGCGGCCTCTCCTCATGCCTGGCCCCACAATGCCCGTATTTCCGTCTCTGCAGCCGGCACCTACCCATTAATGGCCACAGGCCAAGGTGGTGTGCCAGCGCTGCCCCCATCAAAATGAAGAGCTTCAAACGGCTAGGTTACTGGTAACTGTAACAAATAAGCAGCCGCAGCAAGCCAAGAGGTACGCACTGTGCTAGCAGAATACGTAGCACTCACTGTGACCTCTCTGACCTGGTTGCTTATCCCTTGAAAGCCCTGCAACATTCCACGCCGGTATGAATGCCTGCTTTCTGTGGCGAGTTGAGCATCAGGCGGTAAGCGAGAAGCAAATGATGAAATTTGCATCTAGGGTGCTAGCGGGACGTTGCATGTTTACACATGTGCTGATCTTCCTGGCGCTAAAGGCCAAGGCAGCAACTGTTAGCGCCGCTGCTAAAAGCCAACCGAGTTTTGCTCCAGCTGCTAAAATCGCTGCACCCAGGCAGTGGACCATGAACGGCGCTTTACCGCCACTCCGGGGCGCTAACTGGGACCACTAAAGGGTGGCGCTAACCAACCGAATCTCGCGCCCTATGTATTTTCAGGGTAGCAAAGAATTCAAAGCACGAGAACACTATAACGCCAGTGAAAATGAATCAGACACAGTCCCTCTTCCACTGAAGGCTAGAGGGTCATAAATGAAGCAGTTTCTTAGTCAGTTTAAAACAGTATCAGCAAAACTTCAGCACAGATCTAACCGGAATAGACATACAATGTGGCAATCTTGGCTTTGTTCGAAATGAAATAGAATTGATGGCAAATTGAATCAGATAGGGGACAGACCCCTGATGGAAAAAGTTATTACGGTCATTACACTGTCTATTCCTTCAGCTGTGACTTGTCACTGAGTTATGAATATAGAATTTGAGCCAATCCGATGCAAGTGTAACACAAAGTTTGAAAAATTGTAAACTTGTGATGCCTGAAGTGTGACAGATAAGGTAAACAATGGAAAACCTTGAGGCTCTGTGGTCTGATTTCACCCAATTAAAACAAAGGGAAAACAACTTGGTTAAATGATGGGATTATTGTATCACATTCTACAATTTAGTGCAACAGCCTGGCTGGGTATTTAGGGTTGGATTTTCCTGAGGTTTTCGCCTCTGTTCATGCCCGGAGAGGCGGTAATGGAGTCAGCAATGGTTTCCGGGCGGCCGGCCAGTCAGCTCCCAGAATCCCGCCGAGAAATTAGTTGCCGATTTTGCGGGGGCGCAGAGCGGCTCTGCCTGGTAGCGTCGAGCCGGCCTGCAACACCGTCGGTTCCGACTGCGCAGTGAAATTTGATGTGCCCTCAGCCGATAGCACCCCATAGCGTGCCGTGGTGGTACCGTCTGGAAAACCAGGCGGCCAGAGCTGTCCCAGCGGGGGTAAGCGATGGAATTGGTGAATGAGGCAAGTTTGATTGTTTTGTTGAGTTTTATTTTTGCGATGTAGTTTATTGTGGGGTGTTTAAGGTATTGGAAATGTCTGTTGTGTTTTTTGTGGCGATTTTGTTTTTGCCACAGAATCCTCGCTTAGGGCACTCCGAGGCCGTCTCTTTAGCAACGGATTTTCAGTTGCTCAGCCGGCCTTGCGTCCTCAATGAAGTGTGCAATGCCTCCCTTAGCTCTCCACCCAGCTGATGAATTTTGCTGACTGAGGCGCAAACTGTTCCCGGGCGCAAACTTTACCGCCCCGTCGCCGTTACCGCCCCGAAATGAGCAGAACCAAAAATCCAGCCCAAAATATGTAAACTACAAATGCTGCCAATCTGAAATAAAATCAATGAACATTAGAAATACACGGCAGTTCCATCAACATCTCAAAGGGGAAAAGACAAATAACTTTTTAGGTGTTGACTCTTTGACAGAACTTCAGCAAAGGAGAACATCTGAATTAACCACCTTGCTTTTCTCTTTTTAGAAATTGACTGCTGGGCATTTCCAGAATTTTCCATTTTGATTTTGTTTTTACTAGAAACCAATAAAAAAAAATCCTCACTGCTCTGGGATGTAGCTACGTAGATCTTTCTCAACACCTTCAAAGATCGGACTACAAATGATTGAGACACCCCACCAGATGGTTCCACAGTGGTCGATGTACTTCCCGGTCCGGAGTGCAACTCTGTTGAGGTCCTCAAAGTAATGGGCCCGCAGAGAACTCAGCATTCAGACGCCATCAGTAAGATTTCAATAAGCTTCATTCCCTTTCTCCCACAACCGAAATATAGCTCAGAAGCTCTGAATGATAAGCGGCAATACAGAAATCAATAAATAACAGCACACCATTAACAGTAAGGATCCAATAGAAGGGAACATTTGTTCCATTAAACATCTGGGGTTTTTTTTTACAGGAGATGAGCATCTGAAGCATTTTTCAGGTATACTAAACACATTATGGGGCCTAGCCATTACTTACATATTTTTAAGGAGCCTTGTATACAATAGGTTTGCAGGCTGCAAGCACCATGGGCAGAGTATGCATCCATAATGCAGAGAGCCAGCAGCTAGTGCATAGCAGAGCTGCAGGTATTGAAGATATTATCAGCTCCATTATCTTAAAAGATATTACCGAAACACATTCCCAGATTCATTATATAAATGTTATTAGCTTCCACACAAGAGATTATTATCGCAAAAATAATAGCACACTGAATTGGAGGTAACCTTTTGACATGGGTTGCAAATTGGTTTGGAGCTAGGAGACCGAGAGTCAGGATAAAGGGAATATACTCTGATTGACAGGATATGACAAGTGGGGATATGTCCTGGGGTCTCAGCATTTCACCATTTATACCAATGACTTGGATGAAATATATAGAAAGTTGTATAGCCAAGTTAAGAGCCACAGTAAGTTGTTCAGAGGAGAGCAAGAAGTTACAAAAGAGAGAATGAGCGGGCAAAACTGTGGCAGATGGCGTTCCATGTGGGGAAGTGTGAGGTCATCCACTTTGGATTCAAGAACGATAAATCAGAATATTTACTTCATGATGAATGGCAAGAAACTATGGAGGAGCAAAGGGATATAGGTGCCTAAGTATACAAATCACTAAAAGCTAATGCACAGGAACAAAAACGTCACAATTGATCAAGAAAAATATAATGTAAATGTCATATACAGGTTGAGCGTCCCGAATCCGGCAATCTCGGGAACGTGGCTGAGCCGGTTTTCGTGTTTTTCCGGACTTCGGAAGAAGGCGTTTCTGACGTTAAATTTTTTTGACCTTCTGCCGTAAAGTGTGGCCGTCCTTAGCAATGGCATGGCAACACTCGATTCCCATGAGTCAGGAGGTCAAGGGTCATCATGACATGCGCAGATGAGGAGACAGAGAGAGAGGGACTGAAGGCGTGGCTGGGTGTGGTGTGGCTGCTTTGGGAGGTAGGAGGGAGACTTTAGAGCTTCATAGCAAGTAAGCAAACAAAAATTAGCTGTTACCAGCCACAAATTTGCCCGAATTTGGCCTATAATGGAGAGAGAGGAGGAGGCATCACAGCACGCTGCGGAGACTGACACTGGAGAGAGCAGTGAGGTGGCAGAGGAGCATGTTGGAGGGCAAAAAAGAGCCGGGAGGTTCTCGGTCAAGGCAAATGCTTCTCTCCTGCAGGAGGTCGAGTCACACTGAGGTGATTTGACACAGGGAGGGCGTGGAAGCCCACCCCAAAGGCATACCAGAGGATATGGGCCGAGATAGCAGAGATGGTCTTGTCGGTGACCAACGAGGTTCGTGAGGGCAACCAATGCTGCAAACAATGGAACGACCTTGTGGGATCTGCAAGAGTAAGTATTACATTGATTTACATGTACTTATGTATTTATATAATTTGATTTGTAACAGTCATGAGTGACTATCATCAGATGTGAGGTCTTTCACTTTTACCGGGAATGTTTTTACTCAAAGCCTGTAGTCACTGTGTACGTCTTTAGGTAGAGAATGATAATTTTCATGATAATCATGATTACATCTATCGGTTATGTGTTGTATCAGTCTCTGTGACAGTACCGAGCAATGATATCACGCAATGATCTCATGCCATAGCATCCTGTCATCTTTTACAGAAGAAGCTATCGACGATGAGGTCTGTGCAGAGGCGAATGGGTGAGGGGCCACCAGCCCTCACCAACATCACTGTTATGGAGGAGCATATGTTCATACTCGTGGGGAACCACCCCCAGACAGCCACGGATGCATCTTCAGACCCTGAAGTGATGCCATGTGAGTAAAGCTTACAGCATTATGTGATGTGAAGTCAATAGATGCCACACCCACTATTGATTCTGAACAATCACATATGATAGATGATTTCTAAAATTGTCATAGAAATAATGATGGCCTAATAAAAATTATTGGAATGCAAATGTGTTGATGATGATGAAATGTGATGTCTGTGATGATTTTGAGAGCGCTGGTGCTTTTGTCGTGCATATGCTGTGTGTAGCGCTGGACTCACCTTGTGACCCTAACATCCCCTTCTCCTCTAATAACCTCATTTGTGTTTTGCAGCTCAGCCAGCAGTGTGTCCCCAGGCAAGGCCACAGAGGCCAGAAGGTGGAGGGCGCGGGGCAGGAGTCGGCGGACGATCCTACTACATCTGGTGCTGAGGAGCTCCGATTCTCGCCCGTCAATCCGCTGGGTCTGTTCTCCACGGATGAGAGCACGGACTTCGAGGAACCTGCATCGCCACGCTCCAGAAGCCAATTCCACCCCAAGGCCATCGAGTGGTCGTCTGGTCATTCCCGCCTCCACTCTGGAGGTACCGGCCCCAAGCACCTCGCCACAGGTCTCGTGGACGCGGCAGGTCTGTTCCACGAGTGCCACATGAGAGCGGAGAGATGGTACAGTTGTCCAGGAGGACTGTAAACATTGGTGAACAGCTCATCGAAGCATTGGGGGGCATATCCCGACAGCTGGCCACCATGACCGAGTATATTCCGCGGATGGCAGAGGTCCTGGATGCGATAGCCAGGAACACTGCTGCCACAGGCCTCCCAGTGGTCCCCGAGCGCGGCACTCCACCCCTAGGTTCCGCACCACCACTATGAATGACAGATGAGATCAAGGACCAAGATCCTGCTTCTGCAGCAGAGAATGTTGTCCGCTCGGCAACCCCCCGCTCCCGTACCCGTTCAACCACCGCATCTGCCTTCATCCCCCTCAATGAGGCACCACCTAAGGAGCTCCTCGGCCAGGCGCCGTGGAGCGAGGAGGGGAAGGGGTAGAGGTGGGGAGAAGAAGGGGAGGGGGGAAGGAAAGTGAGGTGCATGTCCGCAGGTGATGGCTGTGGTATATCTCCATCTGGGTGTATGCAATTGTTGTAATGTATGGGGGCTGGGACCTGCTTTGCCTTTGTATTCTGTGTTGCTGGATATGTTGAGCATTTGATTGATGTCAATGGTGGAAAAAGTGGGGTGTGGGCAGGAGTTGGGTGTCATTGGCTGTGATACTTATGATTTCAGACCAATGTTGGCATAACATTTTTGTTATTGAACATAACCTTGTTGCTCATTGTCTCAGATAGCTGCACCGTTACACACTGGTGATTCCTTAACATGAAAGGGTTAAATACAACTTAACATCAATCAACGTAAACTTTAACTGGCACCAAGGTGATGGGCACCATTGATGTCTGAGCTGCACACACACAGCAGTGTGTTAGCATTCTCACTCACATCAACGCTCTTTCAGGCAAATCATTCAGATATCAGCTCCTCACGTAAGAGTATGATTTTTAAAATGCCAGCCACACTGCTGTCGCTCGTTCAGAACAGTTCCAGTTTTTCTGAGCGTTTTTTTGGGCGAGTGATATTGTGGACGATATGTATGAGAGGTGGTGAAAATGATCTCCTGGGCATTAGTTTCACCAGATGTGCTCTTTACGACAAAAAAAAGTGGGCGGGCGGTATTATTGAAGAAAGTACCACTGGGCGATATTATGGGCGTTGATTTCGCCCATTCTGATGATTTCGCCCCAAAAAAGTGGGCGGGCAGTAATATTTTTTCCTGGTGTTAAGCACATGGGGAAAGTAACACTTGCCGATAAGTTTCCTAAAAATGCCCATCAGTTTCCATTTTGCACCAAAATGGGCGATATATGGGTGTTATACGCATGCAAAAAAAAGGGGAGGTTCTAGCCCTATCTCCTTCACCAAAAGCTCAGCATCGGGATGTGCTGAGCAATGTCTAGCAGCAAGTATATTTTGCAGTTTTCATCAAGGCCAGCTTCCGTGCAATGAGCACGCACCTGAAGGACAAAATTCTTTTCAAACTAGCTCAGAAAGATTACCCTGGTTACCCATGCTTTCTTATTGGCAGAATAATGCACTGGCAATACTCTCAAACCCTTGAAATATCTTGGACGCTGGCTTCTCCCAATGACCATAAGCTTACACTTATGTGTCCCAGCCGCATTTGCAGCAACAAGCACAATCAACCTATCCTTGGCATTTTTAATACCTGCTGGCTGTGTTTCTTCTGCTGCTACTAATGTCTTTCGTGGTGCGTAGCGCCAAAACAGTGCTGTCTCGTTAGCGTGGTACATTTGCTTTGGTGAAAGATTTTCATCAGCAATTAGTTTAATGAACTCATCAATATAATTTTAAGCTGCCACATGATCTGATGAGGGTTTCTCACCACATACTTCCAGTTGCCTGATGCCATGACGCCTTTTAAATTTGGCGAGCCAACCAGACGAGTACTTGCATGGAGTTTCAATCCCCAGTTGTGCATGGAATATTTTAGCTTGTTGCACCACCATTGGGCCAGACAAAGGAACCTTTTCACTTCGCCTCTGTCACCACCATTCCATCACTGCTCGATCCAAATCATCATATTTCGGCTTGTGCATTCTTTTTTCTCTTACTCATTTCCTTATGAACATCCCTTTCCGCATAAAACTTCATGAGCTGTTCTTTCTGTTTTCTAATATCATAGATGGTGGAGAGTCCAACACCATACTCCTCACTCAATCTTCTCACTGAAGCACCTCTATCTAATCTCTGAAGTAACTCAACTTTCTTGGCAATTGAAAGAGAACTATGCTTCCTCTTTCCTTTATCTGAACCCATTGGGGTACCTGTATCTGTTGGTCTTTTTGACATGTTTGCAATGACAACACAAATTCACAACTTTTTTACCTGTGCAGACCTTTAAATCGGGAAAAACACCACAGCGATGGAGTTAGGTTGGGTGGGGTCTGATCATGGGATGTAGGTGGGTCAGCTGGGGTTTCAGCATGGGGTGTAGGTGGGTCAGCTGTGGTAGTCCTATAATGTTTAATTTTTTTTTAAATGCTGAATTTAAAAGTGCATGTACAGTACAGGTGCAGGTAGTATTTTTTATTACAGGTACATGTACAGGTGTGCAAACTTAAAATCGCAATCTAGTCGGGTGAGGTCGGGTCAGCTCCACTCGGAGTCATGGGGCGTGGCGATCCGATGGCGCGGTTGCTGCTTTGGGGAGCTGCAGTGTACTGTGCCGTGTTTGATTCTGGCCGGGGGACTTGCGCGCGGGAGCTTGGTTGATTCTGGCCGAAGGGGCTTGTGTGCTGTGCAAAGTTGCTGCGGACCCAGGAGCAGCGGTGTGGCGACTGTGAAGATGTGACCTGGAACAGGTAAGATTGGCGTTTTTATTCTTGCAATTTTATTAACTGTACAGTAGTTGGATTTCATTTTTTGACTTTTCACTGGGCCCGGCTGGTGGCGGAAACGGTTTGACGGGGTGTCCGGATTCGGGAACATTTTCCGGATTCCGGACGACCCTCCACCAATCGGTCCGGAGTCCGGATTCCGGAACATTCCGGATCTCTGGAACTCTGAATTTTGGACGCTCACCCTGTATAACGAATACCCCAATGGATCAATCAATGATTGGCACACTGAGTGGTGTACTGCACAGAGTGGCGAAGTCCCCTTGGCATCACTGTGCACAGTTAGCTGATCTTGGCTGAGGTGACGTTAGGAAACAACAATAGGAACTTGCCTTTATATGGCACCTTTAATGTGGTAGACTTTCCCAAGGCACTTCGCAGGAGCGTTACCAAATAACATTTGACACCAAGCCACATAAGGAGATATTAGGGCAGATAACTGCAAGCTTGATCCAAGAGTTAGGTTTTAAGGAGCATCTTAAAGGAGGAGAGGGAGGGGTGGAGAGGTTTGGGGAGGGAATTCCAGAGCTTAGGCCCTTGGCAGCTGAAAGCACGGCTGCCATTGGTGGAGTCATTAAAATTGGGCGTGCGCAAGAGGCCAGAATTGGAGGAGTGCAGAGATTTCAGAGGCTTGTCTTGCTTGGAGGCAGGGAGAGGGAGGTGGTGAAACACCACAATTCCACAGAAATCATTCTGGTTTCCTACTCCGAATAACTATCCTAATAACTACAGCCACTGGGTGAGAGCAGGATCAAGCTTAGCTAGAAACCCCCACCTTCTGGAGGACAAGCCTGCAAAGGCTCACTGTCAACGACCTGAATAACAGTCACTTGGATGAGGCACCAGCAAGGTATGGTGTTCAGGAGAAAAGATTAAATTAGCAGACATAATAGCCCAAGCTAAGGAAAAACCTAATACGAAATATGTGTTCGTTCTAATTTAAAATCTGCAGTGACCAAGTACTATTAACAAGGTTCTCATTATGTCTACTTTATTCTTGGTGATTTGTCACTGTCCACAAGAAGATTTCAAAGATTGATTTCTCTATTAATCAGTCATCTCCAATTCATTAGTTGCCCGAGTAACAAAAATAACTTTAATCAGAAATATCATTACTCTAATAAATCTCATGCAAAGTCGGAGTGATAATAATGCTGCAGTAAATGAACCAGCATAACGTATGCTAGATTAGCGGAGACCTAATCAAGGCACGAGATGAGGACAATGTACATTAATGACTCAATTTGCCCTGTTGTAGTGGGGAAGTGTTGGATCATCCATTATACTCCTTAATACATTTTCCAGGATGAACATTTTTGTTTAATATTTTTACAGGAAATATATTTTTGTTCTGCTTTTCACAGCTAAAATTAAGCACTGAGGGATTTTTTCAAAAATATAACTTGTCTCTTACAGTTAGAAATGTGCATTTTATTCGGAGATTTATGTTTATTCTATAAAAATTTAGAATTTCCCTTCAGCACAAATGGAAAGCGACACTTCTGATGTTGACACTAAATCATGGATAATCAGAATGGGCTTTGTGTATTTGTCTGAACCTTTCCTCACCCCTATATCTGATTCAGGATTCTCGAAGCTCATTTCAGGAGAAACAGTGGGATCAAAATTAACATCTCTTACTTTGATGAGCTCAAATGTTACCGTAAAAAAAATGTAGGAGTGGCAATTTATATCAATGATTTGAATGAGGGGCCCAAATGCAATATATCCAAGTTTGTTGATGATACAAAACTAAATAGGAATGTAAGTTGTGAGGAGGATGCAAAGAGCCCTCAAGGGGATATTGTAAGGTTCGAAAATCCACGGCTGCATTTTATTGAAACACCCTAAGGACAAGAAAACTAACATGGGATCGTTCTATTCATTTTAAATGAACATTTTTTGGCCACCAAACCCTCAGACCAGGCAGGCTGGGAAACGTGTGGGTGGATACAGACATTGTGCAGTCTGGCTCACAAACGAGACAGAGGCACTGGCCAATGGGGGAAAAGTGCATTCTGGCAGGCCAATCAGGGGTCGAGTCGGGCCTGAAGCGGGGAAATCCTCAACCAATAGGGACTACCCGGCCCAGTTTGAAAATATGACTCACCCGTAATGAATGTGGACCATCATCTACCTAATTAATATGGACAGTGGACAATCACTGCAGTAGTGGCTCATCAAAGGGGAGGCCCAAACCAATTGACTCCCAGGACTGTAATAAAGGACTAGCAGACTTTTAGGCACCAATGTGCACTGAAACAATACCCCTGTCCTCACACCTATCTGTACCTGTGACATCTTCTGATCAAATATTCAAAGCAATCTCCCCGCCCAAACTTACACAATGGACCACCAACTGAGTTTGAGGACGAAAAGGCCAGAACTAAATTGGTTATAGGACCTACAGAACCACCGGGGGTGTAGAAGCAGCTGGGTGTGGAAGCAGTTGGACAGCTTGGAGCTTTGAGCTGGCAGCTTGCAGCTTGTATCTAGAGAGAGCTCTCTCTCCCTCTCGCTCTCACTCCACCAGAGGAAGAAGCAGCAGTTCCGCAGACGAAGCCACCGAGACTGAAAACCAGCAGGCAGTGGCAGTGACTTCCCACAGCTGAGCTGAGCAAGGAAACCAACCAGAGGTTGGAGGTTGGAGTCAGCTTTTGGGAGTTGAGTCAGCTTTTCACAGGGCCCTCGCTCTGGGGAAGGTGTGCTTAACTCCAGCAGCTTATTGCTTAGGAGCCAACCGAAAGGCAAAGAGAAGAAACCAACGCAACATCGAGGAGGAAAACCGAACCGACCAACAACGTAGAACCCACCCCAGAGGGACCCCGAGCTAAAATAAGTGCCCCCAGAACCCCGGAGTTGATAGGATTGTGAGTAAAGCCCAAACCCCCTCACAGACTCAATTTAGGATAGGAATTGGTAAGAAGGGTGGAAGTGGGAGGTGTGGTTGTGTGTGAGTGGAATGTTTTAACCTCTTAGCTTCCCCTTCCCTGTTGCGAGATTTTTCTTGCGTTGAGTGATATTGTGCCATTACTGCTATTTATGACCTCTTCCTATGCCCTCTATCTTGGTGTTTACTATTCTAAATAAACAACATTAGCCATTTTGCACTCTTACCCACTGTGTCTGGTGCCTCATTATTCACCCACCCTCATAAATCGCACGTACAGAACCTCAGGGGAGTGTGGATTCGAACCCACACCCCAAGCTCTCCTTACAATATAGACAGGCTAAGTGAGTGGGCAAGAACATGGCAAATAGAATATAATGTGGAGAAATGTGAAGTTATCCACTTTGGTAGGAAAAATAGAAAAAGCAGAGTATTTTTTAAATGGTGAGAGATTGGGAAATTGGGAGATGTTGGTTTTCAGAGAGACCTGGGTAATCTTGTACATCAATCACTGAAAGTTAACATGCAGGTACAGCAAGCAATTAGGAAAGCAAATGGAAAATAAGAGGTTAAAACATTCCACTCACACACAACCACACTTCCCACTTCCACCCTTCTTACCAATTCCTATCCTAAATTGAGTCTGTGAGGGGGATTTGGGCTATATTCACAATCCTATTACAAGAGGATTTGAGTACAAAAGTAAAGATGACTTACTGCAATTATATAGGGCCCTGGTGAGACCGTACCTGGAGTATTGTGTACAGTTTTGGTCTCCTTACCTCAGGAAGGATATACTTGCCATAGAGGGATGGCACGAGGGTTCAACAGGATGATTTGTGGGATGGGGGGATTGTTCTATGAGGAGAGAATGCGTCGAATGGGCCTATACTCTCTAGAGTTTAGAAGAATGAGAGGTGATCTCACTGAAACATATAAAATTCTTACAGGGATTAACAGGGTAGATACAGGGAGGATGTTTCATCTGGCTGGGGAGTCGAGAACCAAGGGTCACAGTCTCAGAATAAAGGGTCGGCCATTTAGGACAGAGTTGAGGAGAAAGCTCTTCACTCAGCGGGTGGTGAATCTTTGGAATTCTCTACCCCAGAGGGCTCTGGTGGCTCAGTCGTTGAATATATTCAAGACAGAGATCGCTAGATTTTTGGATATTAATGGAATCAAGGGATATGGGGTTAGTGCAGGAAAGTGGAGTTGAGGTACAAGATCAGCCATGATCTTATTGAATGGTGGAGCAGGCACAAGGGGCCGAATGGCTTATTCCTACTCCTACTTCTTATGTGCTTGCATTCTTATGATTGAGGCCCTAGAAATTGTTCATTTCCTTGCCCTCTCAGTACGGGCACTCCGGCTCCTCCAGATCCCAGGTTAGTACCACACTGGCCGTTGCCAGGCATTGCTTCGCTCTCCGCATCGCCGCTAGTACCCCCTGATCATCGCCGCTACCCCGATCGCGCCCCCAATCCCAGCCTCTGCCCTCCCTGATTGTCGGCCCCCCGCCCCACGTCCCACCTCCGTTAACACCATAAGTGGCCGGTTGGAGGCAGGTTTAGGTCGGGAATCCCATTTTTAGCAATTTAACTACCCCCACTCTCCAAACTGGCCCGTTTTTTTTTATTTGAGGAAAATTTACGCCCAGTTGTATGCAGCTCGCTGTCTCGGTGATAATCAAACCCAAGGCACATTTGATATCGACTTCAATGACAATAAAAATCAGGAGAGATGTAAAACGGACTGCCAACTTGCTATCACCCATTTTACGCTATTGCTTGAAGTCAAAATTACCTTCAGGAACTCAACTCAACCCTCATTTACTTTACATTTTCTCTCTCTGTGGCATTAAATATATGAGATGTTGAATGTAGCTTGTGTGTGTTAAATATAAGGATAGACGTTGAGAGGTCCTGCTGCCTGCTTGAAGCCTGGCTTGATGTGAGCCTCGGTCAGAGACAGGGCAATATCACTGTAAGCCCTAATTGTGCTCCCTTGTGTCTGGTATGGTTCCATGCCGGCAGCTGAGCTTCACAATTCCGGCCCTATTGAATATCGGATAACCTATTGACACACACATTCGGATGTATAATAACAGACATGAAATAAGCAGAAAAAGTGAACTTATTAAAGAAAGAACGTGAGTCATTGAAAAAGAAGTGCAGTTTGAATATGGAATGCACTTGAGATACACACCCCGAGAAAGTGAAATACCAAAAGATAACAAAGATTACTGTGGCTTGAAGAACTGAACTCATTTCAGTGAAAATATTTATAGTATCCTGAATCACATGTGCAGAGAAGCTATCCCTGGTTTAAGGATTAATCTAAACATTCCTATTATTATGGTTTGGCTTGCATTATATGTCAGGAGCATGAAAGGTGTCCTATATAATTTGTTCATCGTCAACTGGAAATCAACTCCCCCACATTACCACTGGTGATGACATACTGCTACTATATTTCAGGTTATGTTCTCAGTCACTGACATTGAGAATTGTGCAAGGATACGATCATGCATCTGATTTACTGTTCCTTACTGACCCTATTATGGGGCTGATTTTCATGCGATATCATAGGGGCTAGACTTTCCACTTTGCTGGCTATCGCCCAAAAAATAGGCGATTTTCCAGTGATGGTCGATGTCTCAGCCTTAGCGATCGCTGGAACATCGGCCATTTTTTGGATCACGATTTTCCACTCGGCGATAGGCCAGCGATGTGAAATGGGTGATGCAAAAGGTCAGCAATGTAACGTGGGCCCAGCGAACGGCCAGCGATGTGCAAAGCAAAAGCTACCCTAGCAACGGCCTTCTGCGCATTCAATTTATTTTTCTGGTGATCAGTTTGCCCGCATTTCGGGAGGTCAGGGGTCATCCACACATGCACAGGCGGCTATTGGGAGAGAGAGAGTGGAGAGAGAAAGGAGAGGAGAGGAGTAAAGCTGAGATCGAGAGAATAATACAAGTTAATTAATTATAATAAGGAGATTAGAGTGTTGAGAAAAAGGAGAGGAGAGGAGTAAAGCTAAGATCAATAGAATACTATTTAATCTCCTATTTAAATAATTATAATAAGGAGATGCCTTCCGTTGAAAATGTGGAGGGTGATCGGAAGAGGGCAAAGCCCTTTTCCGACGAATCTAATGAGGCCCTCATACAGGAGGTTCAAACAAGGTAGGCTGAATTAATCCGGGGTGGCAGTGGGAAACCTCCACTCCGGGCGTACAGAAAGATTTGGGCACAAAGAGCCGACGTTGTCTCCTCGGCATCCCACGAGGCGAGGGGGCCTGGCTAGTGTCACAACACTGGAACAGCTTGGTGGCGTCAGCAAGGGTAAGTACAGATTTTATATTTTATTGATTTATTGATTTAATTAATTGTTGTAAATGTTATAAATTATTTACGTACATGCATATTCCCTGCTAGTGTCTGGACAGGGCTATGAACCTATGCCCTTTTTAAGTCTCTCTGGCTGCTGCAGTGTAGAGAAATGTATGTGTCAAGCTGTAGCTCTTAAACATGCTGAGCTTTGTTTCAACCGTGCATGATCCTATTTGCATGTAATGTTTTAAACTGTCTGTTTCCATTATACTACCTAGTCAATTAGCTTATGCTATGCTCTTTTCTCGTTTGCAGAAGAAGATATCGAGCAATCGCAGTGAGCAGAGGCGCACCGGAGGCGGCACTGCTCAGCTGCAACCGCTGACTGACCTCGAGATGCGTGCAGCCGCGCTGGTGGGCTATGAAAGCCGTTCGGCCACCACCCGCGGTCTTGCGGATAAAATTCTTGTTAAAGTAATAAATTTTTTTATTGAATTTAACAATTGTTGTGCATTGCCGTATAATAACATAAGTTTAGTTAAGTTAAGCATCAATGCAACTGTTGTACAACAATGGCCAGGCCAGGGCAGAGCAGGCAAGGCTAAACTATAACTCAATGCAAATGCAACTTTTGTCTAACCGTAACTGTAACTGTAATTGTGACTGTCCCCAGTGTAAGTTCATGCATAGCATTCATTTATGAGCTGCTGGCACAACAGCTTTGCAGCTGCGTAACTCCCACAGGGTTTCTCCAGTCTTCTGGGGGGCTGGTGGGTGATGGGACCATGGATTAATTGTCAGGCTGATTGTCCCCCCCGAGGTCCTCACCAGCCTCCTCCTCCTCCTCCTGCTCCTCACCGTCTGCCTTTTCTGCCTCCACTCCTTCTGGAGGTGGACCTGCAGCCCCACCTGGCATTTGTTGTCCTCTCCTAGCTAGGTTATGCAGCATACAACACACCACAATAAATTCAGCGACCTGGTCAGGATGGTACTGTAGGCTGCCACCAGAATGGTCCGGGCATCTGAAGCGCTGCTTTAGGACTCCAATTGTCTTTTCAACGATGTTGCATGTAGCTATGTGCCTTTCATTGTAACGCTTCTCGGCTTTAGTAACGGGATTACGCAGTGGGTCATCAGCCAGCTGACAAGGTCATATCTTTTATCCCCCAGCATCCAACCATGACCTTCTGGCTGATTGACAAACAAGTCAGGGATAGCACTCTCACAAAGGATGTACACATCATGGACGCTGCCAGGAAATGTAGCATTTACTGTCATGATTATTTGGTTGTGGTCGACAACGAGCGAAATCCCTTTCTGTTATGAAACACCTCCGGGTTCTGTAAAGAGGCTTTCAGGGCAATGTGCGTGCAATCTATTGCTCCCTGCACCTTGGGAAAGATTGCTATTTTTGAGAAACCCAAAGCCCTCCAGGAGTGTGCCTCACTGGTCATAGAGATGTTTATAAAGTCCATCCTGCGAGCGTAAAGTGCTTCAGTCACCTGTCGAATGGAGCAGTGTGTGGCATGCTGAGGTTGCCAGCTGAACCTGAAAGGAGCCAGATGCATAGAAGGATAGTGCCGCAGTAACCTTTACCTCAATGGGCAGTGCAGTTTTGATGGTGCTGGAAGGCTGCAGAGCCCCCTTAATAAGCTGGCATATCTCATCGATGACCTCCTTCTGGAAGCGCAGCCTCATAAGACACGCGTTTTCAGACAAGTTGAGGTAAGATTGCTTTTCATTGTGCCTTTGTTGGCTGTACATTCGCCTCCTCTTCTCCTCTGTCTCCACATTACTCTGCCACCTCTATGATTGATCCTTTCAGAAACCAGCGTATGAGCAGTTATGAGTAATGGCAGAGAAGCCATAGGCCCCATCACTATCAATAATATTATTTTCACTTGCTATAAATGCATTTTTTAGTTTAAAAAAAAGCCTAATCTACTAAGCTAATACGAGTATAATTAAATATAAGTATAAATGTGAATGGATCCATCTGTAAAAGACCCTTAAATAACTCACAATTTATAAGCTTGATTTTTTTTAAGCTGCCTCCTCCCTTCCTCTGAAATTCAAAATGATGTCTGCAGTGCCCAGTTCTATGAGGAAGGCCCAGGAAAAGCAACTGTTCTCCAGTGATGTTCTCGGCGAGCGATCAGCCTGACAATGTGCCGAAAGTTGCACTGGGCGATGTGCGGGCAATCACCTCAGCGATCAGCTCAGCAATGTGAGCCGAAATTTGGGGGGAAAATTTTCCGGCAATGTTCCAGCCTGAATTTCCACTTTTTGATCAAAATGGGCGATAGCGGGCCGTTTCGGGCGATATATGGGCAATGTTCCAGCGATATGAAGTGGAAAGTCTAGCCCATAGAAATTTACAGCGCAGAAGGAGGCCATTCGGCCCATCGTCTCTGAGCCGGCCAACAAAAAGCTATCCAGCCTAATCCCACTTTCCAGCTCTTGATCCGTAGCCCTGTGGGTTACGGCATTTCAAGTGCATATCTAAGTACATTTTAAATGTGGTGAGGGTTTCTGCCTCTACCACCCTTTCAGACAGTGAGTTCCAGACCCCCACCACCTTTTGGGTGAAAAAAGTTCTCCTCAAATCCCCTCCAAACCTTCGACCAATTATCAATTTATCAATAGTGTAAGTTGGTTCCAAAAGGTTAAGAATTGATGCAAATCTGGCCAGAATGGTAATATCTGTATATCAGTAGTTGTCTCAGGTTAAGCTATTTGTATCATTATTCACAGTTCGATGGACAGATTTGGACAGATGCAAGGAGTGCACTACTGGTGGAAGCAGAAAATTGCATTTAAGAACATAAGAACATAAGAATTAGGAACAGGAGTAGGCCATCTAGCCCCTCGAGCCTGCTCCGCCATTCAACAAGATCATGGCTGATCTGGCCGTGGACTCAGCTCCACTTACCCGCCCCCTCCCCGTAACCCTTAATTCCCTTATTGGTTAAAAATCTATCTATCTTTGACTTGAAAACATTCAATGAGCTAGCCTCAACTGCTTCCTTGGGCAGAGAATTCCACAGATTCACAACCCTCTGGGAGAATAAATTCTTTCTCAACTCGGTTTTAAATTGGCTCCTCCGTATTTTGAGGCTGTGCCCCCTAGTTCTAGTCTCCCCTACCAGTGGAAACAGCCTCTCTGCCTCTATCTTGTCTCTCCCTTTCATGATTTAAAATGTTTCTATAAGATCACCCCTCATCCTTCTGAACTCCAACGAGTAAAGACCCAGTCTACTCAATCTATCATCATAAGGTAACCCCCTCATCTCCCGAATCAGCCGAGTGAATCGCCTCTGTACCCCCTCCAAAGCCAGTATATCCTTCCTTAAGTAAGGTGACCAAAACTGCACGCAGTACTCCAGGTGCGGCCTTACCAATACCTTATACAGTTGCAGCAAGACCTCCCTGCTTTTGTACTCCATCCCTCTCGCAATGAAGGCCAACATTCCATTCGCCTTCCTGATTACCTGCTGCACCTGCAAACTAACCTTTTGGGATTCATGCACAAGGACCCCCAGGGTCCCTCTGCACCTCAGCATCTTGTAATTTCTCCCCATTAAAATAATATTTCCTTTTACTGTTTTTTTTCCCAAGCTGGATGACCTCACACTTTCCGACATTGTATTCCATCTGCCAAACCTTAGCCCATTTGCTTAACCTATCTAAATCTCCATGCAGCCTCTCTGTGTCCTCTACACAACCCGCTTTCCCACTAATCTTTGTGTCATCTGCAAATTTTGTTGCACTACACTCTGTCCCCTCCTCTAGGTCATCTATGTATATTGTAAACAGCTATGGTCCCAGCACTGATCCCTGTGGCACACCACTAACTACTGATTTCCAACCGGAAAAGGACCCATTTATCCCGACTCTCTGCTTTCTGTTCGCCAGCCAATTCTCTATCCATGCTAATACATTTCCTCTGACGCCACGTACCTTTATCTTCTGCAGTAACCTTTTGTGTGGCACCTTATCGAATGCCTTTTGGAAATCTAAATACACCACATCCATCGGTACACCTCTATCCACCATGCTCGTTATATCCTCAAAGAATTCCAGTAAGTTAGTTAAACATGATTTCCCCTTCATGAATCCATGCTGCGTCTGCTTGATTGCACTTTTCCTATCTAGATGTCCCGCTATTTCTTCCTTAATGATAGTTTCAAGCATTTTCCCCACTACAGATGTTAAACTAACCGGCCTATAGTTACCTGCCTTTTGTCTGCCCCCTTTTTTAAACAGAGGCGTTACATTAGCTGCTTTCCAATCCGCTGGAACCTCCCCAGAGTCCAGAGAATTTTGGTAGATTATAACGAATGCATCTGCTATAACTTCCGCCATCTCTTTTAATACCCTGTGATGCATTTCATCAGGACCAGGGGACTTGTCTACCTTCAGTCCCATTAGCCTGTCCAGCACTACCCCCCTAGTGATAGTGATTGTCTCCTCCCTTCCCACATTCCTGTGGCCTGCAAATTTTGGCATGGTTTTTGTGTCTTCCACTGTGAAGACGGAAGCAAAATAATTGTTTAAGGTCTCAGCCATTTCCACATTTCCCGTTATTAAATTTAAGTAAAATTTAAAGGGATCTAAACATTTAAAGGGAAGTGGAAGAATAGGGAAGGGGCTTTTTTTTAAAAAACACAGCTTTTGGAAAGATTCAGAAGGAATCTCAATCCATTGCCATCCTTTTCAAGAGGACAGAGGAAAGAAATAGATGACAAACCAGAGGGACAGGAAACCCAGTGTGTAGGGATGAATCCTCAGGCAAGTCATGGGGCAGCCCAGGAATCAACCTCTTTTTGACACCTCTTAAAGTGGAAGTGGTTGTGAGGAGGGTGGTCCTGTTTGTCATTCTATGGCACCAGCCTCATAGGCCACCATTGCAACATTCCTGGAATGAGTTGGAGATAGATTTGAGCCCGACACTGGCTGTAGCAGCGCTGAAAACACAGCTCTGCACCTGAATCTCTACTGACCCAGACTTTGTGAAGAAATTTCTATGGGGGCATTGCCAGGTAAGTGCAACAATGACTGAAAGTATGGTTGATCATATCTTGGTGAGTGTGACCAATCAAGGAATGTTACCTGTCGATTAATCTGCTATGCCTTTTTCCATGCATTAGTGTCAGCTGTGGCTCAGTGGGCCTCTGATTCAGAAGATTGTGGGTTCAAGTCCCATTCCAGAGACTGGAGCACAAAATCTAGGCTGGCACTAGTGCAGCACTGAGGGAGCGCTGCACTGTCGGAGGTGCCGTCTTTTGGATAAGACGTGAAACCAAGACACCATCTGCACTCTCAGGTGGATGTAAAAAGTCCCATGGCACTGTTTTGAAGAAGAGCAGGGGAGTTATCCCGGTGTCCTGGCCAATATTTATCCCTCAATCAACATCACAAAAACAGATCGTCTGGTCATCATCACATTGCTGTATGTGGGAGCTTGCTATGCGCAAATTGCCGGCACATTTCCTATATTCCAACAGTGACCACATTTCAAAAGTACTTAATTGGCTGTAAACTGTTTTGGGACGTCCAGTGGGCGTGAAAAGCATTATATAAATGCAAGTCTATCTTTTCTTTCTTTTATTATTTCAATGAGCGAGTAGTAAATCTATGAAACAGGCTCCCTAGGGAGAAGGTGGAAGTAGGCATCGTTGATTCATTCAACTGCAAATTAGATAGATTTCTTTTCAAAAATAATACTTTGCGATACAATATATAAGTAATTTGAATCATGATATGTGTTGGGAGGAACAGGTACCTCTGGGCCTTTCCACTGCTGCAGTTTTCCCTGGTCTCATGTCTGGGTCTGTTACAGACTAATTGATAGAGATTATTTACCATGACTAGTCAGAAACTCAATTGCGATTACCAGGATGTTAATGCACACTAGATGGAACTTGGTCTTTCTTTCTCTAGCCACCCCTGTGTTCCTATGCAGAACTATTTAAAGCATAACATACTGTGATGGGGTGTTTCCGTGGAACCCATCTAATAATTATTACAAAAGCAAAATACTGCAGATGCTGCAAATCTGAAATAAAACAGAAAATACTGGAAATTAGGCACATTACAGACTTCTGGACTCAAAATCAAGTTCAACAGATTCAGGCTATAATCTCTGCCCCTATTCTTTCACGTGGCAGCTGTTAATGTTTCTGCCATTCCCATTTACACCTCTTCTTGACTCATCTTTTATTTCTTAACTTGTCCCATCACCATCTCCTTTTGCTTTGTACGATCATCCCTTTTGTCATTTTGGGCTAGACTTTCCCTAAAGCCCCCGCCGCCAGACTGCCACCCAAAAAGACCACTAAGATTCTTCAAATAACACATAAGAACATAAGAATTAGGAACAGGAGTAGGCCATCTAGCCCCTCGAGCCTGCTCCGCCATTCAACAAGATCATGGCTGATCTGGCCGTGGACTCAGCTCCACTTACCCGCCCGCTCCCCATAACCCTTAATTCCCTTATTGGTTAAAAATCTATCTATCTGTGACTTGAATACATTCAATGAGCTAGCCTCAACTGCTTCCTTGGGCAGAGAATTCCACAGATTCACAACCCTCTGGGAGAATAAATTCCTTCTCAACTCGGTTTTAAATTGGCTCCCCCGTATTTTGAGGCTATGCCCCCTAGTTCTAGTCTCCCCGACCAGTGGAAACAACCTCTCCGCCTCTATCTTGTCTATCCTTTTCATTATTTTAAATGTTTCTATAAGATCACCCCTCATCCTTCTGAACTCCAACGAGTAAAGTCCCAGTCTACTCAATCTATCATAAGGTAACCCCCTCATCTCCCGAATCAGCCGAGTGAATCGTCTCTGTACCCCCTCCAAAGCCAGTATATCCTTCCTTAAGTAAGGTGACCAAAACTGCACGCAGTACTCCAGGTGCGGCCTTACCAATACCTTATACAGTTGCAGCAAGACCTCCCTGCTTTTGTACTCCATCCCTCTCGCAATGAAGGCCAACATTCCATTCGCCTTCCTGATTACCTGCTGCACCTGCAAACTAACCTTTTGGGATTCATGCACAAGGACCCCCAGGGTCCCTCTGCACCTCAGCATCTTGTAATTTCTCCCCATTAAAATAATATTCCCTTTCACTGTTTTTTTTCCCCAAGGTGGATGACCTCACACTTTCCAACATTGTATTCCATCTGCCAAACCTTAGTCCATTCGCTTAACCTATCTAAATCTCTTTGCAGCCTCTCTGTGTCCTACACACAACCCGCTTTTCCACTAATCTTTGTGTCATCTGCAACTTTTGTTACACTACACTCTGTCCCCTCTTCCAGGTCATCTATGTATATTGTAAACAGTTGTGGTCCCAGCACCGATCCCTGTGGCACACCACTAACTACTGATTTCCAACCCGAAAAGGACCCATTTATCCCAACTCTCTGCTTTCTATTCGCCAGCCAATTCTCTATCCATGCTAATACATTTCCTCTGACACCGCGTACCTCTATCTTCTGCAATAACCTTTTGTGTGGCAGCTTATCGAATGCCTTTTGGAAATCTAAATACACCACATCCATTGGTATACCTCTATCCACCATGCTCGTTATATCCTCAAAGAATTCCAGTAAATTAGTTAAACATGATTTCCCCTTCATGAATCCATGCTGCGTCTGCTTGATTGCACTATTCCTATCTAGATGTCCCGCTATTTCTTCCTTAATGATAGTTTCAAGCATTTTCCCCACTACAGATGTTAAACTAACTGGCCTATAGTTACCTGCCTTTTGTCTGCCCCCTTTTTTAAACAGAGGCGTTACATTAGCTGATTTCCAATCCGCTGGTACCTCCCCAGAGTTCAGAGATTTTCCTTGATTATAACGAATGCATCTGCTATAACTTCCGCCATCTCTTTTAATACCCTGGGATGCATTTCATCAGGACCAGGGGACTTGTCTACCTTGAGTCCCATTAGCCTGTCCAGCACTACCCCCCTAGTGATAGTGATTGTCTCAAGGTCCTCCCTTCCCACATTCCTATGACCAGCAATTTTTGGCATGGTTTTTGTGTCTTCCACTGTGAAGACCGAAGCAAAATAATTGTTTAAAGTCTCAGCCATTTCCACATTTCCCATTATTAAATCCCCCTTATCATCTTCTAAGGGACCAACATTTACTTTAGTCACTCTTTTCCGTTTTATATATCTGTAAAAGCTTTTACTATCTGTTTTTATGTTTAGCGCAAGTTTACCTTCGTAATCCATCTTTCCTTTCTTTATTGCTTTTTTAGTCATTCTTTGCTGTTGTTTAAAATTTTCCCACTCTTCTAGTTCCCCACAAACCTTGGCCACCTTATACGAATTGGTCTTTGATTTGATACTCTCCTTTATTTCCTTGGTTATCCACGGCTGGTTATCCCTTCTCTTACCACCCTTCTTTTTCACTGGAATATATTTTTGTTGCGCACTATGAAAGAGCTCCTTAAAAGCCCTCCACTGTTCCTCAATTGTGCCACCGTTTAGTCTGTGTTTCCAGTCTACTTTAACCAACTCTGCCCTCATTCCACTGTAGTCCCCTTTGTTTAAGCATAGTACGCTCGTTTCTGACACAACTTCCTCACCCTCAATCTGTATTACAAATTCAACCATACTGTGATCACTCATTCCAAGAGGATCTTTTACTAGGAGATCGTTTATTTTTCCTGTCTCATTACACAGGACCAGATTTAAGATAGCTTGCTCCCTTGTAGGTTCTGTAACATACTGTTCGAAGAAACAATCCCGTATGCATTCTATGAATTCCTCCTCAAGGCTACCCCGTGCGATTTGAGTTGACCAATCGATATGTAGGTTAAAATCCCCCATGACTACTGCCGTTCCTTTTTAACATGCCTCCATTATTCCCTTGATTATTGCCCGCCCCACCGTGAAGTTATTATTTGGGGGCCTATAAACTACGCCCACCAGTGACTTTTTCCCCTTACTATCTCTAATCTCCACCCACAATGATTCAACATTTTGTTCATTCGAGCCAATATCGTCTCTCACAACTGCCCTGATATCATCCTTTCCCTTCTTGTCTATCTTTCCGAATCATCAGATACCCCTGTATGTTTAATTCCCAGTCTTGGCCACCCTGCAACCATGTTTCTGTAATGGCCACCAAATCATACCCATTTGTAATGATTTGTGCCGTCAACTCATTTACTTTATTTCGAATGCTGCGTGCGTTTAGTTAGAGTGTTTTAATCCTAGTTTTTAAACCTTGATTTTTAGTTTTGACCCCTCCTGCAGCCCCTTTATATTCAGTGGCCCTTTTTGTTTTTTGCCTTGGGTTTCTCTGCCCTCCACTTTTACTCATCTCCTTTCTGTCTTTTGCTTTTGTCTCCTTTTTGTTTCCCTCTGTCTCCCTGCATTGGTTCCCATCCCCCTGCCATATTAGTTTAACTCCTCCCCAACAGCACTAGCAAACACTCCCCCGAGGACATTGGTTCCGGTCCTGCCCAGGTGCAGACCGTCCGGTTTGTACTGGTCCCACCTCCCCCAGAACCGGTTCCAATGCCCCAGGAATTTGAATCCCTCCCTGCTGCACCACTGCTCAAGCCACGTATTCATCTGCGCTATCCTGCGATTCCTACTCTGACTAGCACGTGGCACTGGTAGCAATCCCGAGATTACTACACTAGCGAAAGGTTCCATAATAAAGGAAAAAGAATACCACCCGGCGAGGAAATGGATCTTACACGTCGATTCTCGGCGGTTAAACGCGATTCTTGGCAAAATGGGCAGTTCTTAACCCAGAATGGGTGGTAAGTACTCAGAATTTAGACCGAGGCTGCGGTTGGGCCTAGGGAGGGAGGAAAACTCAAAAAATATTTTTTCAATGAAGCAAAAAAATAAAAATGTAGAAAACATTCTCGAGACCCTTTTTAACTTAATCGTCGTGAAAGAATTTAAAAATAATTATTAAAAACCCTTTAACTTATCATTCTTTGCAGGGCACTCACCTTCCACCCTGTTTCTGCAGCTTTTCGGGGGCGTTTTTTTTCGATCTTACCTGTGGGTCACCGCTGAGGCAAAACTTGGACCGTGGTGGTTTGCTCGGCGGTGCACGTGGGCGGTATTTTGAAAATGTCGGCAGAACTCTTTATAAAATGGAGTGGAAACTTTCGCCGGATGGCTTTCCGGCGAAAAAGAGCAGTACTGCCGAGAAAACCGCCAAAAATGAAGAGGAAAGTCTAGCCCTCAATCTCTTCTGCCTTCCACCCTATCGCAGACCTTCCATTTTGTTCTTTTCTCCCCTCCCCGCTTTCCCTACCTCTGCACCTGCTTAAAATCTGTTACATCTCTAACTTTTTCCAGTTCTGACGAAAGATCATCCACCTGAAACGTTAACTCAGTTTCTCGCTCCACAGATGCTGCTTAACATAATGATTGGTCAGGCATTCACATAATGGGCCTGAAATTCCGGCCTCACTGGGTCCGTACAGAGTGAATACGGACCTGGGGAGGCATCGCAAAAGCCAGTTTTCGGCGGACAATGTGCATGCGCCAAATACCAGCTTTTCCGTTCCGTCAAGTTCTGGCATGACAGATCCAACACATCTTGGGGAGAAGGACATTCGCACAGGTGAGATTGCGCTATTTGCCCATCTCTTGTCCAACAAATGTCCTTAAAACTCTTGTGCCTGGTAAAAGCAAGTGCATAGCCCACTTTTACCAGCGTAAGAGTTTTAAAACATAAAAACAACATATAAAAATCAAATTTAAAACATATTTTTATGTTAAAAACCCTGCCCACTAAGGTAAGTTTATTTCAAACCCTAATTACAAAACTTTTTTAAAAATCGGAAACATATTTTTTAACACATTTATTAATGTTAATTTAAATTAATGTTAAATATGTGAGTTTTATTCCTATTTTTTATTTATGTTTTGGTGTTGGAGAGGGGTTCTCGTTCATAATAACGAGGATTCCTACTTACGGAGTTCCCATACCTTGATTGGCTGTCCAGGCCCACGTGACTCCAGCTCTACGCATGTTCAGACATGGACGCGCTCCGATGCACATGCAGATGAGGCCTAAAACCGCAATGGCTGGTGGGCGCCCGAGCAGAAGGTAAGTGCGCATCTTATCTCTTCTTTTCAGGCGCCCGCCCACGGGAAGCCCAGAACCAGGATTTCAGGGCCAATGTCTCTTGCCGTTCGTTCTGTTTCACAGTTTCCTTTGGGAATAGAAACCTTGAGCATACTGATTAGCTTGGCTAAGCTAGTTTTGTGCACCTGTGTTTCCGGATATGGGTGTAAGGGTACACAGAACAGCCTGGCCTGCCTGGGATTCCTCCATTTGTCCTCCTCACTTTCGTTTGGAGAGTTGCGATGAGGGAATTCCCATCGAATGGCAGGAATAGGAAAATAGAATCTGCTGAACAAGTAGAAGACTCTTGACAACCTAAGTGCAAGCAGAAAAGAAAATTATGAAAAATAGTCCAAGAATGCTGTCAAAGCATTATATTATATTATTGTGCCCTTTAAAGAAATTCCTTGTGACTTTGCAGTCTCTATTAACCTGGGGCACCTTGTTGAACGAACATGATCTGCATGCACAAATTTCGGATAATTACACGCAGGAAATCCTTGCTCACTTTTCAATATTTAAAAAGAAGCGAGTTTTTCTTCTCCCACCCCCAGCCCTCCTGGAAATGTTCACCTTACGTAAGAGGGGCAGAGTTCTGTCAATACGGATCTCATTCCATTTTTCCAGTCCATTATGCCCTGAGAACTGATATATATGGGAGTAACAGTCACAGTTTAGCCCTGGAGGGGGAAGCGGGGGGGGGTCGGGGGGGGGGGAATAAAATTCTAAACAATACACTGAAGATGTGCACCAATTATCCATAATATATCATTTCTGACAAATTGGTTCCTGTCTGTCATAAGGCTCTGATCATAAGGACATTTTAAGCACAGAAACATTTAAATGAACAATTAGAAAGAGTTTTGTAGCAGGAATTTGTCAACATTACAAAAGAAGCCCAACACCACCTGACCGATTGGTTCAGGTCACAAATGGCAGATGAAATATCTCTTCTTTCCTTCCTCTTCCCAGGTGATTTTAAACATCGCCACAGCATCGCAACAGTCAAAATGCAATAATGCTCATTTCCAGAAGGGAGTTTCTTCCACCAGAAGCAAGTATTGGAGGTTTAGGTGAGTGCTGCACATAATTTTGTAAAGTTTGCGCCCGGGAACAGTTTGCGCCTCAGTCAGCAAAATTGGGCAGCTGAGCCCTGAGTGTTGGGTGTGTTATCATTGTAAACTTGTATTTACTCTGTACAGCCACCAGAGGGCTCATCCCCTGGAGTCCCAAGGGATCCTATAATCCCTTGAAAGCACAGGTATTTAAGGAGGCTTCACAGGTTGGAGAGGCACTCTGGAGACCTGCAATAAAAGACTAAGGTCACACTTTACTTTGAACTCACGTGTTCAGTCTGACTCTTTCTCCACACACTACAGGATGGAGCGCGAAGGAAGGCAGTGCACACCTCTCCTAGGGTGCTAGGCCAGCTGAGCATGCGCAAAACCTGAGCTAAATAGCTGGCCTGGGAGCGTTCTAAGAGACGAGAAAAAAATCCTGAAGAAAACCCACCAAAAACATTCCCACTAAATAACTCATGCCACCACAACATAAAAAAAGAATAAAAGGAAAAACAATCAGACTTACCTGAAGTGGACATGACTTACTTCACTGCTGCCGGTAAAGGTCGGACTGCCCGTTTTCACAGGCGGTGCCAGCAGGGCGCTCTATGGAGCGCCACGGGTCAGGCGGGACTCAAAAATCGAGCCGGTGTCACAACCAGGGGCATTGCACACTGGCTCGCCTCTTGTTGTGTCCTTAGATGCTCTAACAATGACTCCATGAGGCAGTGTGTTGTACTTGAACTGTGGTGACCATAGTCCTTTATTAGTTAACTCCAGAGAGAGAATCACATCTGGTGGCCTGCCTTTTATACTAGGCTAGGTACACCTGTACAGGTAACCTACAAGACTCCCACTGCTGTGCCCTCTGGTGGCACACCTTAAGATAGTACCAAGAGTGGCCATGTAGGATACATGACATCACTCCCCCCTGAGCCCTCAGTGCAAATCGCTCCTGCATTAACTGTGCTCTGGGCTTAGCTCTATACGGGTTTTGTCTGGTGGATCTCTGGTGGGCCAGCACAACCTTGGGTGGGTAGTGGGTGCAATAGCATGCTGGTGACTGCTGCTTTTGTGTGTGTGTGTGTGTGTGTGTGTGTGTTCCTGACCACTCCATTCTCCCCCCCTTCCCATATTGGTGTGGCGGAGGCTCCTAAAATTCATGTACATTCAAATTCAGGTAAGTGGGTTTTGTGGTTTTTTTGTGGTTCCATGGTGCGACAAGAGCGTTAGGGACTTGTCGATGCAGTGACCGGTGCGTGAGGATGAGCTAGTTCCGGAGCTGCTGGGTAGTGTCCCTGCAGTCTGGTGGTTATTCAGTGCCCGGTGCTGGCAGTGGGAAGCCGGTTGGCCCGCGTAGCCTGCTCTCGGGGCTGTTGCCATGGTCCCGAGCGTCAGGCAGGTTCACAGATGTCTGTGACCCGTACCGCCCCCCCCACTCCCGCACCCCCGTCCTTCCTTTACGCCCTGGGTCCCAGCTACTCCCTGAGGAGCTGTCATCTAGCAATGCACAGGGAACTGCTGACTTGCTGGCTTGAGCGTCGCTTGGTTTGAGATCCTGACTGGTGCTTGTTTTCTCTGGGGGAGCAGTGGTGGGTGACCTTACATCTAGGGGTATGGCCTTAGTGCAGTCTGCTCCTTCAGGCTCGTGGCTGTTGGTGCCATCGGTTGCCTGAGAGATGGAGCCAACCCAGGGCAGGGTATCACTACCGGTGCCATTGCCCTACTGAGGTCGCTTGCTTCGCAGCTCGTGTGTGTCGGCTGCTTGTGGCTACACTTCGTGGTGCATGACTCTGGTCCCCGGAGCGCAGGCTACAGCATTGGGTAGCTCGCTGGACCTGTGTGCACCCAATGGGTGTCTGCCCGCTGCATTGGCTGCGTGCAGTGGGAATCCTGCATTGCACAGCTTGTCCTTTCTTATGATGGACACGCTGAAGGTCCAATCACGATCGCATGACTTTTCCTCGCTGGTTGCATATGCACAGTTCAGATCATCAATTAAACATTGTATATAATCGCTCGACTTTTCCTCACCGGTTGCATGTATACAATTCCGATTATCAGTTACACACTTTACATGATCCGTTACACACTTTAGTCTCTAACTTACAATTCTTGTTACATTGCTTAAATGTGTGGAACTGTCCCTTTAATTGTTGCAGGCCTCCTTTAAGAGAGCCTTGCTTGCTTTACCCCAATCTGCTTCTCTGTTTGGTGCCACGTGTTGCTCCATCAGCGCTGCACCTCGTGGTCTGGCCGCGGCCATCTTTGTCTTCAGCACATCGCCTCGTGGTTCGGGCGCCATCTTTTCTTCGTCCACGATGTCGACTGCAGCGATCCTCTTCTCCCCGGGTTCTGCCTCCGCAGTAGGGAGGTCGCTGCTGGATCCGATTTTCTCGCTCCTGAGTCCTGCCACTGGAGCCTGGAAGGTGCGTTCGGGTCGTCTCAGCTGGATCATCTCCACGTAGTCGTGCTGGGCGATCTGTTTCTCGGGTGCCGTGCTGGTCAGCTCTCCAGTGCTGGGTCCACTCTCAGGTGAGGGCTTGCTTTGCCTCTGAGCGCAGAGGGCTTCGATCGCTGGGGGTGAAGTCTTCCCACCTCCAATGGATCTTCTCCATCCACCTCAGCGTTGGTCCATCACCTGCAACAATCCACAGAGGTAACTTGTGCACCGCGCCATCATGGAGTACCTTTACATTCACACTACCAATGATTGGGATGATTTCATTGGTGTAGGTGCGCAGCTTTGCCTGAATCCGGGCCAACTCGGGTCGTTTAGCCAGATTGTCCCATAGCCTCTCAAAGGCTCCTTGATTCATCACTGACTGGCTCACCCCCGTGTCCACTTCCATGAAGATTGGACTTCCCTCTATCTCGACTTCCATTTTCAGCGGGGAGCACTCGGTGGTGCAGGTAAACATGCTGTGTACCTCCCCATGGGACTGGGCTGCCTCTCTGTCTAACAATTCATAATCCACGCTGGATTCATGGCCACCTGTGGACTCTTCATCAACACAGTGAGTTCTATTTCTCTTATACATTCGCTGGAGATGGCCCTTTGTGCTGCAGCCTTTGTAAACATAGTCTTTAAAACGGCACTGGTGAGCCTCTCGATTAGCCCCCCTCGGCAGACTCTGAGTTAAGGGACTTGGGGGTTGTTCTCTCTTCCCTGAGAGGATTCATGCTCTATAGTCCAGCCTCTTATCGGCACCACTCTGTGCACAGTACTTGCCAGGTTTGAGTCCTGAGGGTGAGACATCTGCCTAGAGCCGCAGGTCGAGGTCATGAATGACTGACTCACAGAGATGGCCTTCTGCAGTGTGACTGTGGTATCCGCCGACAGTAGCTTATGAAGAAGGCCCTCCTGGCCAATTCCAATGACAAAAATGTCCCACAATTCTTCATTGAGGTGGGTGCCAAACACGCACGGTGCTGTCAGCCTCCTGAGGTCTGCGCCATCCCTTGCGACTTCCTGGCCTTCGGGCCGTCGGTGGGGATAGAACCGGTGTCTGGCTGTGAGGATGCTCTCCTTGGGCTTGAGTTGCTCCTGGATCAGGGTTACGAGCTCCTTGTAAGACTTAGTCATTGTCTTCACTGGTGCCAGCAAGTCCCTGACGAGGCCATAGATGTTGGGCCCACAACGGGTTAGCAGGATAGCGCGGCGCTTATCAGCCAGTGCGGCCGGGTCGTCTCCTGCCAGGTCATTTGCTGTAAAAAAAAGTGTTCTAGCTTCTCCACAAAGGCATCCCAATCATCACCATCGGCGAACAGCTGCAACGTACTAAGAGTAACAATTTCCGCACGACAGTTTGTAAGCTCGTCGCCAGTTGTTGTGTCCTTAGATGCTCCAACAATGACTCCACGAGGCAGTGTGTTGTACTTAAACTGTAGTGACCTTTGTCCTTTATTAGTTAACTCTCGAGTGAGGATCACACCTGGTGGCCTGCCTTTTATATTAGGCCAGGCACACCTGTACAGGTAACCTACGAGTCTCCCACTGCTGTGCCCTCTGGTGGCACACCTTAATATAGTACCAACAGTAGCCATGTAGGATACATGACACCTCTTCCAGGCGGTAGTGCTCCGCTCCCCACCAAAACTGGCCCCAAAAACCCCGGTGAGGTGCTGGAAGCTGGCCGCTAGCCTTGAAGAGCTCACCGCCGCCATTGCTGTCCCTCCGGGGTGAAAACTGAGGTGGACAGGACCAGAAAGTCCAGCCCAAGATCTGGTAGAAAAAGTACCCAATAGGATATTTACAGAGGAACTCATTCATATCCCAGCTGCAGAGAAAGAAACTACGATAAAATTAAAGATACCATTTTGTACCTGCAGATGCAATTGTGATCACTTATCATTTCCCCCTCTCCCCCCGCCCCCCCCATGAAAGATACTGGTGAAGAAACAGGTAGATACAGGTTCTAATGAAAAGTCATCAAACTGAAACGTTAAATCTGTTTCTCTCCCCACAAATGCTTCCTGACCTGCTGAGTATTTCCAACATTTTCTGTCCTTATTTTTAACTTCACTGGGGCCGAAATTGATGGCCTTACTTCCCACTGCTGCCGACATTCCTCCTCGAGTTGCGCCCAGTGCCAGTTTTGATTTGGTCTGCAGTGGGCGGGAGGGGAGAACGACCGGGAATTGCCCGCTGACGTTAGCGGACGGCCAAGTGGTGCAACTGACCTCCTGCCCGCCCAGATGCCAGATTGGTGCAGGCGGAAATCGGTGCCAGAACAGGGGTGGACCGCTATGAGGAGGCTGGTCTAGCCCCGACAGAGTGAGTGTGAAGAGTTGAAACAAAAAGGATAGTAACCAATTTTAATATTTTTTCTTTGCAGCGACTCACCTTGATGGGGTTCCCTGAAGCTCTTCCGATGGGGTTTTTTTGGATGCTTTTTATTTGCAGCTCTTCGATCCTCCCTGGGCCAGACTCCATCCTCGGCGGCACTGGGGCGGCAAGTGCCTTTGCTGCCGAGAATGAGAGTTCCCCTCCGCTGCCGCCTAGATTGACGGTGTAAGTCCCTCTTTTGCCGCTAGCCGCCCTTTCAAGGGCCTTTTTGCCGAAAACCCCGCCCAAAGTACTGGCAGGTATCTCAGGGGACCATCGGCGGTCCTTTGGGCAGCACTTGGGCAGCCCTTGCCCTTCACCAATTTTGTCCCCACTGAGTTTGTTTACACATAAAAAGTTGAGCGTTTTGAATTTAATCTGGGGACTCTGTCACTCGTTTGTTTAACTTGCTATCAGGAGCTGCTTCCCAATCATCACAGATGTTAAATGGAAACTTGCTTATCCATTATCACCTAAAAAAGACAGAGTTGTATTTATATCGTGTCTTATTACATCTCTTAAGAAAAATCTAGAAGTATTTCACATAATGAGTTACTTTGAAGCGCAAAGGTGCTGAAATTGCCCCTTTTATGCATCCCATTAGTGCCGCTGGTAGGCATTAACGGGGTGCAATTACCTCTTTGCCAGGGGTGGGCGGCCGTGGCACCTGGGGCAAAATTGACCCCAAGACTTTGGGGACGATTTGGAGTTTGCGGCGCACCCCGTGAGTTGCACCCCGGGCCGCTGCGCCGACCCCTTTGCGCCCTCTGGAGGAAATTGCCCTGCGGGGAGCGAGGCTGGTGCAGGCCGTGTGCGCCATCATGCAGCCCGGCACTCCTCTTTGCACGCCGGGCAGTTGGCATTGTCCAGATTGTCCCTGGTGGCCCAGTGTATTGGCCACCAAAGGTCCATTGCAGAGTCTGCAGAAGCCCTCCCCTTTAATTGAAGGGGAGGGGCGTTGTGACGTGTCAGTGCTACACGGAGCAGTCGGCGCTGATGCCTCGGGGGCACCCCTCCAATGAGGCGGAGCACCTGAGACAACACTCCGCCTCGTTTCAGCGGCGCTAAAGGGCAATTCCACGCCGGGGGTGGGACTTCCACCGCGGGCATTAACTGACCCGGGCCCGGAAAGTTACTGCCCCCAGATGGGCCGCTGGGCAATTTTGGTCCAAGAGACTTTTGTTACGTAAGGAAAAGAACAAATAAAACCAAATTCTAGTTAAGATAAGAGATGATGTATGAATTTTTACAATTAGCACAAGAACATACAAAAAGAATGTGATAAGACCAGCATGTCCACCTCATCCAGAGATATTGCAACCAGGTACATCACTTACCCATTCCTTCACCTTGCAATTTCGTGGCCATTTTAGGATATGCTCTGGAAAATTCCTCTCTGAGGGTCAAACCAGGCTCCCAGTAACCACAATAGCCCACTATTCCGTATTATCCCAGCTAACAACTTATCTTCTATAACTGGAATCATCTTCTTTGCTCAGGAACTGGTCACATTTCCTTATACAGGATTACAGTCAGTCTCTACCTGCCACATGTTTCAGTACCTGTTCCAGAGGGCAAAAGGAAATACCTCCTGCCATGTAACCCAACTCTTTGCCTAAGAATTTAATATGCATGTCCTCCAGTGCTACCATCCTTATCTATTTCAAATAACCTATCCAACTAGATTGAACTCAATCCCTTCATCATAATAGAAACCTCCATCGTTGTTCTCTAAGACTGCATTTCTTCACAGTAAATGACTCTAGGAGCCTATCCCATTCACCAGTAGCCTTAAGGTTGGTAGCCCTGCTCTGCACCTTCTCCAGAGCCTCAATATTCTTCACCATGTGCGGAGATCAAAACTGGACACAATACTGCGCACAAATATAAACATACCAATGCTCTTTATTTTACACTTGGTATTTGCAATGCAGCCTAAAACTTTATTTGTCTCCAAATGGCTTACTCCTGCTTCTATTTCTTATGTTCTTATGTTCCCTATAGCCAGCTCACACTTGATCAAATTCTCAGCTATTAATCACAGATTTCTCTCTTAATCTATAACCTTTAATGGGTACGACTGCATGGTATAAACATGCCTGGAGTTTCCCCACCTGAAATGCATGGCACTGCACTAGTTCACAACGAAGGACATCCATCTTACAGGAGACCATTACTCCAAATTATCTAAATTGGCCGACAGCATACTAACTTGGCCCAAATTGTTTACCTTGAGCACATTTTCATTTCATCCGCAAATTTAGAAATGTTAGGGATGGCAGATGCACTCTAATTTACTTTGGATAAAAAACAAGGATTGGAAGCATATGCTCACTGCTGAAGGGTGTGAATAAACAGTGACACAAGGGTTCAAGTGTAATTCCTTGAAAGTGCCTGTGCAGAAACATAACGCCATCAAAAAGATAAATAGCATTTTGGGTTTTATAAATCATTGCATAGAGTACAAAAGGAAAGAGGTAATGATAAATTTGTACAAAGTAAAGGTTAAGCCACCGTTGGTGTAGTGTTTGCAGTTTTAGACATCCCATTATAGAAAGGACCTTAATTGCATAAGAAGTCAAACAGCTTAGATTCACCAGGTTGGCACCAGTAATGAGAAACTTGGAGAAGCTTAAGATACTATAACTAGTTCCACTGGAACAGAGAAGGCTAAGTGATTTAATAGAGGTGTTTAAACTTGTGAAAAATTTGGATAGAGTGAATAGAAAAATAGAATCATAGGCCGGAATTTTCCAGGGTGATACCGGGCGCGATCGGTGGCAGGTCAGGTGGGAAAGTTGTTATTTTTGACAGCGAATCAGGAACCCGCTGTCATCCCACTCCCACGCACCTTTCCCCTAGTGTCTGTCATCGTGGAGCTGACCCGACCAGCAGCGGTGGGGGACCCAATTGAGATGATTATCAGGTAGTTTACAGGCAGTTAAGAATCTTTTTAAACTTACTTTTATAACTTCCCTGCATGGCCATAGGATTCACACAGCTCGGGAAGCACGTCTGTCAACCTGAGGTAGAAGTTCCGTGGCCATTGCTCCAGCTGATTACTTGACGGCATCAAATGTTCAGTGAAAGCTCCCCACTGGCAGATGATCACTTTCCTCAGGCAGAAGCTGTTGCTCAATCCAGTTCCAGCACAGATTCTGGAGGCTGCAAATGTTTCCAGCAAAGTCTCCATCCAGTGTCGCCTCCTTGGGAGAACTCTCTCGCCATTGACAGAATGCTTCTGTCATCTGTACGAGACCTGCCATCTATTAAATCAACATGAGTGCCGTTTATACTGTCTCACATTGATCCTCAGAATCGGACCACGATCAGCCCCAACACCAGCAGCACCGGGCACACCAGCAGCACCAACAACACCAACCTTCTCCGCAATCACCTGACACAGGGTATCAGCACCCGAGTACATTGCAGCGATGGTCTGATTATGGCCAGATTTGGTTAACTTGATGCTGTACACTCTGGCTGCCATCTGAAACACCCCAGACCAACACCATAATGCATCCCTACAATGCTCAAGCCATTCCTTTCACATTCATCAACATTGTGGAGGGGCGGTGGGGGGGGGGGGGGTTGGTACCATTATGTCTCACCTTCACGATAATTCACTAAGCCACTTCCAAAGGTGCTCACAAATCTGTCCAAGACTGGAAAGTGTTGAAAATAAAGGTTTTTATACTTGACACCGCATTAACAGAAACTTTACATAAACATTGGATAAAACACCCAAGTATGTTATTTGGGATGAGTGTACTCGGATGAGGGTGAGTGTGAGGGGTGGCTATTGATGGGGAAGTGATAATGTAGGTAGAGAGAGAGAGAGATTGGTAGAGCTGCACGGTACGTTGGTGTGAGTAAGGATGTGCAGGAGTAGGGTCGGGAAGGCAGGGTGATGGGGATGTGATGAGATCCACAGCAGGATGAAATTGAGTGCGGCTTTGTACTAACATTTCCTGATCTAATGGGATCATTGAAGTATTTGCGGCACTGCCCCCAGATCCTCCTGACCACATCCCTGCTTGTGACCTCCTCTGCAATCCGCAACCAGGCTGTCTTCATCATCTGGGGAGGTCTATTCCGCCCATCGAAAGGGAAGAGGACCTCCCTGTGTGCTCTGACTCCCTCCATGAGCATATGGTGCGAGTCATCGGAGAACCTGGGTGCAGTCACTGTCAGTGTTTGTAGCACTACAATGCTGGACTGAGATGGGACATGCAATGACCAATTGTACTCTTCCACTAAAAGTTTCACAGAGCTTCACTGAAGTTGAGGCATACTTCGACTCCACGATAGAACTGTTGTTGGGGGTCACGTACCAATAGCGTGTAATGTACAGAAAGGTCTTCACTTTACAATGGCAATTACAGTACCTTGTGACCTGCGATGGCTGTGAAGATGACAAAGTGAGGCAATTTTAACCTTTGGGGATAATGTAAAACAAACAATATCAGATTAAATTAGATTGGCTGCCTGTTATGCACCTCTCCCAATTTTCTTTTTCCATTGATGTCAATAGAAATGAGTATCTGGAAGGATGTAAAAATGGGCAAGTACACTATTTCCAAAAGTTCAAATTTATCCACCGAACAGGATGGATAAAGGGGAACCAGTGGATGTGGTGTATTTGGACTTCCAGAAGGCATTTCACAAAGTGCCACATAAAAGGTTACTGTACAAGATAACAATTCACGGAGTTGGGGGTAATATATTAGCATGTGTTGGAGGGAATTTGTAGCGATTAATTATTTTTATAAACTGTGTATAAACATGTACAGCCTACTGAACGGTCCCCTTTAAAAAAAAAACAGCTTACGTGCACCCATGTGATGTACGTCCTGCCGTTCTATACGTGAGTGAATTGTGTGTCAGATCACGGCCATATAAGGCAATGCAACACTACAACATGAGTTGATTGGATGATGTAGGGAGGCGATGACGTCCCCAGGGATATAATTGTAAACAGAAGGTCACGCTCGGGGAGAAGGTGGGAACGAGATTGTGGAATCTCTGTCTCTTCTCCCAGAGCACTCTGAATAATAAACTGTGTACTTTTTTACCGTGCATGGACTCAAAGTGGGTTTTATTCCCCAACAAATTGGCGCTGCGAGCAGGGTGAATGTGGGTTACTTCGGGTCGCCCGACCGGTGGAGGAGGACGAGTAGTCAAAAGTTTGACCGTCCATCAAATTGGGCCGCGGGAAAGGTGGCTCCGGAGCCCCGATTCACCAAAGAACGGTCGTCCATGAACGGTGAGAAATCACAGTCGTGCCGCGGGTTATAAATTAAGTTTGTCATCTTAAGTCACACATAGAAACATAGAAACATAGAAAATAGGTGCAGGAGTAGGCCATTCAGCCCTTCTAGCCTGCACCGCCATTCAATGAGTTCATGGCTGAACATGCAACTTCAGTACCTCCTTCCTGCTTTCTCGCCATACCCGTTGATTCCCCGAGTAGTAAGGCCGCCCGGGCGCTTCCGACCAGAAGCGAGAGCCCCTCAGGGCTCGCCTCCCCGCCTCACCGGGTAA
Organism: Pristiophorus japonicus; assembly: GCF_044704955.1. Taxonomy (NCBI): domain Eukaryota; kingdom Metazoa; phylum Chordata; class Chondrichthyes; family Pristiophoridae; genus Pristiophorus; species Pristiophorus japonicus. The sequence continues at coordinate 25,986,282 of NC_091986.1, forward strand.
GTGAAAAAACGATACCAGTGGTCGTGTGTAAAACAAAGGAAGAAGATCGTAGTAAGTCGCGGAGGCCATTTTGACAAATCGCAAGTGTGATAGAACACCTCTGACGATAGAGACTGCAAGTCCATCTGGTAGGAGTGAGTAATACCGGGTGTACCGTGAGACCGTGACGTGAGACTATGATGACCGGTAAGGAAACGGAGTGGGGCCTCCTGGGGTCCCTCACCAGATTCTACATGACCGAAGGGGAGGGACTAGTGGATAGAATGCAAAAGGAGGGCTGGGCCCTGACGCAAAATGTAAAAGAACAGCGAGAATGGTGGGAGACACAAAAACAGAAGAAAACCAAAAAGGCAGGGGTCCTATTGGTGTATCAGCTGGTTAAATTAACTGAAGTAGTGGAGGAAGTAAAAGACAAACTAGCCGCCAGAACTAGATGAATACGGGAACTGGAAAAACAACTTGAGATCCACTGCCCCCCCGGTTCTTAAGTTATAATATAGCTGCAGGTGGGGTGGAAGGAGAAGGTGAAGACTCGGATACGGAGGAAGTGAAGGCAGCACCTCTAAAACGAGGGGGGATGGCGGCAGCCCCCACTTCCTGATATTATGCCTTTACCCCAGCGGAAAAACAGATTATAATGACTGAGTTAGGGCCCTTAAAGCCGAGATCGAATAACGAGGCTTTCTGGACAAAATTAGATATGTTATGAGAATTACATGATGTACACCCCCGAGATATTCACGGCATAGTACATGCCAATTGTCCACGAGACAAGTGGAGGAATATACAGGGAAATGGGATGATGAATGGGGGATGGGCAACGGCAGTGGCTCTGATCGCGGATCGAGCGGCACAGACTGCTGCCTTTGTCCCTTTTAAAGCTGCGGTACAAACTGCCCTAGGCAACTCCCAGGTTAACTGGGGAAGGATAATGACCTGTAAGCAAAGGAAAGGTGAGGGGAGTAGTGAGTTCGGGGAGCGAATATTCGAGTCCTATAAGGAATCGTCCGGGCAGTTAAATCCCCAGATGGCTGATGCAGCATTTATCCAGATGTATAAAGACGGGTTGTCCGCCAAACATCAAGCCGTGATAAAATTAGGAGTAATGACCCATAACATATACGACGAAGTGGTCCGCTGGGCATGTTCAGTGGACGCACAGGACCCGGAGAACAAAATGGTGGCAGTAAAGCAGGAAAGAGTGGCAGCGGGGGCTAGGCCAAAAGGCAGTGGAGTGTGTTTCCAGTGTGGGAAAATGGGGCACATAGTGAAAGACTGCTGATCAGCCAAGACGTGCAACTACTGTGACAAAATGGACCACATAGAGGAGAAGTGTTGGAAAAAGGAAAGGGACGCGGCAGGAGACGAATCCACTTTGCAGGACCAAATAGGAAAGGAAGAGTATAAAAATTTTCTGGAATACCGAAAATCAAAAGGGACTCGCTGACGGGCTTCGGCCCCAGCACGTGAGCAGAATGACGAGCGGATGTTCGTGTCTGCACTAGTAGGGGGCCGACCGTGTGAAATGCTAGTGGACACCGGAGCCGCCGTATCAATCACTAAGCTATCGCTACCTTTAACACGACACAGGATTCATATAATAGGACTGGGGGGAGGACGGATACCGGCGTTCAAGAGTGAACTGCAGGTTGTAGAATTGGAAAATAAATTCATGTTAGCCCAGTTTTGGGTGTGTAAAAACAATGCAGGGACTATTCTGGGAATGGATTTGATAAGGGAATTTAACTTATTAATAGACGCTGGACAGAACAAAATAATTTGGCCGGAAGCGGATGGGCGTAAGACCAATTCACCCGCGCCCTTACGCAACGTCGCGAAGATAGGCAGCGTCAAACCATTGGTCCGAGATTGGAAACAAGAGCAGGGGGAGCATGGAGTCATATGCGAGGCCCTAGAAATGGTCTGGGCTAGACCGAAGCAGGACACGGGCCTCGTTAATATGACGCCGATTAACATCCCAGGGCCCAAGCACCAGGCACACAGGCAATACCCGATAAAACCAGAGGCGGCGGATGCGGTATCGAAAATCGTACTTGACCTGGCAAGAAAGGGAATAATTAGAGAGACGGAGAGCACCACGAACTCCCCGGTGTGGCCAGTCATGAAACCTGACGGGTCATACCGGCTTACTATACAGCCTTGAACAAGGTTACTCCCAAACTACACCCCATAGTGGCAAGTCCGGCTACCATTTTAAATGGCCTAAGCCCACAACATAAGATATTTACGGTACTAGATATCTCGAATGGATTCTGGTCCCTACCCCTCGACCAAGAGTTGCAAGTGAAGCTTGCCTTCACGGTGGGAGGGAGACAGTATACGTGGACCAGACTGCCCCAGGGGTTTCACAACAGCCCGGTGATATTTCACAGAGCTATGAGCTCTATACTAAAATCCGTAGACTTGACACTTTACCGTAGCACGATGCTACAGTACGTGGATAATTTGCTGGTAGCCTCGGAGGACCATGAAGGTCACCGGACAGCGCTCATATCGGTTTTGGAGACGTTAGAAAAGGGAGGATTTAAGGTAAATCCCATTAAGGCTCAAATCGGTAAGGAAATTGTAACTTACCTGGGACAGGAGATATCCCAAGGGGTCAGAACCATGCCCAACGACCGAAAGGTAGCAATAGAGATGATGCCCCGACCGGTTTCGGTACGAGGGATCAGAAAAGTACTGGGGCTATTTAACTACAGTTTGAACTTTATCCCTGATATTGCAAAACTGGCCGAACCGATTCAGAGATTGGTAAAGGGCAGGAGGCCCGCAACTGATCCTATAGAGTGGGAAAGGAACAGGAAGAGGCCTATAAGCTGCTCAAACAAGCCCTGGTGTCTGCCCCAGGGTTGGGACTACCCAACACAACAAAACCATTCCCAAATTTATTGTGAGAATGAGGGAGGATTCTACGCGGCGGTGGTAACGCAACAACATGGGGATCAGAAGCGGCCAGTTGCATATTACTCCACGCAGCAGACCCCCGTGGTGTCTGGGCTGTCAAGATGTGTGGCAGCCCTTGATTGCGCTGCTTGGGCGGTGAGGGTGAGCGAGCCTACCGTTATGACCGGGGACATTGTCTTGCATACCAAACACACTTTAGTGGAGATGCTGAACACCGGAAAACTGAGGTCGGTTTCCAATATGCGCCGAACCCATTGGGAGGCCGTCTTATTACCAGAAGATCAGTCAGTGGTAATTATCGGGAACACAGGAGGAAACCCTGTGGGCAGGAGAGCCGAATCAGTGTGAGGAAGTGGATAGTGAAAATATAGAAGGCCGCCTGGGAGACGAACCCCTAATTGGGGCACAGGTGACCCTCTATGTTGATGGGTCTAGAAAGTATGTTGAGGGAACACCACGGACCAGGTGGGCCGTGGTAAATGGTCAGTTACAAACCGTGGCATCTGGTAGATTAGATGGGGGGGGACTCTCGGCCCAGGTTGCTGAGATTGTGGCCCTTACCGAGGCCCTGAAGCTGGCGAGGGGGGCAAGACTGTTAATATCTCTACAGATAGTCGCTACGCGTTTGGAGTTGTACATGATTGTATGATAGCATGGGGGCGCAGGGGGTTCGTCACAACAGGGGGAGAGCCCATCCGACATCAGGAAAGGGTCCAGGCTCTACTGCACGCAGCCGAAGGGCCACTGCACGCTGCTGTGATAAAAAATAAAGGCTCATCAAAGGGTACAAAGCCGGGAGCAGGAAGGTAACCAGGCGGCCAACGCCACCGCACAGCGAGCGCTGGAGCAAGACGTGGAAGAAAGGACTGAGGAGGTGGGGAGCTTAATGAGGGATGAAGTGGATGTAGTCAGGTTACACGCCGATGTTTCTCCGAAGGAACAGAAGGCATGGAAGGCCAAGGGCGGGGCACCTGGTATAGATTCGGTGTGGAGAAAGGGAGGAAAAGTCATAGCCCCAAACTGCACTAAACAAACCCTGCTGGAATTACACCATAGAGTGACTCATGTGGGCAGGGGACCCATGATGGAGTTGCTCACAAAGGATTGGTGGTGGTCCGGAATGGGGTGGGATATAGCCAAACACCATCAGCGCTGCATCAAGTGTGCACAACATAACCCCGGTAAGCCAATTAAGATACGAATGGCACACCAACCAAGACCCCGAGGGCCATGGGAAAACATACAAATAGATTTCACCGGACCACTGCCTGACTCACGGGGGAAACGATATTGCTTAGTGGTAATAGATCAGTTCACCCGATGGGTGGAAGCTTACCCAACAAGGAACTGTACGGCCACTACGGTAACTAGAATTCTGGCGGAAGAAATAATCCCTAGGTGGTGGGTGCCGTTACAGATAGACTCGGACCAAGGCACCCGCTTCACGGGGAAGGTAGTAAAGGCCGTATATAAACTAATGGGGATAAAACAGAAATTCCACATACCGTGTCACCCCCAAAGCTCAGGAATGGTAGAACGGATGAATCGAACCCTTAAGATAACGATCGCGAAAGCAATCCGAGGGACAGGGACCACATGGGTTGATGTGTTACCCATCATCCTGATGAAACTAATGGCAGTCCTTAATAGAACAACGGGCTTATCACTTTCTGAGTTAATGACGGGAAGGGCGGTGCAACTCCCAGAAGGAATTTTTACGGGAGGGGCAGATGTAGGACCTCTAAGGGATAGAATTAGGAGATGTATATTAGAAATGAGTAATGGTCTCCAGGAAATGAGGAAACAGACCAGAGAAAGGCAGACTCAATGCGATAAGAAACTGGAGGCCACCGCCTTCCCGGACGTACCTCAGGCAGGGACCTGTGTGATGGTGAAAGTTCTACCAGGAAAACCCGGGTTCGCCCCGAAGTGGGTAGGACCATACTAGGTTATGATTAGTGGAGATACGTGCGCCTGTATTGATGTCAGAGGGAAAGGGCAATGGAAACATTGGACCCAGCTTAAAATTTTTGAGCCTGCCACTTAATGAAAGTACCTATCTATCTACAGGTCAGTGACAATTCTTCAAGCAAGATGGAATGCCCATTTTGCCTTTGAGTAATGTTAACATAGAGTAATAAGATGAAATTGTATGCCGCGATCTGTGTGATAACTTCAGTCTGTATTGCATGCGTCTCGGTGGTGAAGAGGCAGAAACGAGAGCTCCATGTCAATACATTCCTGTATATGTCCTACATTTATGCAAAGAATAGTAACGTCTCCAGTTGTTGGGTGTGTACCCACATTCCCATACACAGCAAGGAAGGAATCCCTCAAAGGCCAGTTCCCTTGAATATCTCGGCAGTGGCAGAGTGGGTGATGAGACAAAATGGGACAGGGGAAGTGAATGACACCTGGAACCAAAAGGGAGATAAAGAAAGGTGGGGGTCAGCTGGGTACCTCTTGGATATATTTAAGGGATGGTACCAGCTGGAATACAATAAGTCAGTGCGTCCCCCGTGTTTGGTCCTGACCAACATCTCGGGATTCGGAAGACCCACTGCTGACATTTGTCTGACCAGAACTCATACTGGTGATGGACCAGTCTTCGAAGCAAGAAGTAGCAATTGCACACAATACTTTAACTTGACAGAATGGGACGTGACAGTTGGGGAATCAACTCACCAGGGGTTCTTCGAGCTAAGAGATTTGAAGAATCAGACAAGTGGTCAGAACTGGGGTAGTCCCGCAATTAGCTGGTGACGGGGATTGAGAGAGAGATTGAGATCAAACCTAACTGCGTACAATGGTACCTATTTTGTGTGTGGACATAAAGCCTACCCCTGGTTACCCCAGGACTGGATGGGATCCTGCTATTTAGGATATGTGGTACCCTTTATATGGCGAGCACATACCCTAGCAGAAGTACATGCTTCCAGCCGGCAAAAGAGAGACCTCACTTCTGCCGAGAGGTTCTTTGGGGTACTCTTAGCACCTGTTGGAGTAGGATTTACTATGGACGAGCTACGAAGGATAGAGAAAGTATTGGAGCAGACAGCCAATGCCACGGCCGACGCTCTAGAAGGTATTACGGTGGAAATGGTGGCAATACGAACCACGGTACTACAAAACCGTGTGGCATTAGACTATGTCTTAGCAGAAAGCAGGGGCACTTGCGCTCTGATAGGAGCTGAGTGCTGTACGTACATCCCCGATAACTCTGAAGATATAGCTAATTTAGCAGAACACATAAAAAAGGAGGTGGAAGAGCTGAAATCCACTGACAACCAGTTTGGTTGGTTGGGGAATTGGATGTCAGGCCTCGGACAGAGCATTGTACAAGGATTAGTACCATGCAGGAATATGTATCGCCCTATACGTTGCTGTTATGATAATTAGGATGTGTATGTCAAACTTGTGTACAACGGCATCAGTGTCCTCGGCAACACACGCTAACACTACCAGCATCTCCCGACCAACTCCAGTTCCTGCCTTGGAGTATCAGAAACTACAGCACCGCGCACAACGATACCATCAACGGTCACTGACACCGGAAGAATCAGTCCGGCTGTGATTTGTGGCTGCTCTTTTCCGCATGATTATTCTCCGTGCATGTGGTACAGAGTCATCCATTTAATACGGATACAATTTGTCCAATTAAGCCCAGAATCACTATGATAATCTCAGCATGGCTTCACATATCTCAGAGCAGTATATAGGTTTACCACAGGCGGTTATCCCACAGAATAATCATCATCTCAGACCTGAGCTTGGCTTTTAATGATAGTGTCACATCCAATGCCAAAAAATGCCAAAGAAAGTCAATCATCTGATGATCTTCTCACTTCTTCCCTTCTCTCTCCAATGCAACTTTCCAGATCATTTTTTGACCCTATTATACTCATTGTTCCTCTGAACTTTTTTCTCCTGTTACTTCGAAACAATTTGTCCTACTTTAAGGCAGCCTGTCTTGTGGTTAAAGTGGGCTGGAATGTTTCAGTACAGGCATTCCAGAGTTTAAATGACTTCAATCAGACACATTCCATTCCAAATCTGAACTCAATTACCTTATGGACTTTAAGGGATATATGGTGGAGAAATTGCCCCTTCTTGCGACACCTGTTAGCACCTCCAGGAAGGCGCCCTAACGGGGCACAAAACAGTTTTCGCCCGGGAGGGGCGTGGGGGTTGGGGGGGGGAGGGGGCGGTGGCAGGGGATGTGGAATGCTATCGGCTCCTGCAAAATAGCGCGAGAGTTAGCAGAGATGCTGCCATGGTAGCATCCCAACTCGGAGCTCCCATTACTATGAATGAGAATACTTCCCTTCTCCTTCTGAGGCAGTCCCTCGGAGTCGAGGATGACTTGCTTCCACACTAATGTGAGTTCTCAGGTGACTGAAGAGTCCAATGCAGGACCTACAGTCTCTGTCACAAGTGGGGCAAATGATGGTTGGAGGAACGGGCGGTTGGGAAGCCTGGGTTGCTGCATGCTCTTTCCGCTGTCGATGCTTGGCTTCAGCTTGGCGAAGAGACTCGAGGTGATCAGCACCTTCCCGGATGCTTTTCCTCCATTTTGGGCAGCCTTGGGCCAGGAACTCCCAGGTGTCGATGGAGATTGCTATGTCTTGGATAAAGACTCAGACCAGATACTGCAAGCTCAAAGTAAGTGTAACCGTAGTCCTTTATTACAGATCTCAGAGTGCCTCTCCAGCCTGTGAGGCCTCCTTTTATATACAGGTGCTCCCAAGGGATTGTGGGATTCCTTGTCACTCCAGGGGATAAGCCCTCTGGTGGTTAGCTATTGTAACTACAAGTTTACATACATAACAGCAGTCCCCCCTCAAAGCCAATAGTGTAACTATTTACAAAGTGAGTCGATCTGGGGCCTTCCTTTCCCTGGTTGATCGTCTCGGTGCAAATGCTGGTGTTGGTGAGTCGTTTGTTGGGCCTTCGCTGGGCTGCTGTGCAGCTGGCCTTGCTGGGCTGCCTGGTGTGGTGAGTCCTGCTGGGCTGCTGCGGGTGATGGGTTCTGCTTCGTGGTCAACCGCAGTGTCGGTTGCCACTTGTGTGTGTGTTGGAGGGTCGAAAAAGGTGGAGTCTATTGTGGGTTGTTCTGGATAGTCCGTAAACCTGAGTTTGGTTTGGTCCAAGTGTTTTCTGCAGGTGAGTCCATTTGCGAATTTGACCATAAACACCCTACTCCCCTCTTTGGCCAAAACAGTGCCAGCAATCCACTTGGGACCTTGTCCATAGTTCAACACAAATACAGGATCATTTACTTCAATTTTGTGTGACACATTTGCGTGATCATGATGTGTATTCTGTTGAAGCCGCCTGCTCTCTACCTGTTCATGTAGATCAGGGTGGACTAACGAGAGCCTGGTCTTAAGTGCCCTTTTCATGAGCAGTTCAGCAGGAGGGACCCCGGTAAGCGAGTGGGGTCTTGTGCGGTAACTAAGCAGGACTTGGGATAAGCGAGTCTGCAGTGAGCCTTCAGTTACCCTTTTCAAGCTCTGCTTGATTGTTTGAACTGCTTGTTCTGCCTGACCATTGGACGCTGGCTTAAACGGGACAGATGTTACATGTTTGACCCCATTGCGGGTCATGAATTCCTTGAATTCGGCACTGGTAAAGCATGGCCCATAATCACTTACAAGGACATCAGGCAGGCTGTGCGTGGCAAACATGGCCCGTAGGCTTTCAATTGTGGCAGTGGATGTGCTTGACGACATTATCACATATTCAATCCATTTGGAGAACGCATCTACAACAACTAAAAACATTTTTCCCAACAATGGGCCTGCATAGTCGACATGAACCCTAGACCACGGTTTGGAGGGCCAAGACCATAAACTTAGTGGTGCCTCCCTGGGTGCATTGCTTAACGGGGAACTGTGTATCTGTAAAGCATGCACTCCCATGTTCCGCCACCAGGGAGCGCATCCCCTGAAGTCCCAAGGGTTCCAGCACTCCTTGGGAGCACTGTATATAAGCCGGCCCCTAAGGCCTGTTCCTCATTCTGGAGTGTCTTAATAAAGACTGAGGTCACTGTTACTTTAACCTCCCTGTGTGCAGTCTCATCTGTGTTAGGAACACAACAACTGGCGGCGAGTATACGAATCCAATGCAAAGATGCAGCAAACTGTGGGCATCCTGGAGAAGTTCTCGGAGGGTGAGGACTGGGAAGCCTATGTTGAACGGCTAGACCAGTACTTTGTAGCCAACGTGCTGGACGGAGAAGGAAGTGTTGCAAAAAGGAGAGCGGCCCTCCTCACGGTCTGCGGGGCACTGACCTACAGCCTCATGAAGAATCTTCTGGCTCCGGTGAAGCCCACAGATAAGTCGTATGAGGGGCTGTGTACACTGGTTCGGGAGCATCTTAACCCAAGGGAGAGCGTACTGATGGCGAGGTATCGGTTCTACACGTGCCAGCGATCTGAAGGTCAGGAAGTGGCGAGCTACGTCGCCGAACTAAGGCGACTTGCAGGGCAATGTGAGTTTGATGGCTACCTGGAGCAAATGCTCAAAGACATTTTTTGTAGTGGGCATTGGCCACGAGACCATCCTATGAAAACTTTTGACTGTAGAGACACTGACCCTCAGCAAGGCCATTGCGCTAGCACAGGGGTTTAAGTCCACCAGTGATAACACCAAACAAATCTCTCAGCACACAAGTGCTAGCAATGTTCATAACTTAACTGGAACTGTGTTTGCGAGCAGAAATGTACAGGGCAGAAACCACGAGTCTGCAACAGCGAGCAGGCCTCAGGTGACCCAGATAACTGAGAGTCCCCAACAAAGGATGAATGCAAGGCAATTCACACCTTGTTGGCGTTGTGGAGGCTTCCATTCAGCCTATTCTTGCCCCTTCAAAGGGTATGTATGCAAGAGCTGTGGAACAATGGGCCACCTCCAACGAACTTGCAGACGAGCTGTAAGCTCTGAAAAACCTGCAAACCACCACGTAGCAGAGGAAGATCGGTCCATGATGGATCAAAGCAATTTCGAGCCTGAGAGAGAGGAGTCAGATGCTGAAGTACACGGGGTGCACACATTTTCGACGAAATGACCACCTATAATGCTAAATGTAAAATTGAATGGCTTAACCGTAGCCATGAAACTGGACACTGGCGCTAGCCAATCCATCATGAGTAAAAAGATGTTTGAGAGACTGTGGTGCAACAAGGCACTCAGACCAACCCTGAGCCTCATCCACACGAAACTGAGAACGTACACCAAAGAGTTTATCACCGTCCTGGGCAGAGTCATGGTCAAGGTCACCTACGAGGGCACAGTGCACGAACTGCCACTTTGGATTGTCCCGGGCGATAGCCCCACACTGCTTGGAAGGAGCTGGCTGGGCAAAATCCGCTGGAACTGGGATGACATCCGAGCGCTATCACGTGTGGATGAGGCTTCATGCACCCAGGTTCTTAACAAATTTCCTTCCCTTTTTGAGCCAGGCATTGGAAACTTTTCCAGGGTGAAGGTGCAGATCCACTTGGTCCCAGAGGCACGACCCATTCATCACAAGGCGTGAGCGGTACCTCACATGATGAAGGAGAGAGTGGAAATCGAGCTGGACAGGCTACAACGCGACGGCATCATCTCCCCAGTGGAATTCAGCGAGTGGGCCAGTCAGATTGTTCCAGTACTCAAAAGTGATGGCACGGTCAGGATTTGCAGTGATTATAAAGTAACTATTAATCGTTTCTCGCTATAGGACCAATACCCGCTTCCTAAGGCAGACGACCTAGTTGCGACGCTGGCAGGAGGCAAGACATTCACCAAGCTCAACCTGACTTCGGCCTACATGACGCAGGAGCTGGAGGAGTCTTCAAAGGGCCTCACATGCATCAATACGCACAAGGGACTGTTCATCTATAACAGATGCCCATTTGGAATTCAGTCGGCTGCAGCGATCTTCCAAAGAAACATGGAGAGTCGGTACCACGCACGGTGGCTTTTCAGGACGACATATTGGTCACGGGTCGGGACACCGTCAAGCATCTACAAAACCTGGAGGAGGTCCCCCAGCGACTGGATTGCATAGGGCTGCGGCTGAAGAGGTTGAAATGCGTCTTCATGGCAATGGAAGTGGAGTTTTTGGGGAGAAAGATCACGGCAGACGGCATTCGGCCCACAAACACCAAGACAGAGGCTATCAGCAATGCGCCCAGGCCACAGAATGTCATAGAGCTGCGGTCGTTCCTGGAACTCCTCAACTCTTTTGGAAGCTTCTTACTGGGGTTAAGCACCCACTTAGAGCCCCTACATATGTTATTGCGTAAAGGTGAGAACTGGGTATGGGGGAAAAAAACAAGTAATTGCTTTTGAGAAAGCCAGAAACATTTTATGCTCCAACAAGCTGCTCATATTGTATAAAAGACTTGTGCTAGCATGTGATGCATCGTCGTACGGAGTCGGTTGTGTATTACAACAAGTTAACGTTGCGGGGAAGTTGCAACCTGTCGCCTATGCCTCCAGGAGCTTGTCTAAGGCTGAGAGGGCCGACAGCATGATTGAGAAAGAGACATTAGCGTGTATGTTCGGGGTAAAGGAAATGCATCAGTACCTGTTTGGCCTCAAATTTGAGCTAGAAACCAATCACAAGCCCCTCATATCCCTGTTCGCTGAAAACAAGGAGATAAATACTAATGCCTCAGCCCACATGCAAAGGTGGGCACTCACGCTATCAGCATATAACTATGCCATCCGCCACAGGCCAGGCACCGAGAACTGTGCGGATGCTCTCAGTCGGCTACCATTGCCCACTACGGGGGTGGAAATGGCACAGCCTGCAAACTTGTTGATGGTGGCGCAGCCCGCAGACTTGTTGATGGTCATGGAAGCATTTAAAAATGATAAATCACCTGTCACGGCCCGCCAGATTAGGACATGCACCAGCCAAGATCCTCTGCTGTCCCAAGTAAAAAACTGTGTACTGCATGGGAGCTAGGCCAGCATCCCCATTGAAATGCAAGAACCAATTAAGCTGTTCCAGCAGTGAAAGGACGAGCTGTCCATTCAGGCAGACTGCCTGTTGTGGGGTAACCACGTAGTGCTACCCAAAAAGGGCAGGGAGACGTTCATCTCGGATCTCCACAGCATACACCCGGGTATAGTAATGATGAAAATGATAGCCAGATCCCACGTGTGGTGGCCCGGTATCGACTCTGACTTAGAATCCTGTGTACGGCAATGCAGCATATGTGCTCAGTTGAGCAACGCGCCCAGAGAGGCATCACTAAGCTTGTGGTCCTGGCCCGCGAGACCATGGTCGAGGATCCATGTCGACTATGTGGGCCCGTTTCTCGGTAAAATGTTCCTGGTGATGGTGGATGCTTTTTCAAAATGGATTGAATGTGAAATAATGTCTGGAAGCACCGCCACCGCCACCATTGAAAGCCTGAGGGCCATGTTTGCCACCCACGGCCTGCCTGACATACTGGTCAGTGACAGTGAGCCATGTTTAACCAGTGCCGAATTTAAAGAATTCATGACCCTCAATGGGATCAAACATGTCACCTCGGCCCCGTTTAAACCAGCCTCCAATGGGCAGGCAGAGTGGGCAGTACAAACAATCAAACAGAGCCTTAAACGAGTCATAGAAGGCTCACTCCAAACCCGCCTGTCCCGAGTACTGCTCAGCTACCGCACGAGACCCCACTCGCTCACAGGGGTGCCCCCGGCTGAGCTACTCATGAAAAGGACACTTAAAACCAGACTCTCGCTGGTTCACCCAAACCTGCATGATCAGGTAGAGAGCAGGCGGCAGCAACAAAATGTAAACGATGATCACGCCACTGTGTCACGGGAAATTGATCTGAATGACCCTGTGTATGTGCTAAACTATGGACATGGTCCCAAGTGGATTGCGGGCACGGTGATAGCTACTAGACAATGGACAAAGTTGCAGAAAGCACCTGGACCAAACGAGGCTGCGGTTCACAGACTGCCTGAACAACCCACAGCAGACACCACCTTTATCGAGCCCACAACACATAGCGAAAGGATCAACGATACCACCCCGGACCAGGAAATCGAACCCATTACGCCCAACAGCCCAGCAAGGCCAGGCTCACTCAGCAGCCCTGCAGGGCCAACAACACACCAGCCCAGCGAGGGCACAGCCAACACACCAGAACAGACATTTGTACCGAGGCGGTCCATCAGGGAAAGAAAGGCTCCCGGCCGCCTCACCTTGTAAATAGTTTTCACTTTGACTTTGGTGGGGAGTGATGTTGTGTATCTGTAAAGCATGCACTCCCATGTTCCGCCACCAGGGAGCGCATCCCCTGAAGTCCCAAGGGTTCCAGCATCCCTTGGGAGCACTGTATATAAGTCGGCCCCTAAGGCCTATTCCTCACTCTGGAGTGTCTTAATAAAGACTGAAGTCACTGTTATTTTAACCTCCCTCTGTTCAGCCTCATCTGTGTTAGGAACACAACAGGAACATGTATTACATTTGTGCACACAGGACTCGAAGTCTGCATCAATACCAGGCCACCACACGTGGGATCTGGCTATTGCTTTCATTATTCCAATCCCTGAGTGGGTACTGTGGAGATCACTAATGAAAGTGTCCCTGCCCTTTCTTTGCACAACTACCTGATTACCTCATAGGAGGCAGTCTGCCTGTATAGACATTTCATCTTTGCGCCGCTGGTACAGCTTTATTTCTTCCTGCATCTCTAACAGAACACTAGACCAACTCCCATGGAACACACAGTTTTTTTACTAAGGACAGTAAGGGGTCCTGGCTCATCCAGGTCCTAATCTGTCAGGAGGTGACAGGTGATTGCTCACTCTCGAATGCTTCAATTACCATAATTAAATCTGCAGGCTGTGCCATCTCCACCCCCCTGGTGGGCAATGGTAGCCTGCTGAGAGCATCTGCACAGTTTTCTGTGCCTGGCCTGTGGCGGATGGCGTAGTTGTATGCGGACTATGTGAGCGCCCATCTCTGGGTGTGGGCCGATGCATTCATATTTATCCCCTTATTTTCAGAAAGGAGGGATATAAGCGGCTTATGGTCGGTTTCCAATTCAAATTTGAGCCCAAACAGATATTGATGCATTTTCTTTACCCTGTAAACACACTGTAACGCTTCTTTTTCGATCATACTGTCAGCCCTCTCGGCCTTAGACAGACTTCTGGATGCATAAGCAACCAGTTGCAATTTTGCAAATTCATTAGCTTGATGCAATACACACCCAACCCCGTACGACGACGCATGACATGCCAGTACGAAACGTTTACATGGATCGTACAACACAAGCAATTTGTTTGAACATAACAGCTTCCTAGCTTTCTCAAAGGCATTTCCTTGGCTTTTACCTGATACCCATTCATCTCCCTTACGCAGTAAAGAGTGCAGGGATACTAACAATTTGCTAAGACCCGGTAAGAAGTGACTAATAGTTCAGGAGTCCTAGAAACGTCCGCAGCTCCGTCACGTTTTGTGGTCTTGGTGCATTCTTGATTACCTCCGTCTTCGAATCGGTGGGCCTGACGCCATCCGCCACAATTCTTCTCCCCAGGAACTCCACATTAGGTACCAGGTTAGCCTGAGCCCCACACGATTAAGCCGACTAAGAACCTCCTCCAGGTTCTGCAGGTGCTCGACGGTGTCCCAACCTGTAACCAAGATGTCGTCCTGGAAGACCACGGTGCGCGGGACCGACTTCAGCAAGCTTTCCATGTTCCTCTGGAATATTGCCGCAGCCGATCGAATCTCAAACGGGCATCTGTTGTAAACAAAAAGACCTTTCTGCGTGTTGATGCAGGTGAGGCCCTTCAAAGATTCCTCCAGCTCCCTGCGTCATGTAGGCCGAGGGCAAATCCAGCTTCGTGAATGTTTTCCCTCCCGCCAGTGTCGCAAATAGGTTGTCTGCCTTTAGTAGCGGGTATTGATCCTGCAGCAAGAAACGATTGATAGTTACTTTGTAATCACCATAGATTCTGATGGTGCCGTCTCTCTTGAGGACTGGACCATTCATTGAATTCGATCGGCGAAATGATGCCCCCTCGTTGCAGCCTGTACAGCTCGATCTCCACCCTCTCTCTCATCATGTAAGGTACTACTCTCACCTTGTGATGCATGGGTCGGGCCCCCGGAATCAAATAGATCTGCACTTTTGCTCTTTGGAACTTCCCGATGCCTAGTTCGAACAGCGAGGGGAACTTGCTTAGGACCTGGGCGCATGAGGTGTCGTCAACGGATGAAAGTGCTCGGACGTCGTCCCAGTTCCAGCGTATCTTTCCCAGCCAGCCCCTGCTAACAGTGAGGGGCCATCGCCCGGTACCACCCAGGGTGGTAAATAGTGCACCGCTCCAGTGTAGGAAACCTTTACGGTAGCACTGCCAATTACGGGAATCAGTTCCTTTGTGTGCGTTTTAAGTTTGGTACGAATGGGAGTCAGGACTGGCCTTGAAGCTTTGTTGCACTACAACTTGTCGAAAGACTTTTTATTCATTATGGACTGGCTTGCACCCGTGTCCAGCTCCATGGACACCGGGAGTACATTTATTTCAGCCTTCAGCATTATCAGGGGGCACTTTGTGGTAAATGTGTGCACTCCATATACCTCTGCCTCCTCAGTCTGAGGCTCTGGTTCGTCCTCCTCTGCAACATGATGGATCTGTCCTCTTCTGCAACATGGTGGTTTGCAGGATTAGCAGGGTTTGCAGCTCGCCTGCACATACATTGGAGGTGTCCCATTGTTCCACAGCCCTTGCAAACGTATCCTTTGAAGCGGTATGAATGGAATCGATGATCACCCCCGCAGCGCCAACAAGTTATTAATTGCCTTGTATTCACCACCCTTGATGGCGGACTCGGAGTCATCTGCGGACGTGCAGCTACAGGCATGTAAGTCCTGCCATGTACATTTCGATTCGAAAACAACATTACTTTGTTCACAATACTTGCAGCAGCACTCGTGTGCTGAGAAATTTGTTTGGTATTGTCACTGGTGGAGATAGACTCCTGGGCTATCGCTATGGCTTTACTCAAGGTTGGGTCTCTACAGTCAAAAGTTTGCGAAGTTTTGTGGCCAATGCCAAGTACAAAGAAGTTCCTGAGCATGTGCTCCAAGTGTCCTTCAAGTTCGCAATGTCCTGCAAGGCGCCTTAGCTCGGCGACATAACTCGCCACTTCCTGGCCTTCAGGCCTCTTGTACGTGTAGAACCGATATCTCGCCATCAGAACGCTTTCCTTCGGGTTTAGATGCTCCCGGACCAGTGTGCACAACTCATCGTATGACTTGTCTATGGGTTTTGCTGGAGTGAGCAGGTTTTTCATGAGGCCTTACGTTGATGCCCCGCAAACGGTGAGGAGGATCACCACAAGGTTCAGAGCTGGGACCCCGGTTATTTACAATATATATTAATGATTTAGACGAAGGAATTGAATGTAATATCTTCAGGTTTGCAGATGACACTAAGCTGGGTGGTGGTGTGAGCTGTGAAGAGGATGCTAAGAAGCTGCAGGGTGACTTGGACAGGTTAGGTGAGTGGGCAAATGCATGGCAGATGCAGTATAATGTGGATAAGTGTGGGGTTATCCACTTTGGTGGCAAAAACAGGAAGGTCAAATATTATCTGAATGGTGACAGATTAGGAAAAGGGGAGGTGTAACGATATCTGGGTGTCATTGTACATCAGTCATTGAAAGTAGGTATGCAGGTACAGCAGGCAGTAAAGAAAGCAAATGGCATGTTGGCCTTCATAGCGAGGGGATTTGAGTACAGGAGCAGGGAGGTGTTATTACAGTTGTACAGGGCCTTGGTGCAGTTTTGGTCTCCTAATCTGAGGAAGGACATTTTTGCTATTAAGGGAGTGTAGCGAAGGTTCACCACATTGATTCCCGGGATGGCAGGACTGACATATGAAGAAAGATTGGATCGACTAGGCTTATATTCACTGGAATTTAGAAGAATGAGAGGGGATCTCATAGAAGCATATAAAATTCTGACGGGATTGGACAGGTTAGATGCAGGAAGAATGTTCCCGATGTTGGGGAAGTCCAGAACTATGGGTCACAGTCTAAGGATAAGGGGTAAGCCATCTGGGACCGAGATGAGGAGAAACTTTTTCACCCAGAGAATTGTGAACCTGTGGAATTCTCTACCACAGAAAGTTGTTGAGTCCAGTTCGTTGGATATATTCAAAAGGGAGCTAGATGTGGCTCTTACAGCTAAAGGGATCAGGGGGGTATGGAGAGAAGGCAGGAGTGGGATACTGAAGTTGCATGATTAGCCATGATCATATTGAATGGTGGTGCAGGCTCGAAGGGCCGAATGGCCTGCAACTGCAGCTATTTTCTATGTTTCTATGTCTATACGATTTTGCATTTCGTGACTTCATAAAATTCAGATGGAAATCTCATCTTATAAATGATTTGGAGAGGTCTCTCTCTTATTGAGAACACAGATTTAATATCTTTGCCAAGCAGTTCTACTTTGTTTGAGTAAATCAAATCATTCCAAAAAGGCAGATACTGTTAAAATTCAACAAACTACAGTTAAAAGTGTTAGTTCAGCTGACCAGCTGTGAGATGCACCTCCTTAGTGGGCAAAAATTGGACCTTGTTACAACAGCTTTGGTGGCTGCACTTTAGTTTTGTTAGACTGTTAGTTTAATCTTGATGATTTGTCCCAATCAGTCACTACATGATGTATAGGGTAAACATAGAAACATAGAAAATAGGTGCAGGAGTAGGTCATTCGGCCGTTCGAGCCTGCACCGCCATTCAATGAGTTCATGGCTGAACATGCAACTTCAGTACCCCATTCCTGCTTTCTCGTCAAACCCTTGTTCCCCCTAATAGTAAGGACTAAATCTAACTCCTTTTTGAATGTATTTAGTGAATTGGCCTCAACAACTTTCTGCGGTAGAGAATTCCACAGGTTCACCACTCTCTGGGTGAAGAAGTTTCTCCTCATCTCGGTCCTAAATGGCTTACCCCTGATCCTTAGACTGTGACCCCTGGTTCTGGACTTCCCCAACATTCTTCCTGCATCTAACCTGTCTAAAGCCGTCAGAATTTTAAACGTTTCTTTGAGATCCCCTCTCATTCTTCTGAACTCCAGTGAATACAAGCCCACTTGATCCAATCTTTCTTGATATGTCAGTCCCGCCATCCCAGGAATCAGTCTGGTGAACCTTCGCTGCACTCCCTCAATAGCAAGAATGTCCTTCCTCAAGTTAGGAGACCAAAACTGTACACAATACTCCAGGTGTGGCCTCACCAAGGCCCTGTACAACTGTAGTAACACCTCCCTGCCCCTGTACTCAAATCCCCTCGCTATGAAGGCCAACATGCCATTTGCTTTCTTAACCGCCTGCTGTACCTGCATGCCAACCTTCAACGACTGATGTACCATGACACCCAGGTCTCGTTGCACCTCCCCTTTTCCTAATCTGTCACCATTCAGATAATAGTCTGTCTCTCTGTTTTTACCACCAAAGTGGATAACCTCACATTTATCCACATTATACTTCATCTGCCATGCATTTACCCACTCACCTAACCTATCCAAGTCACTCTGCAGCCTCATAGCATCCTCCTCGCAGCTCACACTGCCACCTAACTCAATGTCATCCAGAAATACAGGATACTACAGTCAAATAGAATAGCACCACTTTCATGCAAGAGCCACACTATAGAAAATTTAAAGCACAATCCATTTGCTGGTAAAAAGATTGAGATTACTGGCAATTCTAATGACTACTTAATATACTCCCAGTGAATTGAGGTTTACTCAGCAAGCCATCCAAATGTTGGTTACAGCAAAATTGAGAGGCCGAAATTGGTGAAGGCCCCGGCCTGCACAAGTGCCGCCCAAAGGACCGCCGATGGCCGCCGAGGTACCTGACGGTACTTTGGATGGGGTTTTCATCGAAAAGGTCCTTCAAAGGTCAGCGGGAGGCAAAAGAGGGACTTACGCCGCCAATCTGGGCGGCAGCGACGGGAGCTGCCAATCTTGGCGGCAAAGGCGCTTCCCGCCCAAGTGCTGCCGAGGATGGCGTTGGGCCCATGGAGGGTCGAAGACCTGAAAAGGAAAAGCATAAAAGCATTTAGAAAAAAACCATCGGAAGACCTTCAGGGGACCTCATCCAGGTAAGTCGCTGTAAAGAAAAAAAATTATAAAATGTTTACTCACCTTTTTTTTTAGATCTTCATACTTGCCATCGGAGACAGACCAGCCTCCAGCCAGCAGTCCACCCCCGTTCTGGCGCCAACTCCCGTCCGCATCAATAAGGCATCTCCGCGGGCGGGAGCCCACTTACACCACTCGGCCATCCGCTGACGTCAATGGGCGGTTCCTGGCGGTTCTCCCCTCTCTCCCGCCCGTCCCAGCCCAAATCAAAAGTGACACTGGGCGCAACTCGAGGAGGAATGTCGGCGGCAGTGGGCGGTGAGGCCATCAAGTTCGGGCCCTGGCACTTTTTGAGCAATTTAACATGTAGCTTAACCTAATGTTTTAATATTGTTGAACACTCACATTCAAACCTCTGTTTCACTACATGAAACCATGTCAAGATTTAAAAAATATTTCATAGCAACACAAGCCTAGATCATATGAGACCTTGGACACAGTGACTGCACAGGCCATTTCACCTCACCTTGGATTTAATGGCCACAAGATTAAGTTCACTAGCACCACATCCATCAAGGTAGATCAAGATGACACAAATGTTGCTCTTGGAGATGTCAATATCTCTATTAAGACATGATCCAGATTTTTGAATGATTGCAGTAGAAAATGATCATATAAGTAATCACTTGTTTTTAAACTCAAGTACCTGGATTGTCTCGGGACGTTGGGTAAAAAAAACTTGTGGAGAAGCTTGATTTTGAGATTCAGAGACGCAATATAGTGTTAGATGCTGACAGGAAATTGAAAATGTATTATCTCGTAACAGGGTTAGAATTTTCCAGTTGATTCAGAGTGCTATGAATTTGGAAAATAATTTTCTGGTTCTGTACATTTTTGAAATGCTATTTTTATAATATTCACCACTAGCGATTTTGAAAACAAAAAGGATGCAGATGCTATAAGAAAAGATTTTAAATGCTGATACGGTGTTGCAGGTGTCAGCTGTGGCTCAGTGGGCAACACTCTTGGCTCCGAGTCAGTAGATTGTGGGTTCGAGACTCACTCCAGAGACTTTGAACACATAATCTAGACCGACTTTCCAGTGCAGTATTGAGGGAGTGCTACCATGTCGGAGATACCGTCTTTCAGATCAGACGTTAAACCGAGGCCCCGTTTGCCCTCTCAGGGGGCATAAAACTTCCCTTGGCACTATTTGAAGAAAAACAGGGAATTCTCCCTGGTGTCCGCATCAATAGTTATCCCTCACTCCACATCACCAGACCAGATGATCAAGTTATTTTCACATTGCTAATTGTGAGAGCTTGCTGTGCACGAATTGGCTGCCCCACTTCCTGCAGTGACTACCCTTCAATTGGCTGTAAAGCACTTTGGGAAAGCGCTGAGGTCATTAAAGGCGCTATATAAATGAAAGTTTTTCTTCCCAAAAGACTATAATGCACCTTTACCTGTCCCCAGTCTTCATCGGTCACTTAACAATAATACTGAATTGATGAACTGGCAGCGATTGTCATGGTTTTCCACGAGTAAACGTTGGCCCATGGAGAAACACGCATTTATTGTTTGCAGGCAAACTTTTATAGTTTTAACAGCAGAGGCAGAGGGAAATATCTAAGATTCAGGACAGTACAAAAGATAAAACATTAAAAAGGAATTCAAGTCTTAAGATATGAATGTAGAATTCAATATTGGCTCTGATCAGAAGTTGAAACCTTTGCAATCTCTGACTCCCATTCTATAAATCAGAAATGACTTTAATTGCATCGCCTAACATTTTGTTGTTAAAATTTTTGTTCATGTTAAAAGGTACCCAAGCTATATCCTCCCAGTAGAATAACAGACTGGACCCCCTCCATCTCTAAAAGATATTAATTTTTATAGCGCCTTTCACAACCTGAGGACTGCCCAAAGCACTTTACAGCCAATGAAGTACGCTTGAAGTGTAGTCACTGTTGTAATGTGGGAAACGCGGCAGCCAATTTGCCCACAGCTAACTCCCACAAACAGCAATGTGATAATGACCAGATAATCTGTTCTGACGATGTTGGTTGAGGGAAAATCTTAAGGCAAGCCCTGACACCCAAACCATCTCTCTCAGTTCTTTCTCCCATGACAGAACAATTAGAAAGGGCACAACATTAGGAATTAGTAGACATACACTTTGATGAAGAGAAAACACTGGGCAAAATACACTGAATACAGCAGCATACACTATGAGAGTTAATAAAGGCTGCATTGAAAGATGCTAGAATATGTCTTGACAGTTCTTTTGGTATGAGGCAAACTCAGGTTACGTTCATGTATTCTGAACTACATATGGGTTCAATGAAAAGTAAGTTTCATTTGGCATTGGGAACATGTGGGATTGCTGGGAGGGACTGCATCTGGGAGTATTTAGGTGGTGTTGATGGAGCCTGAAAAAATTGGAGAGGGTGTTGCAGGATCTGAGAACACTGCAAGGGGCATCCCTACAAGTGGAAACACTGGGAGTGTGATCCCAGAGGCTGAAAGCACGAGCAGAGAGTCCCAAAGGTCTGCAACTTTCAGAATTGGTACTTGGAGCACAATAGTGGGGAGTCTCAGCGTCTGGCAACGTTGAGGAGAGCTGGAGTCCAACAGCATTGAGGGGAATTAACAAAAATGTCAGCCTTAATCAGCATTTCAGGTCGATGACCTTTGACCTGAAACGTTACCTCTGATTCTCTCTCCACAGATACTGCCCGACCTGCTGAGTATTTCCAGCATTTTCTGTTTTTATTTAAATCTTTCTATTAATTACTTTTAGTTATTGGAATTATACTACATCCCCATTGTATGCCTCTCCAGTCTTCAGTGAATGATAAAGTGTCACCACATCACACCTGGTTTTAAGTTTCAATTATTATCCAAATTTATTTAACAAAAGTTGAACAAGCAAATAATGAACTGATATATAATTTATAGAACAGTATAATCTAATGCTCAGGATTTCATTTTTTTTTTAAGAATACTTTCATAGAATCAGTATTTTCTCTCTAAATATTTCTTACCATTGCAGTTACTGGGATTTTAGATAACTGAACAGTCAAATTCAAAAAGAACTGTCAGTCATACCAATCACATGGCTTTAAGCTCGGAATTAAATACGTGATTGCTCTCTCGAACTAGTAACTATGGAGATAAACTGAACAAAGTCTTGCAACATTTTATCAACTGAAGCATGGTACAAGAATTTTACCTGAAATTGTCATCTACTGTAACTAAATGTAAAGGAACAGCCACTAAACTAAAATTGGACAAACAACAATACATAATTTTTGTAACGCCCACAATTTTGTTCCTGCCACTGCTGGAGCCCACACAGCTATCTCTAATTTTCTATATTCCTGCATGTCCTGAGTATTAGAAAAGTTTAGGGACTGGATTTTCAACTCATTTGCCCCCCCCCCACCCAATTAGAGCCTCGGCCGGGTGCAAAAATTATTTTTGGGGGGGTGGGGTGAAATGAGGCGTACAAGACTTTGCGCTCAGGCGGAATTTTCACCAATGGTTTTGCGGCACTGCTAAAACCTCGCGCCCTGCTGCTCTTTTGACCTTTGGGATAATGTAAATCGCCGTGCGTCGCTGCATTAGCGCCCCGGGTGAAACTTTCGAGCATGTTGCCCCAATGAGCGTCTGCCCGGGAACCCACCAAGAAAAACCAGTCGGACCCAGGGCGCACTCGGTGCTAACGGCGGAGAAAGTCACAGTTGTGAGTGATTGAAGAGTGCTGCGTTACTGCATACTTTTGATTGTGAAGTTTACGTGAGCTTCTAGTTTGTTTTAAAAGGACATTTTAAAAGATGGGGGCCATGCTATGTCGGGAGCCAGTAATCCTGGCTGCTATATTCATACGGCTTCAAGCTGGAAGGCAGCTTATTGATGATCATTTTTAACGTAATCGAAGAGGTCACAGACGTATGGGGAGGAGGCCTTACCCCCCCACGAGTTTACAGGGAACATCGCTCATACCTGCAGCTCTCTGGGGCACAGTGCTTTAGAAGGCTGCGCTTCTGAAAAGAAGTGTTGACAGAGTTATGCCAGCTTATAAAGGCAGACCTACAGCATACCGGCGGCAACAGGACTGCACTGCCCGTCGAGGTGAAGGTGACTGTGGCACTTGCCTTCGATGCCTTCGGCTCCTTTCAGGCATCAGTGGGGGACATGTGCTCCATCTCGAAGCACGCTACACATTGCTGCATTCGCCAGGTGACTAATGCACCGTACGCACACAGGATGGACTTCATAAACTTCCCAATGACCAAGGAGATCCAAAGTGAGAGTGTTATATATGCAGACTATAGATATACTCTCTGTGTAGTCACTGTATAGTTGCATAAGATGGAGACTTGTTACCTGATGTACTATCAATAAGGTTTACATTGTGTATATACTATGCTGGCACCACTAGAGGGTGCAACTGGTGGAGACCGGGGTTTCCTGCCCCTATGGCAGAGGCTGTCCACCAGGGGGCACTGCGGTGGGAGACCTGAGGGCCACCTGCATAGGTGTGCATGGCCCAGTATAAAAGGCTGCCCACCATGCTTGTGCCTCACTCTGGAGCTACGAATAAAGGAGCAAGGTCACTACAGTTTGAGTGCAACAAATTGCCCCGTGGAGTCATTCATAAGTGCAACGAGGATATGGACTTTCATGCGATAATGGCTACCTTTGGCACACAAAGACTTCGCAAAGGGTGATGATTGGGATGCCTTCACAGAAAGGCTCAAGCAATATTTTGTGGCAAACGACCTGGCAGGGGAGATGGACACATTGGCGGAGAAGTGCAAGGCTATACTGCTGACCAGTTGTGGGCCCGAGGTCTACCGCCTCATCAGGGACTTGCTGGCACCCACGAAGGCCAAGGATAAGACATACGATGAGCTGACTGAACTAATTCGCAACCAACTAAAACCAAAAAGAGCGTCCTCATGGCGAGGCACAGATTCTACACTCACCACAGACTCCGGGCCAGGAGATTGCAAAATATGCTGCCGACCTCAGGAGACTTGCGGCACTGTGTGATTTCGGCACGCACCTCAACGAAGCATTGC
Organism: Pristiophorus japonicus; assembly: GCF_044704955.1. NCBI lineage: Eukaryota > Metazoa > Chordata > Chondrichthyes > Pristiophoridae > Pristiophorus > Pristiophorus japonicus. Next base: position 26,010,403 of record NC_091986.1, read on the forward strand.
GAGATATCTTCGTTATAGGAATTGGCCACGAGGGCCTCCTTCACAAGTTATTATCTGCTGACACCACAGTCAACCTGCAGAAGGCCATCAGCATCAGTCAGGTGTTCATGACCTCGACCTGCAGCACCAAGCAAATTATTCATCCTGTGGACTCAAACCCGGCAAATACTGTACACAGAATGGTGCCTTTCACAGGCAAGACTGTAGAACGTGGCTCTGCCCAAGGCAGAGAGCACAGACCTCAGGGTTCCAGAACTCAGAGTCCACCGAGGGGTGCTAATCGAGTAGCACCATGCTGGCGTTGCAGAGGAAACAATAGGGCTCACCAGTGTCGGTTTGCTGAGTATGTATGCAAAGCCTGTAACACGAAGGACCACCTCCAGCGTATGTGTAAAAGAAATACGATTCACCAAATAGCAGAGGAGTCGGTAGATGACTTTGAATCCAGCGGGGAGTATGATACTTTGGCCAGAGAGGCAGCTCAGCCCCAAGAAGAAGTGTATGGAGTGTATACCTGCACCACCGATTGTCCTCCAGTGAAGATGGAAGTCGAGATAAACGGCGTTCCAGTGTTCATGGAAGTGGACACGGGAGCGAGCCAGTCAGTGATGAGCCAGAATACCTTTGAGAGGCTATGGAATGAAAAATGACCTGAGCTGGCTCCAGTACAGGAAAAGTTTCACACCTACACCAAGGAACTGATCCCAGTCCTTGGTAGTGCAGATGTAAGTGTAATCCATAATGGCATGGTGCACAAGTTACCTCTGTGGATTGTTGCAGGTGATGGTCCAACGCTATTCAGAAGGTGGAGGGGGAAGATCCAGTGGAAATGGGAAGACCTCTTCACTCCAGCAATCGATGTCCCCCGTGCTCAGAGGCAGAGCAAAACCTCACCTTCACTTGGGCCAGGCAGCAGAGAACAGACCAGCGCAACACCTGAGGCACAGACCGTCCATCACGACTGCATGGCAATGATCCATCCGGAATGACCTAAAAGTACCTTCCCGGCTCCAGTGGCAGGATTTCTGGGGAGGAAGATCAAATTCACAGACACTCTTCCAGCTTTTGTGGCAGAATCGCGGGAGAGAAGGATCAAGGCAGTCGACCTCGAGGACAAAGGCAAGATGGCGTCCCTGCTGCAGCGAGGTGCAACGTGGCTCAAAATAAAGATGGCCGCGGCCATATCACGAGGTGCAATGCCGAGGGACCAACATGCGGTGTCTAACAAAGTATTTGATTGGGGTAAAGCCAGCAGGGCTCTCTTAAAGGAGACCTGCAACCAACTGAACTTAAAGAGACATTGTATGCATAGCAATCAATGTAAAGAACCGATTAAGATTGTGAACAAAATGTTGTTGCGAGATGTCGGTACCAGTCCTAATGTAAAGAACAAAATGTTGTTGCAAGATGTTGGGAATAGATTGTCCCCAAAAGTAGCAAGCGAGCGAATTTGGGAGGGTAAAGGCACCAATCCGGATACCCTGCCCCTGGTCTATCCCACGCTGCAGGCACCCAATGGCACTATTCACCACAGATCTGGAAACGAAAATGGCGCCAATACATGCAGTCGGCTGCCGTTGCCCACCACCTGGGTGGTGACGGCGCAGCCCCCAGACCCAGTCGCTACCTCGGCCATGTTTGGGAGTGAAAGGTCAGAACCAATGAGTTTCCCAAACGGGACCTGGAACAGCCAGTTTCTCAACACTGTTAGAGAGCAGGCAGAAGATTCTGCAGCCCTCAAAGGAGGACAGGGAGGCCACACACATCCATGGCTCTGCCCACCACTAGGCAACGGCAAAGGCCCTGAGTCCTGGCTATGTGAGCGAACCAAGCCCACCCCGCTAGCAGGGGGCACAGCGCCGCTATCAGATGACCAGGACCCCGTCCGGTTGCTCTGGAACTAGCGTCCTGGCATACCTGTACTGCTACCTCAGTACTTACCATGACTGAACCATGAATGTAACCTACCCAATCCTGGCGCACGACCGCATAACGTAACAAATGTAAGTCACTGAACCAAGATGTCATGATACAAACTGTAACTTCCTTTCTTTGTACTTGTACTGTGTCTGATCCGGTATGTTAATGTAATGGGCCTGCTGCATGATCTCGCTGGGCAGGGTGGAGAGCGGGGGAGGGGGAATGGATGTAGGTAGCCATGGACACACACATGGATCACACGCAGAATCCACTGGAACCTCCACTGCATCATCAAACCATCCAAACTGGTAACCACTACCCAACGTTGTGACAAAAGGTCTTGGGGGTTAACAGGGAGAGAGCCAAGCCAAAGCACAGCCAAGGTGCAAGGGCTATTGGCACTTAAGTATGGAGAGAGCTAAGCCAGAGCACATAGTGCAAAGGTAATTGGCACAAAGGACTTGGCGGAGAGTGATGTTATATCTGCAGACTATAGATATACTCTCTGTGTAGTCACTGTATAGTTGCATAAGATGGAGACTTGTTACCTGATGTACTATCAATAAGGTTTACACTGTGTATATACTATGCTGGCACCACTAGAGGGTGCAACTGGTGGAGACCGTGGTTTAATGCCCCTGTGGCAGAGGCTGTCCACCAGAGGGCACTGCGGTGGGAGACCTGAGGGTCACCTGCATAGGTGTGCAGGGCCCAGTATAAAAGGCTGCCCACCATGCTCGTGCTTCACTCTGGAGTTACGAATAAAGGAGCAAGATCGCTACAATTTGAGTACAACACATAGCCTCGTGGAGTCATTCATAAGCGCATTACAGACATAACAGAGAGGGTTGTAGGTTTCGGACGATTCGCTGGCTTCAACAAGGTTCAGGGTGTCCTTGACTATATGTACATCGCACTGCACGTGCCTTTAGAGAATCCAGACATTGTCCAAAACCAAAAGGGATTCCACTCCCTGAACATACAGATCGTCTGCGACCATACTCAGTGCATCATGGCAGTCAATGCTCAATATTCAGGGAGCATCCATGATGCTTTCATCTTGCGTGAGAACACTGTCTCAGACCTGTTCCAGCTTCAAACACAAGGTCAGAACTGGATGCTGGTGAACAAAGGTTACGGCCTTGCCACGTGGTTCATGACCCCCCTCCGGAAACCTCAGACAGAAGCCGAGCATCGCTATAATGAGAGCCATGTAGCCGCATACATTATCGTTGAACAGACAATTGGAGTGCTCAAGCAGCACTTCCAATGTCTGGACCACTCTGGAGGCTCCCTGCAATACTCCCCTCAGCAGCTCTCTGAGTTCATTGTGGTGAGCTGCATGCTACACAACTTAGCCATCATGAGGGGACAGGATTCGCCAGTGGGGAGAAGGAGGAGGAACAGGAAGAGGAGCCTGGCGAGGAACCCATACTACCACCACCACCACCACCACCACAACCACAGGGGAGGCATCATAGAGATTTTGCCGCTGCAAAAGCCTTACGTCAGCAGTTCATAATTGAATGCTTTGCTTGAACAGTGAACAGCATGTTTGACCATTGCCTGGCCATTCTATCCCACCATGTTGACTATACCCCATTCTGCAAATGAGAGACTACACAGGAATGGTTAGGGTGAACAAAAGAATGTATTAAACATTGTAAACTTTGTAAACTTAATTGTGAAACTTTAATAAAACAACATAAATTAGCTGCATCCAGCAGTGTGATCATTCAACAACAACAACAACATCATCAACATAATCCAAAAAAAAATTGTTATCTATGTAAACTTGTATATACCTTGTACATCCACCAGAGGGCTCATCCCCTGGAGTCCCAAAGGATCCCACAATCCCTTGGGAGCACAGGTACTTAAGGAGGCCTCAAAGGCTGGAGAGGCACTCTGGAGATCTGCAATAAAAGACTAAGGTCACATTTTACTTTGAGCTCACAGTATCCAGTCAGACTCTTTATTCATACATAACAAATGCCGACGAGATACAGATGACGAACCCAACAATGCAGAGAACAGTGGGCATCCTGGAAAAATTTTCGGAGGGAGATGATTGGGAAACCTTCATGGAGCGACTCGACCAATACTTTGTGGCCGACGAGCTGGAAGGAGAAGCGAACGCTGCCAAACAAAGGGCGATTCTCCTCACTGTCCGCGGGGCACCAACATCTGGCCTCATGAAAAATCTGCTTGCTCCAGCAAAACCCACAGAGAAATTGTACGATGATTTGTGCACACTGGTGTGGCAGCATCTGAACCCGAAGGAAAGCGTTCTGATGGCGAGGTACCGGTTCTACACCTACAAAAGGTCTGAAGGCCAGGAAGTGGCGAGTTATGTCGCCAAGCTAAGGCGCCTTGCAGGACATTGCAAATTTGAAGCACATGCTCAGAGACTTTTTCGTACTTGGCATTGGCCATGAAATTATACTTCGCAAACTTTTGACTGTAGAGACCGCAACTTTGAATAAGGCCATAGTGATAGCCCAGGCGTTCATTGCCAGCAGTGACAATACTTAAGCAAATCTCTCAGCACACGAGTGCTGCTACAAGTACTGTGAACAAAGTGATGTTGTTTTCAAATTGCAACGTACAAGGCAGGCCCCACAGGCCTGCAGCTGTATGTCCGCAGATGTCTCAGAGTCCATCATCAAGGGTGATGAATGCAAAGCCATTAACACCTGTTAGCGCTGCGGGGGTGATCATCATTTCCATACATGCCGCTTCAAAGGGTACGTTTGCAAGGGCTGTGGAACAATGGGACACCTCCAATGTATGTGCAGGCGAGCTGCAAACCCTGTTAATCCTGCAAACCAACTGTTGCAGAGGAGGACAGATCCACGGCAGATCACGACGAACCAGAGCCTCAGACCAAGGAGACAGAGGTATACGGGGTGCACATTTACCACAAAGTATCCCCCGATAATGCTAAAGGTTGAATTAAATGGACTCCCGGTGTCAAAAGAGCTGGACACGGGCATGAGCCAGTCCATTATGAGCAAAAGTACTTTTGACAAAATTGTGGTGCAGCAAGGCCTCAAGGCCAGTCTTGACTCCCGTTCGCATGAAACTGAGAACTTACACAAAGGAACTGATTCCCGTAATCGGTAGTGCTACTGTAACGGCCTCCTACGAAGAAGCAGTGCACAAGCTACTACTCTGAGTGGTACTGGGCGATGGTCCCACGCTGCACGGCAGGAGCTGGCTGGGAAAGATACACAGGAACTGGGACGATGTCCGAGCGCTCTCACCCGCTGACGACACTTCGTGTGCCCAGGTCTTAAACAAGTTCCATTCGCTGTTCGAACCAGGCATCAGGAAATTCCAAGGAGCAAAAGCGCAGATCCACCTAATTCCGGGGGCATGACCCATCCAGCACAAGGCGAGAGCAGTATCGTACATGATGAGAGAGAGAGGGTGGAGATCGAGCTGGACTAGCTGCAACGAGAGGGCATCATTTCACCGATCGAATTCAATGAGTGGGCTAGTCCGATTGTTCCAGTCCTCAAGGGAGACGGCACTGTCAGAATCTGTGGTGATTACAAAGTAACTATCAATTGTTTCTCCCTGCAGGATCAATACGCACTACCAAAGGCTGGCGACCTTTTTGATATTCTGGCGGGAGGAAAGACGTTCACGAAGCTGGACTTGACCTCGGCCTACATGATGCAGGAGCTGGAGGAATCATTGAAGGGCCTCACCTGCATCAACACACGCAAAGGTCTCTTCATTTATAACAGATGCCCGTTTGGAATTCGATCAGCCGTGGCGATATTCCAGAGAAACATGGAAAGCTTACTGAAGTCAGTCCCGCGCACGGTGGTCTTCCAGGACGACATCTTGGTTACAGATCGGGACACAGTCGAGCATCTGCAGAACCTGGAGGAAGTTCTTAGTTGACTCAACCGCGTGGGGCTCAGGTTAAAACGCTCGAAGTGCGTTTTCCTGGCGCCTGAAGTGGAATTCCTGGGGAGAAGAATCGCAGCGGACAGCATCATGCCCACGGATTCGAATACGGAGGCAATCGAGCACGCACTAAGGCCACAGAACGTGACGGAGCTGCGGTCGTTTCTATGACTCCTGAACTAATTTGGTAACTTCTTACCGGGTCTCAGCACACTGTTCGAACCACTGCACCTGACTGCGTAAACGAGCCGAATGGGTATGGCGCAAAAGCCAAGAAAATGTCTTTGTAAAAGCTAGAAAATTGTTATGCTCAAACAAGTTGCTTGTATTGTATGATCAATGTAAGCGTTTGGTACTAGCATGTGATACGTCGTCATACGGCGTCGGGTGTGTATTGCAACAAGTTAATGAATCTGGGAAATTGCAACTGTTGCTTATGCATCCAGAAGTCTGTCTAAGGCTGAGAGAGCCTACAGCATGTTTGAAAAAGAAGCGTTAGCTTGTGTCTATGGGGTAAAGAAAATGCATCAATATCTGTTTGGGCTAAAATTTGAATTGGAAACTGACCATAAGCCATATTCCTGTTTACCGAGAGTAAGGGGATAAATACGAATGCATCGGCCCGCATCCAGAGATGGGCGCTCACATTGTCTGCATACAACTACGCCATCCACCACAGGCCAGGCACAGAAAACTGTGCCGATGCTCTCAGTACGCTGCCATTGCCCACCACGGGGGTGGAAATGGCGCAGCCTGCAGATTTAGTCATGGTTATGGAAGCATTCGAGAGTGAGCAATCAGCCGTCACAGCCTGACAGATTAGGACCTGGACGAGCCAGGACCCCTTACTGTCCCAAGTAAAAAATTGTGTGCTTCACAGGAGCTGGTCCAGTGTCCCAGTGGAAATGCAGGAAGAGATAAAGCCGTACCAGTGGCGCAAAGATGAAATGTCTATACAGGCAGACTGCCTTCTGTGGGGCAATCGGGTAGTGGTCCCCAAGAAGGGCAGGGACACTTTCATCAGTGACCTCCACAGTACCCACCCAGGCATCATAATGATGAAAGCAAAAGTCAGATCCCACGTGTGGTGGCTCAGTATCGATGCGGACTTAGAGTCCTGCGTGCACAGATGTAACACATGCTCGCAGTTAAGCAATGCACCCAGGGAGGCACCACTAAGTTTGTGCTCTTGGCCCTCCAAACCGTGATCCAGGGTCCATGTCGACTATGCAGGCCCGTTTTTGGGTAAGATGTTCCTTGTGATTGTAGATGCATTCTCCAAATGGATTGAATGTGAGATAATGTAGGCAAGCACATCCGCTGCCACCACTGAAAGCCTGCACGGACTACCTGATGCCCTTGTGAGTGACAAAGGACCATGTTTACCAGTGCCAAGTTCAAAGAGTTCATGACCCGTAACGGGATCAAACATGTCACATCTGCCCCGTTCAAACCAGCATCCAATGGTCCGGCAGAGAGAGCAGTGCAAACTATCAAGCAAGGCTTGAAGAGGGTAACTGAAGGCTCACTGCAGACTCACCTATCCCGAGTCCTGCTTAGCTACCGCACGAGACCCCACTCACCCACCTGCTGGACTGCTGATGAAAAGGGCACTTAAGACAAGGCTCTCGTTAGTTCACTCTGATCTACATGAACAGGTAGGGAGCAGGCGGCTTCAATAAAGTACATATCATGATAGCGCAAATGTGTCATGCAAAATTAAAATCAATGATCCTGCATTTGTATTGAATTATGGACAAGGTCCCAAGTGGCTTCCCGGCACTATCGTGGCCAAAGAGGGGAGCAGGTTGTTTCGGGTCAACCTTTCAAATGGACTCATTCACCGGATACATTTGGACCAAATCAAACTCAGATTCACGGACTATCCTGAGCAACCCACTTTGGACCCTACCTTCTTTGATCCGCCAACATACACCGCGGTTGACCACGAAGCAGAACCCATCACCTGCAGCAGCTCAGCAGGACTCACCACACCAGGCAGCCCAGCAAGGCCAGCTGCACAGCAGCCCAGCAAGGCCAGCTGCACAGCAGCCCAGCAAGGGCCCAACAAATGATTCACCAAAACCATCATTTGCACCGACATGATCAACCAGGGAAAGACTCACCTTGTAAATAGTTACACTGTTGACTTGGGGGGGGGTGGGGGGGGGAGTATTGTTATATATGTAAACTTGTATATACCTTGTACAGCCACCAGAGGGCTCATCCCCTGGAGTCCCAAGGGATCCCACAATCATTTGGGAGCACAGGTACTTAAGGAGTCCTTACAGGCTGGAGAGGCACTCTGGAGACCTGCAATAAAAGACTAAGGTCACACTTTACTTTGAGCTCACAGTATCCAGTCAGACTCTTTATTCACACATAACAATAATAATGTAACAATAAACATAGGATGCATTCAGCATCAACAACAGAATGCAGCAATCCCTGCCCCACTATTTTTTACCATCGGCTTTTGCCCCGCTTCCCCTTATCCCCCGCCCTTGTCTGCTGCTCCTACCCAAAGTGGCACAAGGTGGCATGCAGCAAGGCTGCCAGAGCGCTGATGTGTTGGGGGGAAGAGACAATGGAGACGCCACCTGGGGACACCCTGGACCAGCTCGCGGCATGGAAGGCCCGGCTTCTGACTGGCTCGCCTCTTCATCGGCGCCGACAGTCACAGGTGGTTTGGGTTTGGGTGTGACAGTGGGGAACACAGAGAGAATGGCGGGAGGGTTTATGGACTGCATCACCTGCCCAAGCTGAAGCAGAACTTGTGCCTGTGACGCGCCATATTCCGCGAGGGTTCACACCACACTCGCCAGGACTCATGTGGGCACCGATGGCCTCACAGGTATGATGGCTCGCACCGACAATCTGCGACACTACCTCCATAATGGTCACTTTGAGACTGTCGATGCTCGTGGCAATCCTACCCAAGACATCAAAGAGCTGACGGCTGACCTGGATGATCTCCCTGGAATCCCCACCATGTCCACTTCAACGTCTGCATGTCTGTTAGCAGACCAACTTTGCCGACTCACCCTCCGGAGAGATGGCATACGGGATTCAACACCAGAACGGTGTTGCTGCACACCACTGGTCCCAGGAGCCTCGGCGTTTTCAAACCCCGAGAAAGTCACGTCATCATCCTCAGATGTGGTGATTGCTGGTGGTAAAAGAGGGGTGGATTGCATCTGCGCCGGAGACAGCTGATCTCTGAACTCATCCTCTTCTTCCTCCTCCTCCTTCACCTGATGGCCTGACATGGAGGGTTGGTTTGAGGGGTGCTGCAGCTGTGGCTGGTCATCTGGAAGTAGAAAGCAACAGACGAGTGGTTAGCAGCAGGGGAGGGGGCAGGGTGGCATGAGGAAGATCACATAGCACAGGCTCATTTGAAGGACCACCGCTACTCCATTATATCTAGTCCACAGACACTGCATGACATTGTCCCAACCCTAGTCCACAGACACCATCATATTGCCCCAACCCTAGTCCACAGACACTGCATCACATTGTCCCAACCCTAGTCCACAGACACCATCACATTGCCCCAACCCGTGTCCAGAGACACTGCATCACATTGTCCCAAACCCTAGTCCACAGGCACTGCATCAAATTGTCCCAAACCTAGTCCACAGACACTGCATCACATTGCCTCAACCCAGCCCAGGGATTGTGCAAGACTTACCTTCAGTTTCTGAGTGGTGGTCAGCACCTCCAGTGGCAGCTGCCCAACCTGAGACACCGATGAGGCCTGCCACTTCAATGTCCGTGAGTGGCAGGGTCTGAGGTGGACCTCTGTCTGTCTGCACCTGCTCGCGCCAATTATGTGACTTCTTGGCCTGTAAAATGAAAATGGGAATAGTTACAGGAGGGTCCATCTACTCTTATGGCACAGATAGCCACCAAAGCACTTATACCATACAGTCTGAATGTAATGCAGTCCTCTGTTTAATAGACTTGGAAGTTGCATGTAGTTCGTCATGAGGACATCGAAATGCAGAGACATCTTATGAGATCTCAGAAAGCAATCTTAATAATGTGTAAACATCATTCATGGAAAATAGGGTGCCAAACTAAGCCTACCTATGTGTCATGCATTTTAGGAGGCCTTGAGACACCAAAAGTGTGTCAAATTTATAGTTGAAGTGATGAAAGAGTGCCTGAATTAAAATTGTACTCACTCTGACGACCCTTGAAAGATCATTAAACTTCTTTCGGCACTGTGTGCCTGTCCTGATCGCAGTATCTGAGGCAGAGACCTCCTCAGCGATTTCCCTCCAAATCTACTTAAAAATGGATGACAGCGGTCGAGATCCACCCCTACAATGCAACTCCTGCCATCTTCTCTCCACAGCCCCCACTAGAGCTTCGTTACCCTCGTGGCTGTATCACCTGGCACGCTGTCTTGATTCGTCATCCTCGATCATGAAAATTCAACGGTAAAATGTCTGATTCAGCCCCGAGTGTACTGCGCATGCGTACAGCCGCTCCCTGAATTAGTGTTTGTGACCGGACAGCAGACCAGAAGCACGGGAAGAAAAAAAAAAAAAAAACATTTGCGCATGCGCAGAACGGCCGATTTATTTAGCTCCGGAACCTTCGGCTCCGGCGCACAAATTGTGTGGTGCAATGCTGGAGTTAACGCTAATGCTCCTCGTGAACTTTCATTTGGCGAAAGTTGCATGCTCTGGCGCTAATGTTAACCCGGCACGAAATTTTTGAATCCGCCGCGAAATGGGCAAAAATGGCAAAAAGCCAAAAATCCAGCCCGAGAGATGAAAAAAGTCAAATGCTGTGCTAATGGAACTCTGCAAGTGCCACAAAGGACATAAAGGGCTAAGCTTTCCCTGAAGCCCCTCACCGCCCGATTGCCGTCCAGAAACACCGCTAACGTTCTGCAACTAACGCTGGCAAAGATTTCCAGAATAAAAAGGTAAAAAATATCGCCCAGCGAGAAAATGGATCTTGCACCAGTATTCTCGGTGGTTTCTCGGCAGCTAAAGGCGAAACTAGGTGAAACGGGCAGTTCTTACCGGGCTGGACGGTAAGTACTAAAATTTAGTCCAAGGCTGCTGTTGAGGGGGGAAAACTCAAAAAATATTTTTTTTACTTAAACAAAAAAAAAGTTATGAAACATTCTCAAGATACTTTTTAAATAATCGCCGTTTTAGAATTTAAAAAATAATTTTTTAAAACCTTTAACTTCCCATTCCTTGCTGGGTACTCACCTACCGTCCCGTTTCCGGCAGCTTTTCGTGGGCGCTTTCCTCGGCGGTGTGTATGGGCCCCCGTTGAGGCCAAACTTAGATCCTGGCGATTTTCGCAGCAGTGCACACAGATACACATGGGCGGTTTACTCCCCGGCAGTCGCTTCAAAATGTGGGCGGAACTCTTCAAAAAAACTTTCGCCGGGCGGTTTTTCATCAAAAAAAACCCAGTTGTACCGCTGAGAAAACCGCCGAAAATGAAGGCGAAAGTTTAGCCCAAAAGCCATTCCTGGGTCATGGCGGAATAGAGCTTAAATATGACGTGTCACTACAGGGAGGAAAACATGCCCTGCATTACCAGAAAACAGAGATGCTACCTGTGTGGATTTCTCAGGCACTTCGTTTGGAGACCCTCAACCATAGTGCTGGGTTTCTGAACGTTGGAACCCCGACATAACCCAAAAGAAATCCCTGCTTTCTATTGCTGGAATCACCAACGTCTTCTTGTTGTAGCATTTAGTGCTTTAGTGATTTGACTGCAACATATTTCTGAAACGACTTTTTGTGTGCTCGGTGAGTATTGTCAAGTTCCACAGAGGCTAAACACAAGCAGCTGGAATTTCTAATGGAAAATTGTGATTGAGCTTCCTCATTATGAGCTTCAACAACAAGTATTAACACAGGCCATTAAAGCAGAGTCTGCAGTCTATGCTGGCAGTAGTTATATACTATACTGGGCAGTAATCATACATGCAGTCTCTCTTTACCCTTTCTCAATTACTCCCACCTGCATTACATCAACCCAAATGCTAATGCCAATAAGAACAATTTAAGGTATTCTTATGGCAGTATGGGGGGAACGCTGCATTATAACTTCGTTAAATTCGCTGATTGCGAATTGAATTTAACCACATGCCCCCATGTTAAAGGAGAACAACCACTGGAACCTGTAAATGAACAAAAAAAAGTTTTAAGGAGCCTTAATAAATCAAATTAAAATGTTGTGCCCGATGGTGATGAAGCACTCCAGTCCCTCCGGTGCCCACCGGTCGCGGAAGGCTGCGAGCGTATTGGTTGACACTGCGCGCTCCATCTCCAGGGACACTCGGGCGCGAAAGTAGCCGTGGAAGAGAGGCAGGCAGTCAGTCTGACTGACACCCCCCTCCCCACGACCGCCCGCTACCTGGACCTGTTAATGGAACTCTGCATTACATCAAACAATGAGACCTGCTTCATTCCCCAGCATGCCTCACATTACCCAGCGCAAGAACTCATACCAAAAAAAAGCAAAGACTCGCATTCTATTGGCTCTGCTTTGTTGGGTGTCTAAATTAATTAGGACCATAGTTCTGAATATAACTTGAAAGGAAAAAATACCACCTGCATCCCTTTCTCAAAAATATGAAGCGTGCTAACATTCAGAAAACTAGGTTAGCCCACGTCACCTTACATTAGCTAAGAGCCGTTTTTTCCCCACAGCCGTATATTGTTTTCAAGGGAAACATAGGTTAGTGGAATTTATATCCACTTTGATGTGTGATTAATGATGAGTATAAAAGCTAGTGCGATTGATAAAATGGCAGATTACAATACCTGCATGTCACGCTGGTAAAAGTGGAATAACAAAGTGGAATGAAATCAAATTTAATATAAAGCTAGTCAAATAGGAGACAGAACAAATCATAGAAGCATAGAATCATATAGCACAGAAGGAGGTTATTCAGCCCATCGAGTTTTTCGAAGAGCAATCCAGTTAGTCCCCGACCCCGCTCTTTCCCCATATCCCTGCAATTTTTTCTCCATCAAGAATTTAACTAATTCCCTTTTGAAGCCTACTAGTGAATCTGTACCCACCACCCTTTCAGCCAGTGCATTCTAAATCCTAACCACTCGTTGCGTAAAGAAAGTTTTTCCTCATGTTGCCTCTGGTTCTTTTGTATACTTTGTTACACAATAGATTTTTCACCTCCCTTCCTTGACTATTATAGAATTTTTTTTAAAGAATAGTGGGCTTACAAGTGAACTGAATTGTGAAATCCTCCACGACTGAAAGAAAGAAAAGATACATTATCATTAAGTTTAATGGCAAAAATGATTATTGGCTGTATAGCTGGTGAACTCACTCATTTCTTAGATGAATGAAAATGGAAAATTTTGACCTTGTGAAATACACAATGTGATATAAATGATTGACGCGTTCTATTAGAATCCTAATATGAATACCCATTTGTAGAATGCCCGCCCAATATGCCCATATAAAGCCCTCACTAAAATGAACAGATTTTCTATCGTCATGTTATGTGTTAATGTTATGTGTGCTGGCTAGTACTGGGTGTTCAGTCACATCAAAGCCTGCACCATGTGTCAGATCCACACTCTAAGGGCAGGCAAGAGGCTGACTAACAGTGAACGCAGAATGACAGCAGAATGTCACATCTCCATATAATCTGTCAAGATTGTTTCACAGACCTGCAACTACAAAACCGTGTGAAGATTTTCAATGATTCTAAAGAACAAAAATACATTATTACTGAGAAACTGTTGAATCTACTGGCAAAATTGTTGAAGTAATTATTTAAGCAGCAAGGTAACAAAGTGCGGAATTAAGAATCGGCTGGCTGATTATTGCTTCATCCTTCAGTCGAGCAGACAGTCCTCAATTCCTCGCTCTAAATAGGCATAAATATATTACTATTCATTCCAATATCATTAACACAAACAAAAGATACACTTTGGAATTGAATAATTTAATCTGAAATTGAAAAACATTGCATTATTACATTTGAATGCATGAGTTAAATGAACCCAGACCCTTGGCAAATAACAGAGAAACAAGCAATTAAAAATGTCTGTCTAAATTAAGTTGTAATAGAAAATAAAATGGGAACTGTAGTGTGCTTTTTGGTGATGTACAGCTGCAGAAAGAATAAACCGCATCCAGTAAATGGCTTCAACATTTTCCAAACATTACTTTTTAGTCAGTCAGTAATTTGTGAAGAATCTGTTCAAATCATTGATTTGATTCATTCTCCCACCTACAAGAAACAGCTTCCATTTGTTTATACAGAAACAAAAAATTCACCACTGCATTGTCCATTTCAGCAGAGTGACTACAGCCCCTGGTCCAGCTCTGGACTTTGACCTCAAAAAGACATTTGTTCTTTGTCTTTTCACACATAAAAACACAATATGGGGGGAACTTTAGCCCTCCAAAAATGTGGGTTGAGGGCATGGGAGTAGATAAAGTGTTAAAAATATGAATCCCAACCTGAACCTACCTCCAACCTGTTCACTTCCGGTTTCAACAGAGGCGGGAGAGGGGCGATTAGCTGCCAGGAGGCGGGACATCTATTTAAATATTATAATGAGGCTGGAAGCCTCTTCTTTAACCTCGATTTTGTATTTAAGTTTAGTTGTTCGGGTTTTGCACACCTCGTGAAACCTGCCAGCTAAAGCAAGGTAGGGGCTGCTGCATCCAGGAGGTAAGTACAGGTTGAACATCTTTTAGCCAGAACTCCCTTATCCGGAACATCTCTCGTCCAGAATCATTCCCCGGCCACCATGTGGCACATGCGCAGAACTCCGACATGAACAAATTGAAGTCCTTCCTCGCTGCCGACTCCCGTAATCGCTGACCTGACCTCGCAATCCACCTCACCGCCACGCCACCCCCCGCCCCATGATCTCTCTGCGCACTCCCAGTCCCAAGTCAACCAGCCCTGATATCCCTTTGCTCAGTATCTGCACCATTCAATTTAATGTGACCACCTCTCGTCCGGAAAAATCTCTTATACAGAACAGGCCAGGTCCCGAGGGTTCCGGATAAGGGATGTTCAACCTGTACCTTTACATTAACCTCCTAGATCCAGGGTCCTTATCTAAATCAATCAATCAGGAGGCCTCCGATCACCCCCCACCCCCCCACCCCATGCTGCTCCTCCAGCCCCGATCCCTTCAGACCACCCACCCCCACCCCAGGCTGCTCCCAGCTCCCGATCACCACTTGAACTGTCCCCCACCCCCCGCGACCGTTCTGCGATCACGATCTTCTGGACCCCCACCCCACCCCTGTGCTGGTCCCGGCCCGCGATCGTGATCGTCTGGACCGCCATGCCCCACACCTCATCCCCCTCTCCTCCAGCTGGCCCATAATCTTTGCAACACCCTCCCCACTCCTCCGGCCGACCCCAGCCCCCATGCGATCCCTCCCTCAGGCAATATCTGCCTGGAGCCAGCCAACCTCGCTATCTGATGCCTGCAGGGGGGAAACAGTGCTTTCCCATTTAAATCAGGCCCAAGTTCTCCCAAGTTTCTGAACTGCTTCGTAGACCCCTGCCTCCAATCAGCCTTCCCCATTAAAATTCAGTCCTATATATGAGTGAGACAAAGGCTGGAATTTTCATCACCAAGGCGGGTCGGGTGCGAGCAGTTGGTATGGTGCCTTGGAACCCCATTCTTTTTTTCATTACGCTCCTCAGATCAACTTTCTCTGAACGGCACCTATTAAGGTAGGCCTGCACGTTTCCTGGCCCTATTAAATGGTGCGGGTCTGATGATATCATCGATGACTCATTTCAAGCCGGGATATTTAAAGCAGCCTTGGCCACATTGCATTTGAAGGGTCATCTAGGAGTGTGCAGGCAGTACATATCACCATCTAGTTATTACTGAGCCTTGCACAGAGACAGAGCGCTGCACCCAGGTTGTCAGATGACTTCCTCCATATGCTTGTGAAGGGACTCAGAGCACACAAGGAGGTCCTCTTCTCTTCCCATGGGTGAACGAGACCTTCCCAGGAGACTTAGAGAGCCTTGCTGCAAATGGCAGAGGAGGTGAACAGCAGGGATGTGGTGAGGAGGTCCTGGGTGCAGTGCTGGAAGCGCTTCAATTATCTCATGAGATCAGCAAAGGCGAGTACAAAACCAACTCAACTTCATCCTGCTATGCCACTCATCATATCCCCATCACTCTGCCTTCCCAAGCCAAATCCTTCACACCATTACTCACACCAACATACTTTGCACGTCCATCCATCCCTCTCTCTATCTTCATTATCACATCCCCATCACTCTGCCTTCCCTACCCTACTCCTGCACATCATTACGCACACCAACTTACCTTGCACCTCTACCCATCCCTCTCTCTCCATCTTCATTATCACATTCCCATCTAACTAACTACTCCTCACACTCGTCCTCATCCTAATGCAATCATATCAACTAACAACCCACTTTGCATTGGCACTTTGGGATTAGCATCCCATTCTGTCAGTCACCCTCTAAAGATGTAACCTACACATTCTTTACACTCATGCCATCACTCTCATTCAGACTCTCATTCTCTTATTTCCCTCCTTACAGGAGAAGAGAGCCCACAATAAAAGGGAGAGGGAGAGAATCGGAGGTGGCTCTCCATCATTCGCCTCGCTGACAGCAGCAGAAGCGCTCGCCCTGGAGGTCTCAGGAGTTGCGGAGCAGCTGGTAGTGGGAGACGAAGCGAGGGGGACCGCTCAGCAACCTGGTGACAGAATTACCTCTCAGACAGCCACATGGCATACAACAGTCACTCATATGAGGACTGATGTCAGTGAATGTTCATCATGTAAATAATGATATCATTACCCATTCTTGATCATGTATTTCTAAATCATCTCTTTACTCTGCCACAGGTCCATCAAGAGCACCCCCCACTGTCCAGGTGGAAGAGGAAGATGACTCCTCAGAGGAGCCTCCAGCCTCTGAGGATGCAGCGTTAGCAGACAGCACCATCGCACATACGCGCATCTCGGTGGGTCCTGCGCGAGATAGAGTCATGTTGTCACCTGGTGTCTCACAAGTCACAAGTGAGCAAGAGGAGATGGTGGGGATAGGGACAGCAGTGGAGACTCCTCACTGGAGGGTGCAGGATGGTCCCAGCTCTGCTCAGCTGCTTGCAAACGCTGAGCCTCGGGGACCATCCAGAAAGAGAGCGGTCCTAGAGGTGCAGGAGGAAGTGCAGGGGGCTCTGACAGGATTTGCGTCCGCGATGTCTGCAAAGGTGCAGAGAATAGAGGAGTCCATCTCCAACATGAGCACCACCGTGTGGCAGGCAATGGCAACTGTAGGGTCTTCCATGGATAGGATGGCCACCTGCATGGAGCTGCTAATGTGCCACTCACATGAGCACATGCTATCTACAGAGAACAGATGGAAGAAGCTCATAGATCTCCTCTCCAGCAGGGATGTCAACATAAAAATGGGTCATCATGGCCCCACTACTGTGCAGCAAGGTGCTCTTCAGCTCATTGCTAGCAGGGAAGTGCAGTGGTTCATGAAAGGGATGATGGTGAGAGGGAACATGGAAGTGGAAGTTCCTCTCAAAGTGCTCACACTAATCCCCTGATGCCACCCTTCCCCCGCCCCCCTGCCCCCACAGTCAGAGCCCCAGATGCCTCCTTGGATTGCGATAGCCAAGTCTGTCCCTGCACAGTCGCAGGAGGAGCAGACTTTGGTGGGGCCGTCGTAGGTTCCAAATCCCAGAGGTCGTCTGCCAAAAGTGAGCAGCCTCCCGCTACCTCTGCTGAAGCCACAGGGGTTGTACCTTGTAGAAGCATGTGTAAACGGAAAATGACACAGAAGGAGATGCGCAAGGATAAGCACATGGGTGTTTAAAAAACTGTTTCCGTTAAGGTTCCGTTGCTCTTATGTCACGTATAAAACTATTTATTTTCACCACTTTACAGTCATGCCCATTTTTGTCTGCCAGCTTGTGCCGTAGTGAGTTGGAGTGAATGGTCAGACATAATGTTACCTACAGCAATGGGGGTCAGTGTGAAAGGAATGGCTTGGTCATTGTAGGGATGCTTTATGCTGGTGTTTGGAGCAGGGGCGGGGGGAGGGGGCAGGTGGCGGGGGGGTATCCTGGCAACCATTTGGGTGAAATGCAGGAAGTTAAGTAAATATGGCCATGATGAGGCAACCCCTGGCCTCCTGGGCAGCTCGGGTGCCTCTGGCATTTAGACCTCAGGTTCCTCCTGCTCCTCCTCCTCATCTTTCAGCTGATGCTCATCCTCCTCCTCTGAAGAGGGTGTGTGCTCTGCGCCTTGCTCCTCATGCAGCGCTAATCCTTGCTGCTGCGCTATGTTGTGCAGGGCGCTGCAGACGATCACAATTCTGGAGACCCTGGCTGGTGCGTACTGAAGGGCTGCACCAGATCTGCCAAGGCTTCTGAAGTGCATTTTTAGAATATCCATTGTTTGCTCTATGACACATCTGGTGGAAGTGTGGTTTCCATTATATCTCCCCTCGGCCTCAGTAATTGGCCTCCTCAAGGGTGTCAAGAGCCATGTCTTCAGTGTGTTTGGAGGTGCGAAGAGCTGAGGGAGGGTGGACTGGCGCAGGATGAAAGTGTCACGGCAGCTGCCAGGGAATTTGGCACACACATCCATGGTGGTCCTTGTATGGTTACAGACGAGCTGCATGTTGAGGGATTGTAAGCCCTTGCAGTTCACAAACACTCCGCGGTCACGATGAGATGCTTTCATGGCCACATCTGTGCAGGCAATGATGCCCTGCACCTGTGGGAAGCCAGCCAGAGCTGCAAAGCCCAATGCCCGCTCAATAACACTGACTTCATCAGTGGCTGACTTGTCAAACATAGGATCGGTGACCTGTGTTATGCTTCTGTGAGCGGCCAATTGCGAGATGCCACAAAAGTCTGCTGCAGATCCCTGAAAGGAGGCGGAGGTGAAGAGGTTGAGGGCACTGGTGACCTTGACAACCGCTGGTAAGGTGCGTCCACCCGCTCGTCTGGGCTACAGGTCTTGCTCCAGCAATGTGCAAATGTCTGTGACGACCTGGCACGATAGCCTGAGGCTCCTTTGGCACTGCTGCTCGGTGCTACAGGTACATAAAAAGGAAAAGAGTGGCTGAAGTAAATGTTGATCCCCTCAAGGATGAGACTGGGGAATTAATAATGGAGAACAGGGAAATGGCAGAGACGTTGAACAAATATTTTGTATCAGTCTTCATGGTAGAAGACACGAAAAACATCCCAATAGTGGATAATCAAGAGCCTATAGGGAAGGAGGAACTTAATACAATCACCACCACTAATGAAGTAGTACTCAGTAAAATAATGGGACTAAAGGCGGACAAATCCCCTGGACTCGATGGCTTACATCCTACAAGAGGTGGCTGCAGAGATGGTGGATGCATTGGTTGTAATCTACCAAGATTCCCTGGATTCTGGGGCGGCCCCAGTGGATTGGAAAGTCGCAAATGTAATGCCCTTATTTAAAAAAGGAGGCAGACAAAAAGCAGGAAACTATAGACCGGTTAGCCTAACATCTGTCGTTGGGAAAATGCTGGAGTTCATTATTAAGGAAGCAGTAGCAGGACATTTGGAAAACATAGAAACATAGAAACATAGAAAATAGGTGCAGGAGCAGGCCATTCAGCCCTTCTAGCCTGCACCGCCATTCAATGAGTTCATGGCTGAACATGAAACTTCAGTACCCCCTTCCTGCTTTCTCGCCATAACCCTTGATCCCCCGAGTAGTAAGGACTTCATCTAACTCCCTTTTGAATATATTTAGTGAATTGGCCTCAACTACTTTCTGTGGTAGAGAATTCCACAGGTTCACCACTCTCTGGGTGAAGAAGTTTCTCCTCATCTCGGTCCTAAATGGCTTACCCCTTATCCTCAGACTGTGACCCCTGGTTCTGGACTTCCCCAACATTGGGAACATTCTTTCTGCATCTAACCTGTCTAAACCCGTCAGAATTTTAAACGTTTCTATGAGGTCCCCTCTCATTCTTCTGAACTCCAGTGAATACAAGCCCAGTTGATCCAATCTTTCTTGATAGGTCAGTCCCGCCATCCCGGGAATCAGTCTGGTGAACCTTCGCTGCACTCCCTCAATAGCAAGAATGTCCTTCCTCAAGTTAGGAGACCAAAACTGTACACAATACTCCAGGTGTGGCCTCACCAAGGCCCTGTACAACTGTAGCAACACCTCCCTGCCCCTGTATTCAAATCCCCTCGCTATGAAGGCCAACATGCCATTTGCTTTCTTAACCGCCTGCTGTACCTGCATGCTAACCTTCAATGACTGATGTACCATGACACCCAGGTCTCGTTGCACCTTCCCTTTTCCTAATCTGTCACCATTCAGATAATAGTCTGTCTCTCTGTTTTTACCACCAAAGTGGATAACCTCACATTTATCCACATTATACTTCATCTGCCATGCATTTGCCCACTCACCTAACCTATCCAAGTCACTCTGCAGCCTAATAGCATCCTCCTCGCAGCTCACACTGCCACCCAACTTAGTATCATCCGCAAATTTGGAGACACTGCATTTAATCCCCTCGTCTAAATCATTAATGTACAATGTAAACAGCTGGGGCCCCAGCACAGAACCTTGCGGCACTCCACTAGTCACTGCCTGCCATTCTGAAAAGTACCCGTTTACTCCTACTCTTTGCTTCCTGTCTGACAACCAGTTCTCAATCCACGTCAGCACACTACCCCCAATCCCATGTGCTTTAACTTTGCACATTAATCTCTTGTGTGGGACCTTGTCGAAAGCCTTCTGAAAGTCCAAATATACCACATCAACTGGTTCTTCTTTGTCCACTTTACTGGAAACATCCTCAAAAAATTCCAGAAGATTTGTCAAGCATGATTTCCCTTTCACAAATCCATGCTGACTTGGACCTATCATGTCACCATTTTCCAGATGCACTGCTATGAAATCCTTAATAATTGATTCCATCATTTTACCCACTACTGAGGTCAGGCTGACCGGTCTATAATTCCCTGTTTTCTCTCTCCCTCCTTTTTTAAAAAGTGGGGTTACATTGGCTACCCTCCACTCCATAGGAACTGATCCAGAGTCAATGGAATGTTGGAAAATGACTGTCAATGCATCCGCTATTTCCAAGGCCACCTCCTTAAGTACTCTAGGATGCAGTCCATCAGGCCCTGGGGATTTATCGGCCTTCAATCCCATCAATTTCCCCAACACAATTTCCCGACTAATAAAGATTTCCCTCAGTTCCCCCTCCTTACTAGACCCTCTGACCCCTTTTATATCCGGAAGGTTGTTTGTATCCTCCTTAGTGAATACCGAACCAAAGTACTTGTTCAATTGGTCTGCCATTTCTTTGTTCCCCGTTATGACTTCCCCTGATTCTGACTGCAGGGGACCTACGTTTGTCTTCACCAACCTTTTTCTCTTTACATACCTATAGAAACTTTTGCAATCCGCCTTAATGTTCCCTGCAAGCTTCTTCTCGTACTCCATTTTCCCTGTCCTAATCAAACCCTTTGTCCTCCTCTGCTGAGTTCTAAATTTCTCCCAGTCCCCAGGTTCGCTGCTATTTCTGGCCAATTTGTATGCCACTTCCTTGGCTTTAATACTATCCCTGATTTCCCTAGATAGCCACGGTTGAGCCACCTTCCCCTTTTTATTTTTACGCCAGACAGGAATGTACAATTGTTGTAATTCATCCATGCAGTCTCTAAATGTCTGCCATTGCCCATCCACAGTCAACCCCCTAAGTATCCTTCGCCAATCTATCCTAGCCAATTCACGCCTCATACCTTCAAAGTTACCCTTCTTTAAGTTCTGGACCATGGTCTCTGAAATTACTGTTTCATTCTCCATCCTAATGCAGAATTCCACCATATTATGGTCACTCTTCCCCAAGGGGCCTCGCACAATGAGATTGCTAATTAATCCTCTCTCATTACACAACACCCAGTCTAAGATGGCCTCCCCCCTAGTTGGTTCCTCAACATATTGGTCTCGAAAACCATCCCTTATGCACTCCAGGAAATCCTCCTCCACCGTATTGCTTCCAGTTTGGCTAGCCCAATCTATGTGCATATTAAAGTCACCCATTATAACTGCTACACCTTTATTGCATGCACCCCTAATTTCCTGTTTGATGCCCTCCCCAACATCCCTATTACTGTTTGGAGGTCTGTACACAACTCCCACTAACGTTTTTTGCCCTTTGGTGTTCTGCAGCTCTACCCATATAGATTCCACATCATCCAAGCTAATGTCTTTCCTAACTATTGCATTAATC
Organism: Pristiophorus japonicus; assembly: GCF_044704955.1. Lineage (NCBI taxonomy): Eukaryota > Metazoa > Chordata > Chondrichthyes > Pristiophoridae > Pristiophorus > Pristiophorus japonicus. The sequence goes on from NC_091986.1 coordinate 26,032,538, forward strand.
TCCTCTTTAACCAGCAATGCTACCCCACCTCCTTTTCCTTTTATTCTATCCTTCCTGAATGTTGAATACCCCTGAATGTTGAGTTCCCAGCCCTGATCATCCTGGAGCCACGTCTCCGTAATCCCAATCACATCATATTTTTTAACATCTATTTGCACAATTAATTCATCCACCTTATTGCGGATACTCCTTGCATTAAGACACAAAGCCTTCAGGCTTGTTTTATTAACACCCTTTGTCCTTTTAGAATTTTGCTGTACAGTGGCCCTTTTTGTTCTTTGCCTTGGGTTTCTCTGCCCTCCACTTTTCCTCATCTCCTTTCTGTCTTTTGCTTTTGTCTCCTTTTTGTTTCCCTCTGTCTCCCTGCATTGGTTCCCATTCCCCTGCCATATTAGTTTAAATCCTCCCCAACAGCACGAGCAAACACTCCCCCTAGGACATTGGTTCCAGTCCTGCCCAGGTGCAGACCGTCCGGTTTGTACTGGTCCCACCTCCCCCAGAACCGGTCCCAATGCCCCAGGAATTTGAATCCCTCCCTGCTGCACCACTGCTCAAGCCACGTATTCATCTGCGCTATCCTGCGATTCCTACTCTGACTATCACGTGGCACTGGTAGCAATCCCGAGATTACTACTTTTGAGGTCCTACTTTTTAATTTAGCTCCTAACTCCTTAAATTCGTTTCGTAGGACCTCATCCCTTTTTTTGCCTATGTCGTTGGTACCAATGTGCACCACGACAACTGGCTGTTCTCCCTCCCATTTCAGAATGTCCTGCACCCGCTCCGAGACATCCTTGACCCTTGCACCAGGGAGGCAACATACCATGATTCAATCAAGCAGAGTCAGCATGGTTTTATGAAAGGGAAATCATGTTTGACAAATTTGCTGGAGTTCTTTGAGGATGTAATGAGCAGGGTGTATAAGAGGGAACCAGTGGATGTAGTGTATTTGGATTTCCAGAAGGCATTTGATAAGGTGTCACATAAAATTTTACTGCACAAGATAAAAGTTCAGGGAGTTGGGGGTAATATATTAGCATGGATAGAGGATTGGCTAACTAACAGACAACAGAATCGGGATAAATGGGTCATTTTCCGGTTGGCAAACAGTGACTAGTGGGGTGCCGCAGGGATCGGTGCTGGGTCCTCAACTATTTACAATCTATATTAATGACTTGGATGAAGGGACCGAGTGTAATGTAGCCAAGTTTGCTGATGATACAAAGATGGGTGGGAAAGCAAATTGTGAGGAGGACATTAAAAATCTTCAAAGGGATCTAGACAGGCTAAGTGAGTGGGCAAAAATCTAGCAGATGGAGTATAATGTGGGAAAATGTGAGGTTATCCACTTTGGCAGAAAAAATAGAAAAGCAAATTACAATTTAAATGTAGAAAAATTGCAAAGTATTGCAGTACAGAGGGACCTGGGGGTCCTTGTGCATGAAACACAAAAAGTTAGCATGCAGATACAGCAAGTAATCAGGAAGGCAAATGGAACGTTGGCCTTTATTGCAAGGGGAATAGTATACAAATGCAGAGAAGTCTTGCTACAATTGTACAGGGTATTGGTAAGGCCACACCTAGAGTACTGCGTACAGTTTTGGTTTCCATATTTAGGGAAGGATATACTTGCATTGGAGGCTGTTCAGGGAAGGTTCACTAGGTTGATTCCGAAGATGAGGAGGTTGACTTATGAAGATAGGTTGAATAGGTTGGGTCTATACACATTGGAGTTCAGAAGAATGAGAAGTGATCTTATCGAAACATATAAAATAATGAGGGGGCTCGACAAGGTGGATGCAGAGAGGATATTTCCACTCATAGGGGAAACCAGAACTAGGGGACATAGTCTCAGAATAAGGGGCCGCCCATTTATAACTAAAATGAGGAGAAATTTCTTCTCTCAGAGGGTTGTAAATCTATGGAATTCTCTGCCCCAGAGAGTTGTGGAGGCTGGGTCATTGAATTTATTTAAGGTGGAGATACAGATTTTTGAGCGATAAGGGAATAAAGGATTATAGGGAGTGGGCAGGGAAGTGGAATTGAGTCCATGATCAGATCAGCATGGTCTTATTGAATGGCGGAGCAGGCTCGATGGGCCAAATGGCCTAATCCCGCTCTTATTTCTTATGTTCTTATGTCATGTTGAGGAAGCTCATCCTCTGCCTATATACCCTATGTTGGGGGTATCGCCGCTGGTGCGGTGCAGCCCTGCGCTGATGCCCTGTGTCCTGTGCAGCATCAGGTTGTTGAGAAGAAGGTTGGTGTTGTTGTTGGTGCTGTTGGTGTGCCTGGTGCTGCTGGTGTTGGGGCTCATCATCGTCTGATTCTATATACCATGGTGAAACAGCATAAACGGCACCCCTGCTGATGAAATAGATGGCAGGTCAAGTCGAAATGACAGAAGCGATCTGCCAATGCTGTGATAGCTTCCACCAATGAGGTGAGACTGGATGATGACTTTGCTGCAAACACTTGCAGCCTGCAGAAAGCTAAATCTGTGCTGGGACTGCAGTCAGCAACAGCTTCTGCCTGAGGAACGTGATCAGCTGTGAGGTGGGAGCTTTTATCGTGCATTTCATCCTGTCAGCTAATCAGCTGGATCAATGGCCACTGAACTCTCGCCTCAGGTGGTTCCCAGAACTGCATGAATCCTGTGGTCATCCAGAGAAATTTGAAAGGTAGGCTAAGAAATGCACTTAAAGGTCTAACAGCAAGCTGATAATGATTTCAATTAGGTCACCCACCTCTGCCATTCGGGTTGCTGCCGCACCGGCAAACGCACCTGAGAGAAAGGTGTGTGGAGGCGGGATGACAGCCTGATAGCCCGAGGCCCCTTTTGCACTGCTGTTCAGTCATGTCGAGGAAGCTCATCCTCTGCCGATATAACCTGTGTTGCGGGTATCGCCTCCGGCACAGTGCAGCTATGCGCTGATGCCCTCTGTCCTGTGCAGCATCAGGTTGTTGAAGAGAAAGTTGTTGGTGCTGTTGCTGCTGCTGCTGCTGGTGTTGGGGCTCATCTTAGTCCAATTCTGAGGACCAAGGTGAGACAGTATAAATGGCACCCATGCCAATGTAATAGATGGCAGGTAGAGATCAGAGGACCAATCTGTCATTGGTGTGATAGGTAGTAGCAATGAAGTGAGAGCAGTTTCTGAATTTGAAGAAAGGTCTTGCAAACTGTAGACACCTAAATCTGTGCTCAAAATGTACTCAGCAAAAGCCTTTCCCTTAGGCAAGAAAGCAGGTGTGATGTGATAGTATTTATTGTGCTTTCCATGTTCTGCAGTAATGACCTCGAGAAATGGCCATTGAGCTACCACCTCAGCTTGACAGACATGGTTCCCGAGCTGCGTGAATCCCGTGGTTATGCAGTGAAATTCAAAAGGTCTGGCTAAAAGTACTGTTAAGGATCTGACAACAAGACAATGAGGTAAATTAGGTCGCCCATCTCTGCCGTTCAGGTCTGTGCCATGCTGGCAAATGTGCCTGAGTTAAAGGCGCGAGGAGGCAGGATGACGGCGCATTCCCAACCCGTTCACATTTATTGCGCATTTTACTCCTGACCCACCTCCAATCTCGCACGCATGGCAGCATGAAAATCCTGGCCCCAATTTTAACTCCAGGTGGATTCCCCATTCAGGCCTACGTTAAAATTACAGCTGAGTCGCAATGATGTGATTGGGCCACAACATTCACATGTAAAGAGAGACCCTGTTGGCTCCGGCCGCGTGTCCTTGCTGTCTGCTCAGGAGAGCAGGTTAAAATTGCACATGTTGCGATCATGGCGGCTTTCGGCCAGGGCGATTTTAACTGCCCACCCACCAGGTTTCTGTTGAGCGAGTAGGGTTAAAATCATTCCCTGAGACACCAACACAACTGTTTGTTGTGAATGTAATTATCACCTGGCATTAATAATTCACAATGCGGTGTTTCTGCAGATTGTACTGTTACAGATATAATACATACTGTGTTAAACAATATCCTTATAGTACATATTTCAGAGCTGTTTCATACTGTGGCAAATCACCTATACCAATTGTTTTGTATCGGAGATGTACATCAAATTATATAACTGAGATAAGATAAGTAAATAAGGGCTCGAATATCACTAGCACAGATCCTCTCTCTTTAGCTCCCCTGCTACAATGTCCCTCCAACATATATAATTTATAATATAGATGTACAGGCTGAGTCTTGTACAGTATTTGATTGAAGTGAATTTACATATTGCTTTTACATGGTATGCATTAGACTAGAGACAGTCAGCTGGTGAAGGTCCCTTGCATCAGACTGGTGTGAGGAACATGAAGTGGATTAATTCACAGTGATTAGTTTACCAGTTAACACATCTGCCATATGTACTGTCTGTAACAGTGATTACATTAATCACTAAAATATCCCTTACAAATATATCAATATTCTGGGCATCTGCAAAGTCTTTGCCAGAATCTGGCCCCATGCATTTCTAAATAATTTTCGACGATACTGTCTTCCACCCAAACATTATTCATGGTCATCGCTTTTTCATTCAAGTCCCAATATCCGTGTTGTCATTGATGCCTCATCTTCCTCTAACTCAGGGTCCTGATTACCTCTTCAAATCAATATAGTATTTACCCATCATCTAACCTTATCCATTGTTTTGCTGCAAGCTCTACTCTATAGTTGACAACTTCTTTCAGATGGTATAAATCCTCAGTGTGACAGTCGCCTCAGAGCAATGGCCTAATCATCTTATTTCGATCTCTTCCATCACCTTCAGTGAGGATGATGAACATTTTGTTCCCTTTATTTCTTCAAAGAGACAATTGCTTTGCATCACTCAAGTCAACCATAGAGCTGATGGCTCCAGCTTTACTCATTCTTCGTCTATCAACATTCTTGGTCGCTTTTAACAAAGGGAATTTTCACATCTCTTTCATTGCTGAAGCCACCTCCAAAGATCTCGTTTTTCAGTTTCATGCCAAACACTTTTGATCTCAACGATTGTTAATTCTATTCAGTCCAAACCTATCCAAGATTTAAATATGTAACCATATCTGGTCAGGCTCTTCAAGCACTTCTTCCACACATCTGGACAGTATATCAGGAAAAGCTCACCAGCCAATAGGTAATCTCTTTCTCACTCATTCTTTTTCTCTCTCTCTGGTGTCTGCAACTTTTCTCATCTCACTCGATTTTTTGAGGCAACAGTCAATGCTCATCTGAACTTTCCTCCCTTGCTTTTCCTAATATGCCATCTTACACATACTTTCTCCGTCCTATATCGCCACTGTATTAAACCTATATTCAGGACACAATCGCCTGCTCTTTCCCACAATTTGAAAACTGTGGAACTTCCTATCTTCATCAGTCCTTCTTTCCTCTTACATTTTAGGATTTTAAAATCTAAACCTGGCTTCACATCATTTCTGTTGATTGATTGATTCATTGATTCATTGATTAATCGATTGATTCCTCGATCCCTTGTTTGATTGATTCCTCGATCCCTTGATTGATTGATTCCTCCTTTCCTTCCCCTTTCTTCCTTCATTTTCCTTCCTTCTTTCCTTCCTTCCTGTAATATATAGTTCCATCTAGTGGACAACTGTGGTAATGCAGCCTCTGCTATTTACAACAAGTATAAAAGGAATGGAGCCATCTTGGAGACCTGTGTGTGTAGTGATGTCATCAGGTATATACCACATTGTCGATGAGGATAAGATTCCTGGATACCCGAGCTGAATGTTTTGTTGGTGGATGATTCCAGCTAAACAGACTAGAGAAGTCCTTTGTTTGCAGAACAGCTAAAAATCCAAGGTAAATTACAAGTACACTTGGCTGAACTGCCATAGTCCAGATGGCCGCACTAATGGGAATAACATAACACTTGGGTGAATTCCAATGTGACCGTGAGACTTTCGGAGCATGTGTGGAGTGGCTAGAAATGTTTTTCACCGCGAATAGTATCATCAAAGTCCCCAATGCTGAAAACCGTAACCGGGTGGTGTTGGAAAGAAAACGGGCTATTTTCCTCACTGAAGCAGGCCCCGAGGTGTATGAAACCCTGAAAAATGTGCTTGTTCCCATCAAGCCAAAGGATTCATCACTTAGGAAGATTCTAAGCAAGTTAGAACAGCACTACAGTCCTGAGCCCCTGGAAATTGCTAAAGGTTATTGTTTCAGAATATAAGATCAGTTAACCAACGAAAATATCAATGAGTACATTATAGCATTAAAAAAGCTATCTATTCACTGTAATTTCAGAAACTTTCAGGACCGAGAATTGCGTGACCGCTTTGTTTGTGGGATGAAAAATGATGCGATCAGAAGAAAGTTGTTGACAACTCCTAACTTGACTTTTGATTTAGCTTGTCAGACAGCTATGTCAATGGATATGGCCGACCAATATTCCCGAGAATTTTGAGCCATTTCCAGTCATCAGACAACCGAGGTGAATCGCCTGCAGGTTAAAAGTAAAAGACTCGGTCGGCGTTGAGGAGGAGGTCACCTGTGACTTTGACCCGAGTGTTCTCGACTCCATCCCATACAGCATGCTATCCGTCACCACCTCAGTAAAGCCCCAGCACTGCATGAGGTAGAAAAGGCCATAAGACAGCTTAAGAACAACAAGGCTACAGGAGCAGAAGGAATCCCTGCTGAGGCACTAAAGTATGGTGGAGGGGCGCTGTTGGCGCGAATACATAACCTCATCTCTCTCATCTGGAGGGAGGAGAGCATGCTGGGAGATCTCAGATATGCAGTGATCGTGACCATCTTTAAAAAAGGGAACAAGTCCGGCTGCGGCAACTACAGAGGAATCTCCCTGTTATCAGCCACTGGGAAAATCAGCACGAGAGTCCTCCTCAACCGTCTTCTCCCTGTGGCTGAGGAGCTCCTCCTGGAGTCACAGTACAGATTTCGTCCCCTACGGGGCAAAACGTACATGACTTTTACAGCGCGACAGCTGAAGGAAAAATGCAGGGAACAGCAGCAGCCCTTATACATGGCCTTCTTCGACCTTACAAAAGTTAGTCACCATCCTCCGCCTGCTCCACGATGACATGCAGGCCGTGATCTTTACCAACGGATCCATTTCAGACCCAAACCTCGTCCAGACCGGGGTCAAACAGAGCTGCATCATCGCCCCAAACCTCTTCTCAATCTTCCTCGCTGCCATGCTCCGCCTCATAGTCAACAAACTCCTCGCTGGAGTGGAACTAAACTGCAGAACCAGTGGAAAGCTGTTCAACCTTCGCCGCCTCCAGGCCAGGTCCAAGACCACTCCAACCTCTGTCGTCGAGCTATAGTATGCGGACGACGCCAGTGTCTGCGCACATACAGAGGCTAAACTCCAAGTCATAGTCAACGTACTTAATGAGGCGTACAAAAGCATGGGCCTTATGCTAAACATCCGTAAGACAAAGATCCTCCACCAGCCTGTCCATGCCGCTCAGCACTGCCCCCAGTCATCGAGATCCACGGCGAGACCCTCGGGAGCCTCTTATCAACAAGAGCAGACATTGACAACGAGATTCAACATCGCCTCCAGTGCACCAGTACAGGCTTCGGCCGCCTGAGGATAAGAGTGTTTGAAGACCTTGGAAATAGCGGATGCATTGACAGTCATTTTCCAACATTCCATAGAATCTGGATCAGTTCCTATCGAGTGGAGGGTAGCCAATGTAACCCCACTTTTTAAAAAAGGAGGGAGAGAGAAAACAGGGATTTATAGACCGGTCAGCCTGACCTCAGTAGTGGGCAAAATGATGAAATCAATTATTAAAGATGTCATAGCAGCACATTTGGAAAGAGGTGACATGATGGGTCCAAGTCAGCATGGATTTGTGAAAGGGAAATCATGCTTGACAAATCTTCTGGAATTTTTTGAGGATGTTTCCAGTAGAGTGGACAAGGGAGAACCAGTTGATGTGGTGTATTTGGACTTTCAGAAGGCTTTCGCCAAGGTCCCACACAAGAGATTAATGTGCAAAGTTAAAGCACATGGGATTGGGGGTAGTGTGCTGACGTGGATTGAGAACTGGTTGGCAGACAGGAAGCAAAGAGTAGGAGTAAATGGGTACTTTTCAGAATGGCAGGCAGTGACTAGTGGGGTACCACAAGGTTCTGTGCTGGGGCCCCAGCTGTTTACATTGTACATTAATGATTTAGACGAGGGGATTAAATATAGTATCTCCAAATTTGTGGATGACACTAAGTTGGGTGGCAGTGTGAGCTGCGAGGAGGATGCTATGAGGCTGCAGAGTGACTTGGATAGGTTAGGTGAGTGGGCAAATGCATGGCAGATGAAGTATAATGTGGATAAATGTGAGGTTATCCACTTTGGTGGTAAAAACAGAGAGACAGACTATTATCTGAATGGTGACAGATTAGGAAAAGGAGAGGTGCAACGAGACCTGGGTGTCATGGTACATCAGTCATTGAAGGTTGGCATGCAGGTACAGCAGGCGGTTAAGAAAGCAAATGGCATGTTGGCCTTCATAGCAAGGGGATTTGAGTACAGGGCAGGGAGGTGTTGCTACAGTTGTATAGGGCCTTGGTGAGGCCACACCTGGAGTATTGTGTACAGTTTTGGTCTCCTAACTTGAGGAAGGACATTCTTGCTATTGAGGGAGTGCAGTGAAGGTTCACCAGACTGATTCCCGGGATGGCGGGACTGACATATCAAGAAAGACTGGATCAACTGGGCTTGTATTCACTGGAGTTCAGAAGAATGAGAGTGGATCTCATAGAAACGCTTAAAATTCTGATGGGTTTAGACAGGTTAGATGCAGGAAGAATGTTCCCAATGTTGGGGAAGTCCAGAACCAGGGGTCACAGTCTAAGGATAAGGGGTAAGCCATTTAGGACCGAGATGAGGAGAAACTTCTTCACCCAGAGAGTGGTGAACCTGTGGAATTCTCTACCACAGAAAGCTGTTGAGGCCATTTCACTAAATATATTCAAAAAGGAGTTTGATGTAGTCCTTACTACTAGGGGGATCAAGGGGTATGGCAAGAAAGCAGGAATGGGGTACTGAGGTTGCATGTTCAGCCATGAACTCATTGAATGGCGGTATAGGCTCGAAGGGCCGAATGGCCTACTCCTGCATCTATTTTCTATGTTTCTATGTAAGACCAAGCCCTCAAATCTGCCACCAAGCTCATGATCTACAGGCCTGTTTTAATACCCGCCCTCCTGTATGGCTCAGAGACATGGACCATGTACAGTAGACACCACAAGTCGCTGGAGAAATACCACCAATGATGTCTTTGCAAGATCTTACAAATCCCCTGGGAAGACAGACGCACCAACATTAGCATCCTCGACCAGGCCAACATCCCCAGCATTGAAACACTGACCACACTTGATCAGCTCCACTGGGCAGGCCACATTGCTCGCATACCAGAGACGAGACTCGCAACTCCTTCACAGCAAACGAGCCAAAGGTGGGCAGAGGAAACGTTACAAGGACATCCTCAAAGCCTCCCTGATAAAGTGCAACATCCCCACTGACACCTGGGAGTCCTTAGCCAAAGACCATCCTAAGTGGAGGAAGTGCATCCGGGAGGGCACTGAGCACCTTGAGTCTCATCGCCAAGAGCAAGCAGGAATCAAGCGCAGGCAGCGGAAAGAGCGTGCGGCAAACCTATCCCACTTTCCCTTTCCCTCAACGACTATCTGTCCCACCTGTGACAGGGACTGTGGTTCTCGTGTTGGACTATTCAGCCACCTAAGGACTCATTTTTAGAGTGGAAGCAAGTCTTCCTCGATTCCGAGGGACTGCCTATGATGATGATGAAAAGTAAAAGGCAGTTGGGCCCCAATGCCTCAGCAATTGGCCAAGGTAATAGAGTATTGAAGTTGTGCTATCAGTGTCAGGGACAACACATAGTTCAAAGTTGTCCATATATGAAGACAGAGTGTTTCTTCTGCAGGAAAACTTGGCATCTTGCGAAGGCATGCCAACTGGACTAAACCAACTTTCAAGGCTATAAGTAGAAATCCCCAGAGACTACATAGCATGGAAGAAAAGCAACAGGACGAGGAGGTTTTGAAGATATACAAAGGTATCTCACAGTGATTCAAAAAGTATCATCATCCATGTAGATGTTACAGGAACTAGGATGCCCGTGGAAATCGACACTGGGCATCCGTGAGCGTAGTATCAGAATTGCTATATCTCGACAAATTGCGTGATTTCCCATTGGAGAAATCCAAGGTAGAACTGCGAGGCTCCTGAGGAGAGCAAATTCCTGTGGTAGGTCGTGTCACCGTACCGCTGAAATACAAGGATCAATATCAGAGCTTGCCTCTCTTAGTAGTGGCAGGAGACAAGCCTGCCTTAATAGGTAGAAATTGGTTGAGATCACTGAAGCTGGATTGGAATGAGATTTTTCGTGTTGAAACGAGATTTGCATTGAAGGATGATGTCATCACGAAGTATCCGAAGGTGTACTGTGAAACAGGCAGTCCGATCCAAGGCTTCAAGGCGAGTGTCAGGGTACAGAAGGACGCTAGACCAGTTTACTGCAAGCCACGTCCCGTACCATATGCAATCAAGGAGAAAGTTGAGCAAGAACTCAAAAGACTAGAGACTGAGAACATTATCTCTAAGATAGGTCTATGTAATTGGGCTACACCCATTATTGTTGTACCTAAGTCCAATGGTAAAGTAAGGTTGTGTGGTGATTATAAAGTAACTATAAACCAGGTTCCAGAGGGTAATCTCCGCAATACATTGCCAAATGTGGAAGCTTTGTTCACATCACTGACAGATGGTTAGATTTTCACAAAGTTGGATCTTATGAATGCCTACTTATAACTTGAACTAGATGAGCAGTCCAAGTCATGCTCGACTATAAATACTCATCTAGGCCTATAACAATTTAATAGGCTACCATTTGGAGTGTCTTCCAGCCCCGCCATATTACATCTGATGAACCAGATTTTACAACGCATTGAAGGAGTAGTATGCTATTTAGCTGACATACTAATTTCAGCCCCAAATGGGCAAATCCATAATAACATATTCAATGAAGTGCTCCAACGGGTAGAGAAGCACAGAGTACTATTTCAAAACTCAGTGGAGTACTTAGTGTACAGAGTAGACAAAGATGGTTTACATCCAACCAAGGGAAAGCTGGATGCAATCAGAAATGCACCCACTCCCAAGAATATCACTGAACTTCGATCATTCTTGGGTCTTTTGAACTATTATGGGAAGTTGCTACCAAATTTGGCTACTGTCATGTATGTATGCTTGGGGTTACTAGCCACCAGGGGCGCCCCTGTCGGAGGTCATTGGGCTGTACGTACGGGTGTGCGGCCAGGTATATAAAGCAAGCCACCATGTAATGTGGGCACTTTGGGCCCAAACAAAGTTGAGCCAGGTTTTTGCCTGAGTGAGTTTACAGTATTCAGTCTATCGAGTTATTACATACATAACATTTGGCGACCAGGTAACTCAAGAACCTTCGCATGCAAAATGAGCACCATTGGAATTCTGGAGAGATTCGTGGAAGGAGAGGACTGGTTGGATTTTATCGATCGCCTGAACCAGTACTGTGTGGCCAACAAAATGGAGGAAGCTACTGATGCAGTTAGGTGCAGGGCGGTTTTCCTCACTGTTTGCGGTCCAAAAATCTATGGCCTCATAAAGAATCTCCTCTTGCCTGCATATCCAACGGACAAGGACTATGAGTAATTGTGTGTTCTTGTACATGACCATCTCAAACCAAAAGAAGACATCATCATCTCACGCTATCGATTCTACACACATGTTGGTTCTGAGGGCCAGGATGTGTCAGAATTCGTCGCCAACCTAAGACATCTTGCTGGGCCATGTAAGTTCGAAGATGCGTTGGGAGACATGCTGCGAGATTTCTTCGCAATAGGAATCAACCACGAGGTGATCCTCCGGAAGTTATTGGCTGCGGAGACGCTGGATTTGAGCAAGGCCATTGCGATTGCCCAGGCATGTATGACGACGGATGATAATTTAAGGAAGATATCATCAAAGAGTCAGAGCTCCATGGCAAGTACTGTCAACAAGATTGTATCGTCGTATGGCAGAGCTGCTTATGGCAGGGCCTACTCGACTACATATGCGAAACCTGTAGCTGCTCAAAGTCCGCCAACGGGTACGAATCCGATTTCACCCTGTTGCCGTTGTGGGGGCAATCATCGGCATCATCATTATCATTTTAAACAGTATATCTGTAAAGGCTGTTTGAAAGTGGAGCATCTTCAGCGAATGTGTCCACAATTAGACAAGCGTGCTGCGACTCACCATGTGGATGATGACGACCAGTCCAGCGCGGACCTGGATATACAACCTGAGATACCCGAGGAAGTGAATGGACTGTATTCGTTCCTGACAAAGAGCCAACCGATAATAGTTAATGTGAAACTAAATGGCATGCCGGTATCGATGGAATTGGACACGGGTGCGAGTCAGTCGATAATGAGCCAAAGGACATTTGACAAGCTGTGGGACACTAAGGCTGTGAAGCCTAAACTGAGTCCAGTCAATGCCAAATTGCATACTTACACCAAAGAACTCGTACCGGTGATTGACAGTGCAGTAGTCAAGGTGTCGTATGATGGTGTGGGTCATGATCTACCATTATGGATCGTTCCAGGAAATGGTCCAACGCTGTTCAGCAGGAATTGGCTCGAAAAAAATCAAATGGAATTGGAACGATATCAAAGCGTTGTCATCGGAGGATGATACTCCATGTGCTCAAGTGCTGAGCAAGTTTCCCTCGCTGTTTGAACCGGACATCAGCAATTTCACGGGAGCTAAGGTGCAGATTCACCTGGACTTGGCTGCAAGACCCGTCCATCACAAAGCTCAGGCTATTCCGTACACGATGAGGGAGAAGGTCAAAATTGAGCTGGACAGACTCCAACGTGAAGGGGTCATATCACCGGTTGAATTTAACGAATGGGCCAGTCCCATTGTTCCTGTGTTGAAGAGTGATGACACTGTCAGGATTTGTGGAGACTACAAGGTTACGATCAACCAATTTTCAAAACAGGATCAGTACCCGTTACCGAAGGCTGATGACCTATTTGCAACGCAAGCCAGTGGGAAGTCGTTCACTAAACTGAATCTGACATCGGCTTAAATGACACAGGAGCTCGTCAACACGTTAAAGAAACTTACGTGCATCAACACTCATAAAGGACTGTTTATCTACAACAGGTGCCCTTTTGGAATTCGCTCGGCTGCAGACATATTTCAGAGGAACATGGAGAGTCTACTGAAGTCCGTCCCTAGAACCGTTGTGTTTCAAGATGACATTCTGGTCACAGGTCGTGACACTGCCGAACACCTGAGCAACCTTGAAGAGGTTCTACATCGTCTGGACAAAGTGGGACTCAGGTTGAAACTTTCGAAGTGCGTCTTCATGACATCGGAAGTCGAATTTCTGGGGAGGAAGATTGCTGCTGATGGCATCAGGCCTACAGACTCGAAAACCAAGGCCATCAAAAATGCACCCAGGCCTCAGAATGTGATGGAGCTGCGTTCGTTCCTTGGTCTACTCAATTACTTCAGTATTTCTTACCTAGATTGAGCGCTTTATTAGAGCCACTGCAAATGCTGCTCAGAAAAGGCAACAACTGGGTTTGGGGTCTGTCTCAAGATAGTGCTTTCGAGAAAGCTACAAATCTGCTTTGCTCTAACAAGTTGCTGGTACATTATGATCCATGTAAGCGTCTAGTATTGGCCTGTGATGTTTCATCATATGGGGTTGGCTGCATGCTCCAACAAGCTAATGAGTCGGGTAAACTACAACCTGTTGTGTATGCTTCGAAAAGTTTGTCAAAGGCAGAAAGAGCCTACAGCATGATAGAAAAATAAGTTATAGCCTGCATATGTGGGGTTAAAAAGATGCATCAGTACATGTTTGGTCTTGGTTTTGAACTTGAAACAGATCACAAGGCACTCCTTGTTTTCGGAAAACAAAGGTATCAATACCAATGCATCGTCCCGTATCCAGAGGTGGGCACTGACATTATCTGCCTATGATTATGTCATTCGCCATAGACCTGGCACCGAGAATTGTGCCGATGCACTGAACCGTCTGCCTTTGCCCACACCAGAGCTGGAGATGCCACAGCCTGCAGATCTAATGTTAGTTATGGATGCTTTTGAGAGTGAAGGAAGCCCTGTCACTGCTCAACAAGTTAGGACCTGGACCAGACAGGACTCGATTATATCAGTTGTAAAATATTGTGTCCTTAGTGATGATTGGTCTGCTATACATATAGAAATGTGTGATAAGACCAAACCTTACAACATCGCAAAGACAAACTATCCATTCAGTCAGATTGTTTACTGTTGTTATGCCTAAGAAAGGCAGAGAGAAATTTGTATGTGATCTACACATCACTCATTCTGATATTGTCATTGCCAGGTCTCACATATGGTGGCCTGCAATTGACTCTGATCTGGAATCATGTGTGCATCAGTGCAACACTTGCATGCAGCTAAGCAAAGTACCAGCAGAATCTCCGCTGAGTCTGTGGTCGTGGCCATCCAAACCATGGTCGAGGATCCACATTGACTTTGCGGGTCCTTTCCTGGGTAAGATGTTTTTTGTTGTGGTGGATGCATATTCAAAGTGGATAGAGTGTATAATCATGTAATCTAGTACATCCACAGCTACCATTGAGAGCCTTTGTGTCATGTTTGCTACTCATGGTTTGCCTGACATTGTTATGAGCGACAACAGATCTTGCTTCACAATTCTGGAGTTTCAAGAGTTCATGAATGGTATTAAACATGTGAGGTCAGCGCCATTCAAACCTGCTTCTAATGGTCAAGCAGAGCGTGCTGTCCAAACAATCAAGCAGAGTATGAAATGTGTAACTCGCTTGTCATGCCTATTGCTTAGTTACAGGACAAGACCCCACATGCTTACCGGGGTCTCCCCTGCTGAACTATTGATCAAGAGAGGTCTCAAGACCAAGCTCTCTTTCGATCGTGTTGAAAACAGATGTCAAAATCAGCAGTGGCATCATGATCATGCTGCTGTGTCACGCGACATCTCTATTAATGATCCTGTGTATGTGCTAAATTGTGGTCAAGGTCACAAGTGGGTCGCCGGTACTGTTACGGCCAAGGAGGGTAACAGAGTGTTTATTGTCATGCTCAAAAATGGGCAAACATGCAGGAAACATGTTGATCAGAAAAAGCTGCGGCACACGGATAAACTGGAACAAGTTGAGGAAGATACGATCAGTGACCAACTAACCTATATTCATTCATCAGAGGACTCCGCCGTCATCAATGAATCTGGACTTTCAATCTCTGTCATGGTCATTGCCACTCCCATCAGATCGGCTACCCAGCCTCCTGTCATAACTGACTCAGAACACTCGCCCAGAACTGGAATTGAACTGAGATGATCAATTCGTGAGCGGAAAGCCCCGGACCGTCTTAACTTGTAAAAAGACTGATACTAAGATCTTGAAGGGGGATGTTGTCATGTATGTATGCTTGGGGTTACTAGCCACCAGGGGGCGCCCCTGTCGGAGGTCATTGAGCTGTATGCACATGTATGTGGGCCACCATGTAATGTGGGCACTTTGGGCCCGAATAAAGTTGAGCTAGGTTTGCACCTGAGTGAGTTTACAGTATTCAGTCAATCGAGTTATTACATACATAACAGCTACAGTGTTATATCCACTGAATGAGCTGTTGAAAAAACAGGTTCAATGGAAGTGGCCAGAAGAATGCGATGCAACATTCAAAGAGTGTAAAAGCCAGTTGGTAGAGAGCACCATGTTAGTTCACGATGACATATCTAAGGAGATCAAGTTAGCATATGACGTCTCTCTGTTGGGGCAGTGATCGTTCATGTACTACATAGTGGGGAGGAGAGACCAATTGCTTTTGCTTCATGCACTCTCAGTGCCAGTGAGTGTAATTGTGCACAAATCGAAAGGGAAGCTTTGGCATTCATTTTTGGGGTCAAGAAGTTCCACAAATACTTATATGGTCGTAAATTTACCATCGTTATGGACCATAAGCCCCTGACAGCAATCCTCAATTTAAAGTCCCCAGTTCCAACCATAACTGCAGCCCGAATGCAGAGATAGGCTTTGATTTTATCAGCATATACATATAACACTGAGCATAGATGCACATCTGATCAGTTCTATTTTTCATACATTGATGAACTGCTGAAGAGATTGGTAAAGTAACCAAACGTGACCCAGTTATGTCAAAGGTGTATGATTACTTTGCAAATGGCTGGCCAAACCAGGTATCAGAGAAAGATATTCATCCATACTTTGTTCATAGGAATGAATTATCAGTGGATAAAGAATGTATCATGTGGGCTGCAAGAGTTTATTACAGCAAATAAATTCAGCTCCAAATTATTAGGAGATCTTCATGACCAACACCTGGGAATGTGGTTGTCCAAGAGTTTTGCACGCAGTTACTTATTGTGGCCAGGTCTAGATAAAGATATAGTGTCATCAACATAGGCGGTCTCTTGTATCGAGATATAGTGTACATCATTAGTCAGTGTACAACATGTCAATTGGTAAGCAAGAAACCACCATCAGTACCGTTACAGCCATGGAAATGGCCTCCCAGATTGTTACATTTTGATTTTGCTGAGCGAGAAGGTCAGCAATTGTTCATTGTGATTGATAGCTATTCGAAGTGGGTAGAGGTGTTTCCGATGCGGAAAATAACAAGTAAAACACTAGACCATTTGCGAATATTATTTTCTTCATATGGCCTCCCAGAAGAAATTGTATCCGTTGATGGACCACAATTTTGTTCAGAAAAATTTGCACAGTTCACGAGCAGAAATGGTGTGAAATACCAAGGTTCAACCGTAGCATCCTACTTCAAATGGTGCAACAGAGCGCACAGCACAAATTGTAAAACGTGCCCTCATTAAGCAAATGTTAGATCCAAATCCAAAGAAACGGCAGTTGACATTGGATCACAAATTGGCTAATTTTCTGATTATTTTTTGTAATATTCCTCATAAAACTACTGGTAGAACACCAGCAAAGTTGTTTCTCATTGTTAAAACCAAACTTGGCACAGTCCATAGAAGAGAAACAATTAAGACAGAAAGAGGATCATGATAGAGGTAGAGTAAGAGAGAAAATGTGAAATTAAATCAGGTGAGAGGGAAGAACCATCACCATAAATAGTTAAAGTGGTTGCCAGGAAGAGTGATGAAGATATGTGGTTCTTGCACATATTTGGTCAAGATGTTTGATCATGGACAGGATAGGTTTGTTCATATTGATCATATTTTACCTACAGATGTGGAAGGAGTTGAAAGTTGGAATGATTTGATTATTTCTGACTTATCAGATAGTCTTGTTACAAGTACAGTACCAGTAGCAAATCTACATCAGGTGTACTAGAAACAAGTCCAAGAGAAAGTCAGAATTTAAGTCTGAGTCCAAGTCAGGCAGACAAACAGTCTGAAGTTGTAGAGAGTTCAAATGTAGATCAAGGGTATCCCTTGGAGGAAAATTCTCCTCAGGATCAGCCTACAATGAGTCTATGTTCAACATCATGTTTGGAAAGTTCTGTTCGAGAGCGAAGGTATCCTCTTCGAAACAGAAAACCAGTGGTTAAGTTTGATTTGTAAACATGGCAAAATAAGTCTATATCTTTTGCTATGTATAACCATGCAAATTAAATATGATGATTGTGTGTTATAACTACTTCTTCATTAAGGAGGGAAAAATGTAATATATAGTTCCATCTAGTGGACTGTTGCTCCACATAGTGGACTACTGTGGTAATGCAGCCACTGCTGTTTACAAGAAGTATAAAAGGAATGGCGCCATCTTGGAGATGGTGATATAGTGTCATAAAGAAGATATCACATTTCCTTCCTTCCTTCCTTCCTCCCTTCCTCTCTCCCTTCCTCCCTCAGCTCACAGCTGTGGCTCAGTGGGTAGCACACTCGCCTCTGAGTCAAACGGTTGTGGGTTTAAATCCCACTCCATAGACTTGAGCACATAAATCTCGGCTGACACTACAGTGCAGTGCTGAGGGAGAGCTGCACTGTTGCAGGTGCCGTCTTTCCGATGAGACGTTAAACCGAGGCTCCGTCTGCTCTCTCAGGTGGATGTAAAAGATCCCAAGGCACTATTTTGAAAAAGAGGAGGCGAGTTATCCCCAGTGTCCTGGCCAATATTTATCCCTCAATCAACATAACAAAAAATCCCTGATTATCTGGTCATTATCATGTTGCTGTTTTTGGGAGCTTGCTGTATGCAAATTGGCCGGCATGTTTCCTAATTACAACAGTGACTACAAAGTACTTTGGCTGTAAAGTACTTTGGGACGTCCTGAGGTATAAAAATGCTCTCTATAAATGCAAGTCTTTCTTTTCTTTTGAATTTCACTTCACGTCTCACCAATTTTTTAGCTAGATGACTAAATAATGTAAACACATCCTTGTTACATTATGTTGTGCAATTAAATCAATGCCAGAAAATGAGGCAATGTTAAATTTGTGATTTCATAATGATTTTCTACAGTATTGGTCAATGTATCAAACCAGCTCAACCACTTACACAATATACTCAACTAAAGTAGCAATGTAACTGTTATGTATGCAACACTATGTAACCAGCATTTTACCACCACCAGAGGGCGTATCTGTTGGAGTCCCAAGGGATCCCAGCATCCCTTGGGAGCACTGCATATAAGCTGGCCTCCCATGCTGTACCAACACTCTGGAGTTAGACTAAAGCGACTAAGATCACACTTACTCACGTCTACAGTACTCAGTCACATTGCTTTATTCATAACAACTGGCAACGAGATAACGAACCATCACACGAAAATGTAGAGAACTGTTGATATCCTGGAGAAATTCTCAGAAGAGGATGATTGGGAGGTCTTCATGGAGTGACTCAACCAATACTTCATGGGCTGGAAGGGAGTGTGAACGCTGCGAAACGAAGGGCGATCCTCCTCACCGTCTGCGGGGCAACAACCTATGGCCTCATGAAGAATCTTCTTGCTCCGGCGAAACCAACAACCAAATCATATGAAGAACTGTGTACGCTGGTCCGGGAGCACCTAAATCCGAAGGAGAGCGTTCTGATGGCGAGGTATCGATTTTACACATGTCAACGGTCTGAAGGCCAGGAAGTGGCGAGCTACGTCGCTGAACTAAGGTGCCTTACAGGACATTGCGAATTCGATGGATTCCTGGAGCAAATGCTGAGACTTTTTTGTGCTTGGCAATGGCCATGAGGTTATCCTTCGCAAACTATTGACTGTTGAAACACCGAACCTGAGCAAAGCCTTAATGATAGCCCAGGCATTTATGTCCACCAGCGATAACACCAAACAAATTTTGCAGCATAAAGATGCTTCGGCAAGTACTGTACACAAAGTAACGTCGTTTTCAGGCAGGAATGCATATGGCAGAATGTACAGGCCTGCAGCTGCATGACCTCAGATGACTCAGAGTCTACCATCAAGAGTTAATGCGAGGCAATTGACACCTTGTTGGTGCTGCAGGTGATCATCGAGCCCATCGATGCCGCTTCAAACACTATGCGTGCAAAGGCTGTGGAACAATGGGACACGGCCAGCGAATGTGCAGGTGAGCTGCAAACCCTGCAAACCACCACGTTGCAGAGGAAGACTGATCCATGGCGGTTATGGAGTACACACCTTCATCATGAAATGTCCAGCAATCATGTTAAAATTTGAACTGAACAGAATTCCAGTATCCATGGAATTGGACACGGGTGCAAGTCAGTCCATCATGAGCAAAAAGGCCTTCGACAGGCTGCGGTGCAACAAGGCACACAGGCTCAAGCTAAGCCCTATTCATACCAAGCTGAGAACTTACACTAAAGAGCCAATTCCTGTAATTGGCAGTGCAGCAGTAAAAGTCTCCTACGATGGAGCAGTGCATGAACTACCACTGTGGATAGTACCAGGAGATAGCCCCACACTGTTTGGCAGAAGTTGGCTGGGAAAAATCCGCTGGAACTGGGACGACAACCGAGCGCTTTCGTTCATCGACGACGCCTCATGTGCCCAGGTTCTGAGCTAGCTTGCGCTCCGTCTTCATACGGGGTCGGGTGTGTGTTACAACAAGGAAACGAGTCGGGAACATTGCAACCGGTCGCTTATGCGTCCAGGAGCTTGTCCAAGGCCGAAAGGGCCTACAGTATGATTGAAAAAGAAGCTCTAGCATGCGTTTACGGGGTAAAAAAAAATGCACCAGTATCTGTTTGGGCTTAAGTTCAAGTTAGAAACTGACCATAAGCCGCTCATATCGCTATTCCCAGAGAGCAAAGGTATCAATACCAATGCCTCTGCTCGCATCCAAAGGTGGGCGCTCACGCTGTCTGCATATAACTATGTAATTCGCCACAGGCCAGGCACAGAGAACTGTGCTGACACCCTCAATCAGCTACCATTGCCCACCACCGGGGTGGAAATGGCACGGCCTGCAGACTTGCTCTTGGTGATGGATGCATTTGAAAACGATAAGTCACCCTTTACGGCCCGCCAGATCAGGACCTGGACCAGCCAGGATACTTTACTGTCCCTTGTAAAAAACTGTGACCTCCATGGGAGCTGGTCCAGCATCCCAGTGGAGATGCATGAAGAGATCAAACCGTTCCAGCGGCGCAAAGACAAAATGTCCATACAGATGGACTATCTCTTATGGGGTAATCGCGTGGTTTTGCTCAAGAAAGGCAGGGAAACATTCATATGCAACCTACACAGTACCCAGCCAGGCATAGTAATGATGAAAGCTATAGCCAGATCCCATGTGTGGTGGCCCGGTATCGACTCAGATTTTGAGTCTTGCGTGCGTCAATGCAACACTTGTTCTCAACTGAGCAATGCACCCAGGGAGGCACCACTAAGTTTGTGGTCATGGCCCTCCAAACCGTGGTCTAGGGTCCATGTTGACTTCACTGGCCCATTTCTAGGCAAAATGTTCTTGGTTGTTGTGGATGCTTATTCAAAATGGATTGAGTGTGTAATAATGTCTGTAAGCACATCCACTGTCACCATCGAAAACCTACGAGCCATGTTTGCCACGCACGGCCTGCCTGATGTCCTTGTCAGCGACAATGGGCCGTGCTTCACCAGTGCTGAATTCAAGGAAGTCATGACCCACAATGGGATCAAGCACGTCACATCGGCCCCGTTCAAGTCCGCATCCAACGGCCAGGCAGAACGGGTAGTCCAAACCATCAAACAAAGCTTGAAAAGCATGTCGGAAGACTCCCTACAGACCCGCCTGTCCCGAGTCTTGCTCAGCTATCACACAAGACCCCACTCGCTCACCGGGGTTCCCCCTGCCGAAATGCTCATGAAATGGGCACTCAAAACAAGGCTCTCTCTAGGTCACCCTGATCTCCATGATCATGTCGAGGGTAGGTGGTATCAACAAAGCATGAATCATGATTGCGCAAATTTGTCACGTGATACTGAAGTCAATGACCCTGTATTTGTACTCAACTATGGACATGGTCCCAAATGGCTTGCTGGCACTGTCATAGCCAAAGAAGGGAGTAGGCTGTTTCAGGTCAAACTCGCAAATGGACTAACTTGCAGAAAGCATTTGGACCAAACCAAACTGCAGTTCACAGACAGCCATGAGCAACCTGACGAGGACACCGCCAACTTCGACCCTCCGACACACACACAAGTGACAACCGACATCACGGTTGACCACGAAGCTGAACTCATCATCCCCGGCAGCCCAGCGAAGGCCCAACCAACTCACCCACACCTGTGTTTGTACCGAGATGATCGACTAGGGAGTGGAAAGCCCCAGATCGTTCTGGGAACCGGTTCTGGGGGAGGTGGGACCAGTGCAAACCGGACGGTCTGCACCTGGGCAGGACCGGAACCAATGTCCTAGGGGGAGTGTTTGCTAGTGCTGTTGGAGAGGAGTAAAACTAATATGGCAGGGGGATGGGAACCAATGCAGGGAGACAGAGGGAAACAAAAAGGAGACAAAAGCAAAAGACAGAAAGGAGATGAGTAAAAGTGGAGGGCAGAGAAACCCAAGGCAAAAAACAAAAAGGGCCACTGAATATAAAAGGGCTGCAGGAGGGGTCAAAACTAAAAATCATGATTTAAAAACTAGGATTAAAACACTCTACCTAAATGCACGCAGCATTCGAAATAAAGTAAATGAGTTGACGGCACAAATCATTACAAATGGGTATGATTTGGTGGCCATTACAGAAACATGGTTGCAGGGTGACCAAGACTGTGAATTAAACATACAGGGATATCTGACGATTCGGAAAGATAGACAAGAAGGGAAAGGAGGTGGGGTAGCTCTGTTAATAAAGGATAATATCAGGGCAGTTGTGAGAGACGATATTGGCTCTAATTAACAAAATGTTGAATCATTGTGGGTGGAGATTAGAGATAGTAAGGGGAAAAAGTCACTGGTGGGCATAGTTTATAGGCCCCCAAATAATAACTTCTCGGTGGGGCGGGCAATAATCAAGGGAATAATGGAGGCATGTGAAAAAGGAACGGCAGCAGTCATGGGGGATTTTAACCTACATATCGATTGGTCAAATCAAATCGCACGGGGTAGCCTGGAGGAGAAATTTATAGAAGGCATATGGGATTGTTTCTTAGAACAGTATGTTACAGAACCTACAAGGGAGCAAGCTATCTTAGATCTGGTCCTGTGTAATGAGACAGGAAAAATAAATGATCTCCCAGTAAAAGATCCTCTCGGAATGAGTGATCACAGTATGGTTGAATTTGTAATACAGATTAAGGGTGAGGAAGTTGTGTCAGAAACGAGCGTACTATGCTTAAACAAAGGGGACTACATTGGGATGAGGGCAGAGTTGGCTAAAGTAGACTGGGAACACAGACTAAACGGTGGCACAATTGAGGAACAGTGGAGGATTTTTAAGGAGCTCTTTCATAGTGCGCAACAATAATATGTTCCAGTGAAAAAGAAGGGCGGTAAGAGAAGGGATAACCAGCCGTGGATAACCAAGGAAATAAAGGAGAGTATCAAATCAAAGACCAATGCGTATAAGGTGGCCAAGGTTAGTGGGAAACTAGAGGATTGGGAAAATTTTAAACAACAGCAAAGAATGACTAAAAAAGCAATAAAGAAAGGAAAGATAGATTACGAAGGTAAACTTGCGCAAAACATAAAAACAGATAGTAAAAGCTTTTACAGATATATAAAACGGAAAAGAGTGACTAAAGTAAATGTTGGTCCCTTAGAAGATGAGAAGGGGGATTTAATCATGGGAAATGTGGAAATGACTGAGACCTTAAACAATTATTTTGCTTCGGTCTTCACAGTGGAAGACACAAAAACCATGCCAAAAATTGCTGGTCACAGGAATGTGGGAAGGGAGGACCTTGAGACAATCACTATCACTAGAGGGGTAGTGCTAGACAGGCTAATGGAAATCAAGGTAGACAAGTCCCCTGGTCCTGATGAAATGCATCCCAGGGTATTAAAAGAGATGGCGGAAGTTATAGCAGATGCATTCGTTATAATCTACCAAAATTCTCTGGACTCTGGGGAGGTACCAGCGGATTGGAAAGCAGCTAATGTAACGCCTCTGTTTAAAAAAGGGGGCAGACAAAAGGCCGGTTAGTTTAACATCTGTAATGGGGAAAATGCTTGAAACTATCATTAAGGAAGAAATAGCGGGACATCTAGATAGGAATAGTGCAATCAAGCAGACGCAGCATGGATTCATGAAGGGGAAATCATGTTTAACTAATTTACTGGAATTCTTTGAGGATATAACGAGCATGGTGGATAGAGGTGTACCGATGGATGTGGTGTATTTAGATTTCCAAAAGGCATTCGATAAGGTGCCACACAAAAGGTTACTGCAGAAGGTAGAGGTACGTGGAGTCAGAGGAAATGTATTAGCATGGATAGAGAATTGGCTGGCGAACAGAAAGCAGAGAGTCGGGATAAATGGGTCCTTTTCGGGTTGGAAATCGGTGGTTAGTGGTGTGCCACAGAGATCGGTGCTGGGACCACAACTGTTTACAATATACATAGATGACCTGGAAGAGGGGACAGAGTGTAGTGTAACAAAATTTGCAAATGCCACTAAGATTAGTGGGAAAGCGGATTGTGTAGAGGACATAGAGAGGCTGCAAAGAGATTTGGATAGGTTAAGCGAATGGGCTAAGGCTTGGCAGATGGAAAGTCGGAAAGTGTGAGGCCATCCACCTTGGGAAAAAAAAACAGTAAAAGGGAATATCATTTGAATGGGGAGAAATTACAAGATGCTGAGGTGCAGAGGGACCTGGGGGTCCTTGTGCATGAATCCCAAAAAGTTAGTTTGCAGGTGCAGCAGGTAATCAGGAAGGCGAATGGAATGTTGGCCTTCATTGTAAGAGGGATGGAGTACAAAAGCATGGAGGTCCTGCTGCAACTAACTGTACAAGGTATTGGTGAGGCCGCACCTGGAGTACTGCGTGCAGTTTTGGTCACCTTACTTAAGGAAGGATATACTGGCTTTGGAGGGGGTACAGAGACAATTCACTAGGCTGATTCCGGAGATGAGGGGGTTACCTTATGATGATAGATTGAGTAGACTGGGTCTTTACTCGTTGGAGTTCAGAAGGATGAGGGGTGATCTTATAGAAACATTTAAAATCATGAAAGGGATAGACAAGATAGAGGCAGAGAGGTTGTTTCCACTGGTAGGGGAGACTAGAACTAGGGGGCACAACCTCAAAATACGGGGGAGCCAATTTAAAACCGAGTTGAGAAGGAATTTCTTCTCCCAAAGGGTTGTGAATCTGTGGAATTCTCTGCCCAAGGAAGCAGTTGAGGCTAGCTCATTGAATGTATTCAAGTCACAGATAGATAGATTTTTAACCAATAAGGGAATTAAGGGTTACGGGGAGAGGGCGGGTAAGTGGAGCTGAGTCCACGGCCAGATCAGCCATAATCTTATTGAATGGCGGAGCAGGTTCGAGGGGCTAGATGGCCTACTCCTGTTCTTAATTCTTATGTTCTTATGTTCTTATCATCTCACCCTGTAAATAAGTGTACTATTGACTTTGGGGGGGAATTATGTTATGTATGCAATACTATGTAACCAGCATTCTACCGCCACCAGAGGGCGTATCTGTTGGAGTCCCAAGGGATCCCAGCATCACTTGGGAGCACTGTATATAAGCAGGCTTCCCATGCTGTACCAACACTCTGGAGTTAGAATAAAGAGAAAAAGGTCACACTTACTCACGTCTACAGTACTCAGTCACATTGCTTTATTCGAGACGTAACAGTAACCATTACGTTTCAAAACCTTACTCTATGTATACTTTGGGGGGAAAGTCACTAAAGTTTAGTACCACCAAATAACAAAAACATACAGCATATTTAATGCAGTGAAACATTCTAAAGGACTTTACCATAGGAGGGGCTGGGGGGAGGTAATGGGCACTGAGCAGGAAATGTGAGATGATTAGGCAAAGTGACTGAAAGTACAGTCAAAGAGATAGGTTTAAAAGCGTCTTTTGAAAGTGAGGTGAGATATAACAACAACAACTTGTATTTATATTATATAGCGCCTTTCACGTAATGAAACATCCCAAGACGCTTCACAGAAGTATTGTGAGATAAAAATTTGACACCAAGACGCATAAGTAGAAATTAGCGCAGATGACCAAAAGCTTTAAGAAGTGTCTTGAAGGTGAATAGAGAGATAGAGAGGTGAAGAGGTTTAGGCAGGGAATTCCAGAGCTTAGGGCCCAGGCAACAGATGGCACGGTCACCAATGGTCGAGCGATTATAATCAGGGATGCTCAAGAGAGCAGAATTAAAGGAGTGCAGAAATCTGGGGGGGCTTTGGGGCTGGGGGAGATTACAGAGATAGGGAGGGCAAGACCATGGAGGGATTTGAAAATAAGGATGAGAATTTTGAAATCTGGGTGTTGCTTAACCGGAAGCCAATGTAGGTCAGCGAGCACAGGGATGATGGGTGAGCAGGACTTTGAGTGAGTTAGGACACGGGCAAGGTGGGGAGCTTGGAAAGATAATTGCAGAATGCAAGGTTCTTCAGAATCCTGAAGAAATGGAGAAGATGCATTTAGTCCAAAGTGAGAAGAGCAAAGGTGCAATTTGGATGATGATACATTCAAGGTCCTTGGAAAGGAAGGGGAGGTTGGAAATGGTGTGGTAGATAGCTAGCACAGTGGGACAAGGGTGTGTTTTTTATTAGAGGAGAACAGTGCCTGTGGAAAGGGAACATTTGACAATATTAGGAAGCATTGGGCCAGTAAGTTACTTGAGAAGGCTGGGAGAAGATCGAGGGGGCGGGAAATCGATCGAGATAGTAGAGAAATTGCAGAATATTCTGTGGTCAGGGCTGGAGAAAGGGAAACATTTGTGAAACAGGAGACTGAAGCAACTGAATCAATGACTTCAGTTTTGAACACAAAGAAATTAACATGTGTCTTGCAGTGGGAGAAGGAGAGTTGGAGCGGAGAAGGGAGGGAGGTCAAAGGAAGTCATTTATTGTGGAGAAGAAATTTGGCGCGTCCTTACAATTTAGGATGATGCTGGAATAGTAGGAGGATTTGTTGGCAGAGAGACAAAGTAAATCATGCTTAACGTGGCCAAGTTGGATCTGGCATTGGACGATTATGGATGCTCAATCCTGCAGTTCTCAGATTTGAGGTCCCAAAGATGGACAGGCGGGGCAATGTGACTGGGAAACCATGACAAATCTGGTGAGGACGATGGTGTCAAAAGAAGAAACAATCCAGCTGTTTAGAATATTAGAAGGGACCAAGGAAACTAAATTCAATATAAAGATATGAAAAAAGCACGATGAATCTGCAACTTCTACAAGAGGCTCCAAAAAAGAACTTAGAGCAGGCGGACCCTGCCGATGAACAACTGCCCCTTTAATGCATTAGAAATATTGTAATCATATTATTTGCCTATGATCAACTATTAATCAGCACTCATGGGGCTGAAAATTGCCCCACGCTGGTTTGGGGTAGTCAGTCCGATTTATCTGATTCGTTTGCGCTGGCCCTGCCGCTGAATTGGCCTCTTTGAGAACAAGAAATGTTTGTTGAGCTAAGTGTTCGCAAGGCGCTCACAGGGGGCTATGCTGCACGCTGCACCCAGCACGTCAGAGCAACATTGGCATGCCACGTCACGCTGAAGCATCACAACGTCCCTCCCGTTTTCAAACTCTGCAGCCTTTTTAGTGGCACCCACTGGACCACCAGGGAGGGTGTCAGCCGGAGGGGGAGGGGGTGGGTGGTGCCGGTCTGCATGTTGGCGGCCCAGCCACACCAGCGGCCGCCATTGCCGGGCCGACTGAAAATTCAGCCGACAGAAGAAAGATGGCAGCCGCCACGCTACCACCTCCCTTTAAGGGCAGGCAGGGCACCACAGCCACCACAGCTTCTCGCAACAGTTGGTGGCATCGCCCCATGCTGAACTCGCGTCCTGCGGGCCAATTTCTTCCGAGGGGGGGCAAAGGGGTCGACGCGCACGGCAGTGATGTCATTACCGTGCGTGCGCCGCTCCAGTGCACTAATCGCGGGGCGCGGCACAAACCACTTTTCACCGGCGGACCCAGGGGAGCAATTCCGGAGAGGGTGGGGGGGGGCACTGTGGCCACGAGCCTGGGCGAAAACCCTTTAGCCAATGGCACGAACGGGTCTTTCTGAGAGGGGCAAATTCAACCCCACAGTACTAGCAAATGCCCATGTTATCTCTCACGGTAAGTCAAAAGACGTGTTGATTTATATTAATAGGGGTATCAACAAAATGTGACAGGGAAAATATTACAAGAAGTAAGTATGATGCTTACAGGATGTGTTTGCTACATGCAAGACTTTAAATTAAATATATATATATATATCTGGTTTGTGCCAGTGGCTTACACCTCCACTGAAGCACCAGCAGACAAATGGCAAGTACAGTGGTCAGAGTAGCTAGTGTCAGAAATGGGTTAAATTTTCCCCAATGCCATTTTTTTGCATTTTGCAAGAGTTACGCCCGTTTTATTTGGCCCCGACTACTCCAAAAAATATAACTAGCAAGTTTCCCCATTCTAATTTTTGAAATTGGCGATTCGCAGCCTGTCCTTTAGCATCAGGGGGTGGAGCCTAATGTCTGCGCTGAAAAAACGATGCATCCCCTTCTTCGCATGCGCGGGAAAAGAAAGGATGTTTTTGACGTGACTGCTATGGGCGCGTATGCCCAGTACAGCTCCCAGTCTGCATTCGGCCATTTTTAAAGAGCCGGTTGTGTGTGAGAACTTTAATTCTCATTAGAAAAATCGGAGCTGCAATACTACATGCAACGCGGCTCAAGGATCAAGAATTTCTCACAGGATGAAGTGGAGGCACTGGTTACTGATGGCACAAGCTGGACACCAGCAGAAATCACATAAAACTTTCACCAAAATAAATAAATAAATGCTGGAATCAACTTGTTATGTATGCAATAAAGGTTCAAACTGAGTACTGTTTAACTAAGCAAGGTACAACCTTGCTTCTGCTTTATTTACAGCCCAAAGTGCCTGACTCACAAAATGGCTGGCCTTTTATACCAGAGCAGCACCATGTGCGTGCCGCTCAGTGGCCTCCAACAATGACACCATCTGGTGGCTACAAACAGCGTGTACATACATGACAATACCCTCCTCTGAGATATTATCACAGTCTTTCACAGGTTGAGACGGTCTGGTGCGTTACGCTCCCGGGTTGACCGTCTCAGTTTGATTCCGGCCTTGGGTGAATGTACGGAGTCTGTTGTGGCTGGTGGCTGGATGGCTGACTTGTGGGGGTGGAAGTGGCAATGTCAGGCATTGCAAGTCCATTTTTATTTCAATTCCAGGTTCACTGATGACCCTTGAGTCCACTGAAGGCTGCTGGTCAGTTGGTTGGTCGTCGACGGTGTCTTCATCCGACTGCTCTGACTCGTCTGTGTGCCTCAGCTTTGTTTGATCCATGTGTTTCCTGCAAGTTTGCCCATTCTTGAGCTTAATAACAAATACTCTGTTGCCCTCCTTGGCCATGACTGTACCAGCAATCCATTTGGGATCCTGACCATAATTCAACACATATTCAGGATTATTAACAGAAATCTCACGTGACACAGTTGCGCGATCGTGGTACTCTTGTTGACTCTGTCTTCTGTATTCAACATGATTACTTAAATCTGGGTGTACAAGAGATAACTTGGTCTTAAGACCTCTTTTCATCATGAGTTCAGCAGGCGAGACCCCTGTGAGTGTGTGGGGTCAGCAGTATGCAAGACAAGCGGGTCTGCAGTGACTCTTGGGTTACTCTCCTCATGCTTTGCTTGATAATTTGTACTGCACGTTCTGCTTGCCCATTGGACGCAGGCTTGAACGATACATGTTTTATGCCGTGAATATTTTACAAACTCCTGAAATTCCTGACTGGTGAAACACGACCCATTGTCGCTCACCAGTATGTCAAGCAGACCATGTGTCACGAACATGACATTGAGATTCTCTATGGTTGTCGTGGACGTACTGAATAACTTGATTATACATTCTATCCACTTTGAATAAGCATCCACCACCACTAAAAACATCTTGCTCAGGAAAGGACCTGCAAAATCTACATGGATCCTGGACCAAGGTTTGGATGGCCATGACCACAGACTCAGCGGCGATTCCGTTGGTACTTTGCTGAGCTGCATGCGAGTGTTGCACTGATGCACATATGCTTCCAGCTCAGAATCAATTCCTGGCCACCATACATGGGACCTGGCGATGGCCTTCATCATCACTATACCAGGATGTGTGCTGTGTAACTCATGCACAAACTTCTCTCTCCCTTTCCTTAGGCATTACAACTCGATTGTCTCACAATATGCAATCTACTTGAATAGACAGTTCGTCCTTGCAACGAATGTACTGTTTGGCCACTTTGCACATTTGCTTAGGTATGGCAGACCAATTTCCCTTGAGGATGCAACCCTTTACCACTGATAATATCGGGCCCTGGCTGGTCCAGGTCTTAACTTGTTGAGCCGTGACAGGGGTACCTTCACTCTCAAAAGCATCCATGATTAACATTAAATCTGCCAGTTGTGGCGTTTCCACCTCTGGTATGGGCAACCGCAACCGGCTCAATGCATCGGCACAATTCTCTGTGTCAGGTCTGTGGTGAATGACATCATCATCATCATCATAGGCAGTCCCTCGGAATCGAGGAAGACTTGCTTCCACTCCTGAAGTGAGTTCTTTGGTGGCTGAACAGTCCAATACGAGAGCCACAGACTCTGTCACAGGTGGGACAGATAGTCGTTGAGGGAAGAGGTGGGTGGGACTGGTTTGCCACATGCTCTTTCTGCATGCTTTCGGCGTTGAGACTCGAGATGCTCAGCACCCTCTCGGATGCACTTCCTCCACTTAGGGCGGTCTTGGGCCAGGGACTCCCAGGTGTCAGTGGGGATATTGCACTTTATCAGGGAGGCTTTGAGGGTGTCCTTGTAGCGTTTCCACTGTCCACCTTTCGCTTGTTTGCTGTGAAGGAGCTCAGAGTAGAGCACTTGCTTTGGGAGTCTCGTGTCTGGCATGCGGACTATGTGGCCTGCCCAGCGGAGCTGATCGAGTGTGGTCAGTGCTTCAATGCTAGGGATGTTAGCCTGAATGAGGACGTTGATTTTGGTGCACCATAGGCAGATAATGTCAGAGCCCACCTTTGGATGTGGGATGAAGCGTTGGTATTTATATCTTTGCTCTTGGAAAACAACGAAATGAGCGGCTTGTGATCGGACTCTAATTCAAACCTCAGACCGAAGAGGTATTGATGCATCTTTTTAACACTGTACATACACGCTAAAGCTTCTTTTTCCATCATACTGTAGGCTCTTTCTGCTTTAGACAAACTTTTGGATGCATACGCGACAGGTTGAAGTTTTCCCGACTCATTGGCTTGTTGTGACACGCAAATAATTCCATATGACGATGCTTCACAGGCTAAAATAAACTTTTATATGGGTCATAAAGTACCAGCAGCTTGTTCGAGCAGATTGGTGGCTTTCTCGAAAGCTCTGTCTTGCAATGAGCCCCACACCCAATTGTTGCCTTTTCTCAATAGCATGTGCAGTGGTTCAAGTAAGGTGCTCAATTTAGGTACGAAGTTACCAAAGTAGTTGAGTAGACCCAGGAATGAACACAGCTCCATCACGTTCTGCGGCTTGGGTGCATTCTTGATGGCTTTGGTTTTCACGTCAGTAGGTCTGATGCCATCCGCGATGATTTTCCTCCCGAGGAATTCGACCTCTGGTGCCATGAAGATGCACTTCGACCGTTTCAGTCTGAGTCCCACTCTGTTCAAACGCAGTAGAACCTCTTCCAGGTTGTTCAGATATTCCTTGGAGTCACGACCCATGATCAGGATATCATCTTGGAACACGACGGTTATGGGAATGGATTTCAGTAGAGTTTCTATATTCCTCTGGAATATTACTGCAGCCGAGCGAACTCCAAACAGACACCTGTGTTAAATAAACAGTCCTTTGTGCATGTTAATGCACGTAAGTCTCTTCAACGTCTCGACCAACTCCTGCATCATATAGGCCGACATCAAGTCCAGTTTTGTGAATGACTTCCCTCCGGCTAGCGTCGCAAACAAGTCATCAGCCTTCGGTAACGGATACTGATCTTGTTTTGAAACTCTGTTGATCGTAGCCTTGTAGTCTCCACAGATTCTGACTGTGCCATCACTTTCCAGCACAGGGACAATGGGCTGGCCCATTCATTAAATTCGACCGGTGCTATGATCCCTTCATGATGGAGTCTGTCCAGTTCAATTTCGACCTTCTGCCTCATCATATACCGCACTGCCCGAGCTTTATGATGGACGGGTCTTGCATCTGAGTCCACGTGGATCTGTACCTTAGCTCCCGTGAAGTTGCCGATACCCAGTTCGAACAGCGAGGGGAACTTGTTCAATACTTGGGCACATGTATTTAAAGAAAGTAAAATTAAGGAAAACCCTAAGATGTTATATTAATATATTAAGAGTAAGAGGGTAATTAAGGAAAGGATAGGGCCTATTACAGATCATGAGCGTAATCTTTGTGAGGAGGCGGAAGATGTTGGTAGGGTTCTTAATGAATACTTTGCATCTGTTTTCACAAAGGAAAGAGGAGGATGCTATGAGGCTGCAGAGCGATTTGGATAGGTTAGGTGAGTGGGCAAATGCATGGCAGATGAAGTATAATGTGGATAAATGTGAGGTTATCCACTTTGGTGGTAAAAACAGAGAGACAGACTATTATCTGAATGGTGACAGATTAGGAAAAGGGGAGGTGCAATGAGACCTGGGTGTCATGGTACATCAGTCATTGAAGGTTGGCATGCAGGTACAGCAGGCGGTTAAGAAAGCAAATGGCATGTTGGCCTTCATAGCAAGGGGATTTGAGTACAGGGGCAGGGAGGTGTTGCTACAGTTGTACAGGGCCTTGGTGAGGCCACACCTCGAGTATTGTGTACAGTTTTGGTCTCCTAACCTGAGGAAGGACATTCTTGCTATTGAGGGAGTGCAGCGAAGGTTCACCAGACTGATTCCCGGGATGGCGGGACTGACATATCAAGAAAGACTGGATCAAGTGGGCTTGTATTCACTGGAGTTCAGAAGAATGAGAGGGGACCTCATAGAAACGTTTAAAATTCTGATGGGTTTAGACAGGTTAGATGCAGGAAGAATGTTCCTAATGTTGGGGAAGTCCAGAACCAGGGGTCACAGTCTAAGGATAAGGGGTAAGCCATTTAGGACCGAGATGAGGAGAAACTTCTTCACCCAGAGAGTGGTGAACCTGTGGAATTCTCTACCACAGAAAGTTGTTGAGGCCAATTAACTAAATATATTCAAAAAGGAGTTAGATGTAGTCCTTACTACTCGGGGGATCAAGGGGTATGGCGAGAAAGCAGGAATGGGGTACTGAAGTTGCATGTTCAGCCATGAACTCATTGAATGGTGGTGCAGGCTAGAAGGGCTGAATGGCCTACTTCTGCATCTATTTTCTATGTTTCTATGTTTCTAATGCAGATACTGCTATAGAGGAGGAATGTGATATTCTGGATGAAATAAATATAGTGAGAGAGGAAGTATTAAGGGGTTTAGCAGCTTTGAAAGTAGATAAGTCCGCAGGCCCGGATGAAATGCATTCCAGGTTGTTGAGGAAATAAAAGAGGAAATAGCAGAGGCCTTGACCATCATTTTCCAGTCCTCTTTGGATATTGGCATGGTGCTGGAGGATTGGAGGACTGCTATTATAGTACCCTTGTTTAAGAAGGGGAAAAGGGATAGGCCGAGTAATTACAGGCCTGTCAGCCTAACGTCAGTGGTGGGAAAATTATTGGAAAAAATCCTGAAAGACAGGATAAATCTGCATTTGGATAAGCAAAGATTAATTAGGGACAGTCAGCATGGATTTGTTAAGGGAAGATCGTGTTTGACTAACCTGATTGAATTTTTTGAGGCGGTAACCAAGAGAGCCGATGAGGCTAGTGCATACGATGTAATATATATGGGACTTTAGCATGGCTCTTGATAAGGTCCTGCATGGTAGACTGGTCATGAAGGTTAAAGCCCATGGGATCCAGGGCAAAGTGGCAAGTTGGATCCAAAATTGGCTTAGAGGTAGGAAGCAAAGGGTAATTATTGATGGATGTTTTTGTGACTAGAAGAATGTTTCCGGTGGGGTTCTGCAGGGCTCAGTACTGGGTCCCTTGCTTTTTGTGGTATACATCAATGATCTAGATTTGAATATAGTGGGTATGATTAAGAAGTTTGCAGACTACACTAAAATTGGCTGTGTGGTTGATAATGAAGAGGAAAGTCATGGGCTGCAGGAGGATATCAATCTACTAGTCAGGTGGGCAGAACAGTGGCAAATGGAATTTAATTCAGAGAAGTGTGAGGTGATGCACTTTGGGAGGGTTAATAGGGAAAGGGTATACACATTAAGCGGTAGGCCACTTAATAGTGTAGATGAACAAAGGGACCTTGGAGTGCTTGTCCACATATCCCTGAAAGTAGCAGGCCAGGTGGATAAGGTGGTTAAGAAGACATACGGAATGCTTGTCTTTATTGGCTGAGGCGTGGAATATAAGAGCAGTGAGGTTATGCTTAAATTGTATAATACTTTGGTTAGGTCACAGCTGGAGTATTGTGTGCAGTTCTGGTCGCCGTATTATAGGAAGGACGTGATTGCACTAGAGAGGGTGCAGAGGAGATTTGCTAGGATGCTGCCTGGAATGGAGAATCTTAGTTATGAGGACAAATTGGATAAGCTGGGTTTGTTCTCATTGGAACAGAGGAGGTTGAGAGGAGTCCTCATCGAGGTGTACAAAATATTGAGGGGCCTGGACATAGTGGATAGTAAGGGTCTATTTCCATTGGTGGAGGAGGCTAATACGAGGGGGCATAGTTTTAAGGTGGTTGGTGGAAGGTTTAGAGGGGATTTGAGTGGGGGGGGGGCTTCTTTACGCAGAGGGTTGTGGGGATCTGGAACTCGCTGCCTGGAAGAGTGGTGGATGCAGAAACCCTCACCACTTTTAAAAGATGGTTGGATGGACACTTAAAATGCAGTGACCTTCAGGGTTACGGACCTAGAGCTGGTAATTGGGATTAGACTAGACGACCTTTTGTTGGTCGGCGCAGATATAATGGTAAGTACTGCAGGGAATAGAATACAGCCAGGGTGATCTCCTGGACTAGTTTTGATCACCGAGATGAGTCGGAGAGGAATTTTCACAGATTTTTTCTCCCTAAATGGGCCTGGGTTTTTATCTGGTTTTTGCCTCTCCCAGGAGATCACGTGGCTCCAGTTGGGGTGGAGTGTTGATGTTTTTATTATAAGGGGTGTTGCAGTGGTGTGGGGCGGACTGGTTGGGCTGGGTGCTCGTGCCTTTCCGTCATTGTTCATGGGTTTGTGTGTAACCTTTAGGGCCGCTGACGAAGGATCATGTGGCTCTTTGTCGGCCGGCGCAGACACGATGGGCCGAAATGGCCTCCTTCTGCGCTGTAAATTTCTATATAAGTTCTCCGACAACAACACCTTTATGTCAATCCAGTCGCATCTGATTTTCTCCAACCAGTTTCTGCCGAGCAGCGTTGGCCCATTGCCTGGAACAATCCACAGCAGTAACTCGTGAACTGCACCCCTTATACGACACATTAATTTGTGCACTGCCAATCACCTTTATCAGTTCTTTGGTGTACATGCGTAGCTTGGCGTTAACAAGGCTCAGCCTGGGCCTCACAGTCTTAGTATCCCACAGCTTATTTAATGCCCTCTCGTTCATGATCGATTGACTCGCCGCTGTGTGCAGTTCCATCGATACCGGTATCCGTTAAACTTCACATTAATCAAAATTGGTTTAGTCTTGGTTATGAAAGAGTACAGTCCATACACTTCCTCTCTGGCATCTCGGATTGTGCATCCGGATCCACTCTAGTCTGACTCTCATCCTCCATGTGGTGTGTCACAGCTCGCTTCCCCATCTGCAGACACTTGCGTTGGAGATGTCCCACTCTCAAACAGCCTTTGCAACTATATTGCTTAAATCGGCACTGCTGGTGCCAATGATTTCGCCCACAATGCCAACACAGAGAAGTCGGATACATTCCCGCTGGTGGACTTGGGCAGCCACAGGTTTCCCGAATGCAGCCGGATAGGCCCTGCCATGTGCCGCTCTGCCAAACGCCAAATTATTCATGAACGCAGCCGGATAAGCCCTGCCATGTGCCGCTCTGCCAAACGCCAAATTATTCATGAACGCAGCCGGATAGGCCCTGCCATGTGCCGCTCTGCCAAACGCCAAATTATTCATGAACGCAGCCGGATAGGCCCTGCCATGTGCCGCTCTGCCAAACGCCAAATTATTCATGAACGCAGTCGGATAAGCCCTGCCATGTGCCGCTCTGCCGAACACTGAATCAATCGCATTTACAGTATTTGCCGAGGTTTGGTTCTTCACCGATATTTGTTTTAGACTCCTGTCCGTCGTCATACATGATTGAGTGATTTGAATGGCCCTTTTTAAATCCAATTCCTCCACCGCCAGAAGTTTGCACAGGATCACCTCGTGGTTGATACCGATAACAAAAAAGTCCCGCGGCATGTCTGCCAATCCCATCCCGAACTTGCACAGTCACGCTAGACGTCTCAGGTCGGCAACGAATTCCACTGCGCTCTGGCCCTCCGATCGAATGTGTGTATAAAACCTGTATCTGGAGATGATGATGCTGTCGTCTAGCTTGAGGTGCTCGCGTACCAATGTACACAACTCCTCGTACGTCTACTCTGTTGGATCACTAGGCATGAGTAGAATCTTTATCAGACTGTGGATCTTTGAACCGCACAAAGTGAGGAACACGGCCCAGCACCGATCTGCATCGTCGACCTCCTTCATTATGTTGGCCACGTAGTATTGGTTCAATCGGCTCACAAAGTCTGTCCAATCTTCTCCCTCCACGAATCGCTCTAAAAATCCAATCGTGCTTGTTACATATGTAAACCTATAAATACAATGTATAACCACCAGAGGGCTCATCCCCTGGAATCCCAAGGGATCCCACAATCCCTGGGAGCATAGGTACATAAGGATGCCTCACAGGCTGGAGAGGCACTCTGGAGACGTGTAATAAAAGACTACGATCACACATTACTTTGAGCTTACAGTATCTGGTCAGACTCTTTATTCAATGCGTAACAACTGGCAATGAGATACAGATGTCGAACCCCAATGCAACAATGCAGAGAACCATGGGCATCCTGGAGAAATTTTCGGAGGGAGATGATTGGGAAACCTTCGTGGAGCGACTCGACCAATACTTTGTGGCCAACGAGCTGGAAGGAGAAACAAACGCTGTCAAACGAAGGGCGATTCTCCTCACCGTTTGTGGGGCATCAATGTTTGTCCTCATGAAAAACCTGTTTGCTCCAGCAAAACCCACAGAGAAGTCATACGATGATTTGTGCACACTGGTCCGGAAGCATCTAAACCCGAAGGAAAGTGTTCTGATGGCGAGGTACCATTCTACACCTACAAAAGGTCTGAAGGCCAGGAAGTGGTGAGCTACATCGCCAAGCTAAGGCACCTTGCAGGTCATTGCAAATTTGAAGGACACTTGGAGCACATGCTCAGGGACTTCTTTGTACTTGGCATTGACCATGAAGTAATACTTTGCAAACTTTTGACTGGAGACACCAACCTTGAGTAAAGCCATAGCGATAGTCCAGGCAGTCATCAACACCAGTGACAATACCAAACAAATCTCTCAGCACATGAGTGCTGTTGCAAGTACTGTGAACAAAGTAATGTTGTTTTCAAATTGTAACGTACAGGGCAGGACTCACATGCCTGCAGCTGCACATCCACAGATGTCTCAAAGTCTATCATCAAGGGTGGTGAATGCAAGGCCATTAACACTTTGTTGACACTGCAGAGGTGATCATCACTTCCATTCATGCCGCTTCAAAGGATACGTTTGCGAGGGCTGTGGAACAATGGGATACCTCCAACGTATGTGCAGGTGAGCTGCAAACCCTGCTAATCCTACAAACCACCATGTTGCAGAGGAGGACAGATCCATGGTGAATCACGATGAAGCAGAGCCTCAGACTGAGGAGGCAGAGATATATGGGGTGCACACATTTACCACAAAGTGTCTGCCGATAATGCTGAAGGTTGAATTAAATGGACTCCCGGTGTCAATGGAGCTGGACACGGGCGCAAGCCAGTCCATAATGAGCAAAAAGACTTTTGATAAACTGTGGTGCAACAAGGCCTCAAGGCCAGTCCTGACTCCAATTCGTACTAAACTGAGAACGTATACAAAGGAACTGATTCCCGTAATAGGCAGTGCTACCATAAAGGTCTCCTACGATGGAGCGGTGCACAAGTTATCACTCTGGGTGGTACCTGTTTGGCAGGAGCTGGCTGGGAAAGATACGCTGGAACTGGGATGACGCCCGAGAGCTCTCTTCCGTCGACGACACTTCATGTGCACAGGTCTTAAACAAGTTCCCCTCGCTGTTCGAACTGGGTATCTGGAAGGAGCAAAAGTGCAGATCATATTAAAGCGCAACCCATCCATCACAAGGCGAGAGCGGTACCGTACATGATGAGAGAAAGGGCGGAGATCGAGCTGGACCGGCTGCAACGAGAAGGCATCATTTCGCCGATCGAATTCAACGAGTGGGCCAATCCGATTGTTCCAGTTCTCAAGGAAGATGGCACCGTCAAAATCTGTGGCGATTACAAAGTAACTATCAATCGGTTCTCCTTGCAGGATCAATACCCACTACCAAAGGCAGACGACCTATTTGCGACGCTGGCGGGAGGAAAAACGTTCACGAAGCTGGACCTGACCTCGGCCTACATGACGCAGGAGCTGGAGGAATCATCGAAGGGCCTCACCTGCATCAACACGCACAAAGGTCTCTTCATTTACAACAGATGCCCATTTGGGATTCAATCGGCTGCAGCGATATTCCAGAGGAACATGAAAAGCTTGCTGAAGTCAGTCCCGCGCACCGAGACGACATCTTGGTTACAGGTCGGGACACCGTCGAGCACCTGCAGAACCTGGAAGAGGTTCTTAGTCGGCTTAATCTTGTGGGCTCAGATTAAAACGCTTGAACTGCGTTTTCCTGGTGCCTGAAGTGGAGTTCCTGGGGAGAAGAATCGCGGTGAACGGCATCAGGCCCACCGATTCGAAGACTGAGGCAATCAAGAACGCACCGAGACCACAGAATGTGACGGAGCTACGGTCGTTTCTAGGACTCCTAAACTACTTTGGTAACTTCTTACCGGGTCTTAGCACACTGTTAGAACTACTGCACGTTTTACTGCATAATGGAGATGAATGGGTATGGGGCAAAAGCCAAGAAAATGCCTTTTAGAAAGCTAGAAAACTGTTATGCTCAAACAAATTGCTTGTGTTGTACGATCCATGAAAGCGTTTGGTACCAGCATGTGATGCGTCGTCATACGGTGTCAGGTGTGTACTGCAACAAGCTAATGAATCTGGGAAATTGCAACTGGTTGTTTATGCATCCAGAAGTCTGTCTAAGGCTGAGAGGGCCTACAGCATGATTGAAAAAGAAGCGTTAGCGTGTGTTTATGGGAAAAGAAAATGCATTCATATCTGTTTGGGCTCAAATTTGAATTGGAAACCAACCATAAGCCACTTATATCCCTCTTTTCTTAAAGTAAGGGAATAAACACGAATGCATCAGCCCACACCTAGAGATGGGCGCTCACGTCATCCGCATACAACTACGCCATCCGCCACAGGCCACACACAGAAAAGTGTGCCAATGCTCTCAGTAGGCTGCCATTTCCACCACATAGGTGGAGATGGCGCAGCCCACAGATTTAGTTATGGTAATGGAAGAATCCAAAAGTGAACAATCATCTATTACCACCCAACAGATTAGAACCTGGATAAGCCAGGACCCCTTACTGTCCTCAGTAAAAAAAACTGTGTGCTCCATGGGAGTTGGTCTAGTGTCCCGTTAGAGATGCAGGAAGAAATAAAGCCGTATCAGCGCGCAAAGATGAAGTGTCCAGACAGACAGACTGCCTCCTATGGGGTAATCGGGTAGTGGTGCCTAAAAAGGATAGGGACACTTTCATTAGTGTCCTCCACAGTACCCACCGAGGCATTGTAATGATGAAAGCGATAGCTAGATCCCACGTGACGTGGCCCGGTATCAATGTAGACTTGGCGTCCTGCGCGCACAAATGTAACACATGTTCCCAGTTAAGCAATGCACCCAGGGAGGTGCCACTAAGTTTATAGTCCTGACCCTCCAAACAGTGGTCCAGGGTCCATGTCGACTACGCAGGCCCATTCTTGGGAAAAGTGTTCCTTGTGGTTGTAGATGCGTACTCCAAATGGATTGAATGTGAGGGGATTTGAGTACAGGGGCAGGGAGGTGTTACTACAGTTGTACAGGGCCTTGGTGAGGCCACACCTGGAGTATTGTATACAGTTTTGGTCTCCTAACTTGAGGAAGGACATTCTAGCTATTGAAGGAGTGCAGCGAAGGTTCACCAGACTGATCCCCGGGATGGCGGGACTGACATATCAAGAAAGATTGGATCAAGTGGGCTTGTATTCACTGGAGTTCAGAAGAATGAGAGGGGATCTCATAGAAACATTTAAAATTCTGACGGATTTAGACAGATTAGATGCAGGAAGAATGTTCCCAATGTTGAGGAAGTCCAGAACCAGGGGTCACAGTCTAAGGATAAGGGGTAAGCCATTTAGGACCGAGATGAGGAGAAACTTCTTCACCCAGAGAGTGGTGAACCTGTGGAATTCTCTGCCACAGAAAGTTGTTGAGGCCAATTCACTAAATATATTCAAAAAGAAGTTAGATGTAGTCCTTACTACTAGGGA
The DNA here is from genome assembly GCF_044704955.1 of Pristiophorus japonicus. Taxonomy (NCBI): domain Eukaryota; kingdom Metazoa; phylum Chordata; class Chondrichthyes; family Pristiophoridae; genus Pristiophorus; species Pristiophorus japonicus. The sequence goes on from NC_091986.1 coordinate 26,072,967, forward strand.
GATTAAGGGGTATGGCGAGAGTGTTGTTTTTATGTAAACCTGTATATACAATGTTTAACCAACAGAGGGCTCATCCCTTGGAGTCCCAAGGGATCCCACAATCCTTTGGGGGCACAGATACATAAGGAGGCCTCACAGGCTGGAGAGGCACTCTGGAGACCTGTAATAAAGGACTACGGTCACAAATTACTTTGAGCTTACAGTATCTGGTCTGACTCTTTATTCAATGCATAACAACTGGCGATGAGATACAGATGAGATACAGTGCTCATTTTGCAAACAAAGGTTCTTGTATTCTCGTCGCCAAATGTTATGTATGCAATAAAGGTTCAAACTGAGTACTGCTTAACTAAGCAAGGTACAACCTTTCTTCTGCTTTATTTATGGCCCAAAGGCCTGACTCACAAAATGGCTGGCCTTTTATACCAGAGCAGCACCATGTGCGTGCTGCTCAGTGGCCTCCAACAATGACACCATCTGGTGGCTACAAACAGCGTGTACATACATGACACAACTTACAGAAGATTACTGTGCAATGGTGACCACCCCGAGGTCTGGAGGACCTTGGTCAAGTTGTTAGTGTAAGTAATATTTTCATTTATTCACTGGAATTGCAATTGTCAATGTGACCATCTGTATATGTCCCATCCGGCAGAAAGACATTCTCTCTAAAAAAGTTATATTTTCATCTTTGCAGAGGAAGATGCACACAACAAAAGGGAAAGAACTCAAACAGGAGGAGGCCTGGCAAATCTGCACCCACTGACACCCGTGGAAGAGAGGGTCGCTGCTTTGATGGGTCCTGCCTGGAGAAAAGCAACCAGCACTGCACAAGCTGGGCCCACACTCGAGGGAAAGGGTAAGTCCTACAAATTCCACATTCTGGCTTTGCTAAATGTTAAGTACTGCACAGGCTAGCCATGCTTCGGTTCATGGGGATGTCTCCGTCAGCTACGCTTCAGTTGATGCAATGTGCTATCATTCATCATGGCCCTTCAAATGAGCCTGCTGCCTGCGCTGTGTGAGCCTACTCATGCCACCCACCCTGCCCCCTCCTCTGTTGCTCACCATTTGTCTGATCTGTTATATTTTGCAGAACTTGAGGACAACCTTGATGAGGCTGAAGCCAATGCAGAAGAAGATTCAGACGTGGACGAGACTGGAGAGGAGAACATCTTCCAATCCCACCTTCCAGACCAAGAGCACGGGGTGAGGGGGAGGGGGAGGGGATGGATGAATCCCCCACTGTTGTACTCACTCTGGAGGAGGTGCAGGTGTTGTCCATTGAGGTGCCAGGCCCTTTCCTGAGTGGTATGAATGTTGGGACATTCCATGGTTTTTCACAGTCTGACGCTGGGGATTCCAGTGGGGTGCAGCGAGACACACCCAGGGCTCAACAGATTTTTGTTAGGTAAAGGCACCAGGGACAAAGGTGAGTAAATGGAGTTGAGGTACAGATCAACCACAATTTAATTGAATGGCAAAATAGGTTCAAGAGGCTGAATGGCCAATTCCTGTTCCTATGGTCAAAGCTATGCAGCATAATGATTACCACGATCTTTGAACCCTTTGTCAGACTGCATTGCAAGACAATCCCAGATCTATCCAGGCACCTAAAGCTCTGCTTAAAATATCAATGGGCTGAATGATTTCTTTGGTGAATGGATCTCTGTGTTCAGCTTATGTCCTTTGGTACCACGGAGATACTATGAGCTATGGTTCTAGGAAATAGTCTTGATTGCCCAAGGGCCATCTTGTAATATGCCTTTGCGGGTCAAATATTAGGGGATTGCCTTACAATGAAAAGATTGTGACAATTCTTTGGGAGGCAAGCATTGACTTGCGGAATCTGATGCTAATGGCTGCAAGCAAGCTGAACATTTACAGAGTCGAATCAGTTCCCATTGCCTTAGACCATGAGAATGCGCAGGTAGAGTCAGCCACATGGTTACAGTGTACAACCTCTAGACTTTCAAGAATCCTACCACTGTGTAAAATTGCACAGTTGTAAAGTTGCTGTCAGTTGTCTATGTGCAGAAAATTAAATTGCTTGATCATGCAAAGGGGGTGAAATAGCCTTTTTTAATAGCCACATTAGCACCTCCGGGGGGCGCTAATGTGGTGCAACGAGGTTATCGCCCGGGGGAAGGGGCAGATAGCGCCTCCGGGCAAATTGCCCCGACTTGCATCTTAGGCTAGCGCACGCACGGCAACGACGGAAATTGCCCCACGGGAGAGCGAAGTTGGCGCGGAGCGATGTCACCGACAGCTTTATGGGCCGCAAAGCTGTAGTGGCTGGGGCACCCTGGCCGCCTATAAAGGGGAGGGTCTTGCGACACGGCCGCCATCTTTTCTTTTGTCGGCTGACCTTGCAGTCGCTGGCCCGGCCGAAACCCACCCTGGTGGCCCAGTAGGCGCCACGGAAGTGGCTGCAGAGTTTGCAGCAGCTCTCCCCTTTAAGAGATGGGGAGGGATGTTGTGATGCATCAGTGCGGCCCTGATTGACAATGTCCTGCTTCTGCCGCACAGAGCATGTCGGATAACGTTCGGACAATTTTTTCAAGTTAAAGACCCAAATTCCGGGTCACTTTCCTTCCCTTTGCGCCGGGCGATAAATTTTCACTTTGTTGGAATTATGCGCCCCAAACCTAGCATTTCGCCCCCCCAGTGTCTTGTCAAAGCTGTTGTCAATTTGAGGTTTCATTACATTAGAAAAATGTCGCATTAGAGAGAAAAATATTAGCTACTGAGGTCAATGCATGAAAATGTCACTGCCCACATAGAATATAACTTCTGTTGCTTCATACAGTACCCCGCTAAGCTTCCTTGTTAGCTGCAAATTCTCTAAAATAAATTCCGTGCCTTTGGTTTGATCAGACAATGTACTGAAGTAATATTGTTTCATGCACCGAGCACCAACATCCCCTGGGGAAAATCAAAGTCATGTTTTTTGCTTTAAAATTGAAATGTAAGTCAGTGAGCTAGAAATCAGTCCTACATTATTCATAGATCACTGGTTATAATTGCCACACTCTCTTTTTTGACTAGCTCCATTGATATCTTCAAAATAAAAGACATGAAAAACAATTCAGTAGTGTTTTGATTGCAGAAGCGGTTGTGCTATTAGAAACAAGTCTTCCTTCACACCAAGACCACTGATCACAGTGACTAGATGGACAAACCTCAATTGGCAACCGTTGAGCCTCTGATTGCTGGATTTATGTGCATGTTGGTGCTGATGACTCACTGCTAGCGTGGGGTTACCGAACATAGCTAAGCAAAGTATTGCAGGTAGACCTAAACCAATGCGAGAATACGCACCAAGAGCTACTGCAAAGATCACACGCAGTGCTTCATCCATCAAAGCACAACATAAACTAAGTCACGAGAAGAAAGGGGAAGAAAAATGGTACAAAAGAACATTTTGCTGATTATTGATTTAAGTTCCTCATTTTTGCTATGGCGCAACTTCTCATCTCACAAGCCAAGTTCCAGCCATATTACATGGAATTCTTTTAATTTAACAAATAGTCTGCTGTCTGATAAGCTACTTACAAGTATGGTTTAAAATATAGTGCACTCTTCCTAATTTATTGAGAGCTTGTTTCAGTGATTATGGGCACGTAAGCATATTTAGATAGCGTGATTATGAAACGTGTTCGATAAAGGAAGGCACTTTTGAAGTTTATTGCAAATCTAGTGGAGTGTTTTTACATGGAACACTCCAGGATAATTATTCTAGATGTACAGTAACAGACCCCACCCCCCATTTTTCTCTGAAAACTAATGATTTTTCAAGGTACGTCACATGTGGATTCTGTCTATGCAGAGTACTACCATTAAAGGGGCCACAGCAGAAATATGTTAGCTGATCTGTTGCACTTTGTAGGCGAGACCCATTACTCTAAATAGAGTTAAAGCAATTGAAATGCTAAAAGACAGCTATTTTGAGTATTTTTTTCCTAATGTTACAATGTCAGTATGGCTAAGTGGGCAGCACTCTCACCACTGAGTCAGAAGATTGTGGGTTCAAGTCCCACTCTAGGAACTTGAGCAAAAAAAGTCAAGGCTGACGTTAAACCGAAGCCCCGTCTACTCTCTCGTGAACATAAATGATCCCATGGCACTATTTCAAAGAAGAGCAAGGGAGTTATCCCCTGGTGTCCTGGCCAATATTTATCCCTCAATCAACATAACTAAACAAATTATCTGGTCATTATCACATTGCTGTTTGAGAGCTTGCTTGTGTGCAAATTGGCTGCCGCGTTTCCCACATTACAACAGTGATTACACTCCAAAATTACTTCATTGGCTGTAAAGCGCTTCGAGACATCCGGTGGTCATGAAAGGCGCTATATAAATCCAAGTCTTTCTCTCTTCTTCTTTGTAATGGGTAATTGGCAATAGAGCTTTACACGTACCACAATTTCTGGTCAAGAAACCAAAGATGAAGCCCTTGAATGTTCTTCCCTCATTCCCAAAAGCAGATACAAAACTAGTACCTCATTACAGAAGGTGAAATATGCACATTTCAGCTAATGCTAATGACACAGCTGTAAAATAAAACCCTCATATGCAACTATCATGGTGGCTATCTGGAAGCCAATAGTGTTGTGTATGGAGAAAGAGTCAGACTGAACACTGTGAGCTCAAAGTAAAGTGTGGCCTTAGTCTTTTATTGCAGGTCTCCAGCGTGCCTCTCCAACCTGTGAAGCCTCCTTAAAAACCTGTGCTCCCAAGGGATTATGGGATCCCTTGGGACTCCAAGGGATGAGCCCACTGGTGGCTGTACAAAGTAAATACAAGTCCACATATATAACAACACTCCCCCCCAAAGTCAATAGTGTAATTATGTACAATGTGAGTCGATCTGGGGCTCTTCTTGCTCTGGTTGATCATCTCGATGTGAAAGCTGGTGTTGTTGAATCATTTGTTGGGCCCTCCCTGGGCTGCGCAGCTGGCCTTGCTCTTTTGCCTGGTGAGTTGGACCCTGCTGGGCTGCAGTGGATGATGGGTTCTGCTTCGTGGTCAACCGTGGTGCCGGTTGCCACTGGTATGTATGTTGGGGGAATCAAAAAAGATAGGGTCCATGGTGGGTTGTTCAGGATAGTCCGTGAATGAGTCTATTTGAAAGTTTGACCCGAAACACCCTTCTTCCCTCTTTGGCCACGACAGTGCCGGGAAGTCACTTGGGACCTTGTCCATAATTTAATACAAATACAGGATCATTGATTTCAATCTCGCGTGACACATTTGCGCTATCATGGTATGCACTTTGTTGAAGCTGCCTGCTCTCTACCTGTTCATGTAGATCAGGGTGAACTAATGGGAGCCTTGTCTTAAGTGCTCTTTTCATGAGCAGTTCAGCAGGTGGGATCCCAGTGAGCGAGTGGGGTCTCGTGCGGTAACTAAGCAGGATTCGGAATAGGCGAGTCTGCAGTGAGCCTTCAGTTACCCTCTTCAAGCCTTGCTTGATGGTTTGCACTGCTCTCTCTGCCTGACCATTGGACGCTGGTTTAAATGGGTCAGATGTGACATGTTTGATCCCATAGCAGGTCATGAATTCTTTGAACTCAGCACTGGTAAAACATGGCCTGTTGTCGCTCACCAGGACATCGGGTAAGCCGTGTGTGGCAAACATGGCCCGCAGACTTTCAGTAGTGGCAGCGGACATGCTAGCCGACATTATCTCACATTCAATCCACTTGGAGTATGCGTCTACAACCACAAGGAACATTTTACCCAAGAACGGGCCTGCAGAGTCAACGTGTACCCTAGACCACGATTTGGAGGGCCAAGACCATAAACTTAGCGGCCCCTCCCTGGGTACATTGCTTAAATGCAAGCATGTATTACATCTGTGAACGCAGGACCCTCAGTCCGCATCGATACCGGGCCACCACACGTGGGATCTGGCTATTGCTTTCATCATTACGATGCCTAGATGGGTACTGTGGAGGTCACTGATGAAGGTGTCTCTGCCCTTCTTGGGGACCACTTCTCAATTACCCCACAGAAGGCAGTCTGTCTGTATAGACATTTCATCTTTGCGCCGCTGGAACGGCTTTATCTCTTCCTGCATTTCCACTGGGACACTGGACCAGCTCCCGTGAAGCACACAGCTTTTGACTAGAGATAATAAGAGGTCCTGGTTTGTCCAGGTTTTGATCTACCGGGCAGTGACGAGTGATTGCTCACTCTCAAATGTTTCCATAACCATGGCTAGATCTGCGGGCTGCGCCATTTCCCCCCCTGTGGAGGGCAATGGCAGCCTACTGAGAGCATCGGCGCAGTTTTCTGTGCCTGGCCTGTGGCGGATGGCGTCATTGTATGCGGACAACGTGAGCACTCATCTCTGAATGCGGGCCAATGCATTGGTATTTATCCCTTTACTCTCGGAAAACAGGGATATAAGTGGCTTATGGTCAGTTTCCAATTCGAATTTTAACCCAAAACAGGTATTGATGCATTTTCTTTATCCCATAGACACACGCTAACGCTTCCTTTTCAATCATGCTGTAGGCTCTCTCAGCCTTAGATAGACTCTTGGTTGCATAAGCAACCGGTTGCAGTTTCCCGAAATCATTAGCTTGTTGAAATACACACCCGACGCCATATGACGACGCATCACATGCTAGTACCAAATGCTTACATGGATCATACAACACAAGCAATTTGTTTGAGCATAACAATTTTCTCACTTTTACAAAGGCATTTTCTTGGCTTTTGCCCCAAACCCATTCGCCCCCTTTTTGTAGTAAGTCATACCTTATAATTTAAAATGAAAATATTCTGTACATGTTTTGTGCCATAAGATTGATTCGGTGAATATATTCTTAAACGTAACTTTACACCTACATACAAACTGAAAACTTACTATACATTCCTGAATTGTGCACAAGTAATCTGAAATGTTTTTTTGTGCTGGTTCTAGCAGTGTGCTGAGACTCGGTAAGAAATTACCCAAGTAGTTCGAGGGTCTCAGAAATGACCGCAGCTCCGTCACATTCTGTGGCCCTCGGTGGCTTCTCGATTACCTCTGTCTTCGTGTTGGTGGGCCTGATACCATCCATCGCAATCGTCCTACCCAAGAACACCACTTCAGGCACCAGGAAAACGCACTTCGAGCGTTTTAACCTGAGCCCCACGCAATTGAGTCGACGAAGAACCTCCTCCAGGTTCTGCAGGTGCTCGACTGTGTTCCGACCTGTGACCAAGGTGTTGTCTCGGAAGACCACGGTGTGCAGGACCGACTTCAGTAAACTTTCCATGTTTCTCTGGCATATTGTCGCCGCTGATCGGATTCAAAACGGGCATCTGTTATAAACAAAAAGACCCTTGTGCATGTTGATGCAGGTGAGGGCCTTCGATGATTCCTCCAGTTCCTGCATCATGTAGGCTGAAGTCAGATCCAGCTGCATGAATGTCTTTCCTCCCGCCAGCATTGCAAAGAGGTCGTCGGCCTTTGGTAGTGGGTATTGGTCCTGCAGGGAGAAACGATTGATAGTTACTTTGTAATTGCCACAGATTCTGACAGTGCGTCTCCCTTGAGGACTGGGACAATAGGACTGGCCAAATCGCTTAAACTCGATCGGTGAAATTATGCCCTCTCTTTCCAGCCGGTCTAGCTCGATCTCTACCCTTTCTCTCATCATGTACAGTACTGCTCTCACCTTGTGATGGATGGGTCGCGCCCCCAGAATTAGGTGGATCTGCACTTTTGCTCCTTGGAATTTCCTGATGCCTGATTCGAACAGCGAAGGAAATTTGTTTAAGACCTGGGCACACGAAGTGTCAGCAGCGGACGATAGCGCTCGGACATCGTCCCAGTTCCAGCGTATCTTTCCCAGCCAGCTCCTGCCGAACAGCATGGGACCATCGTCCGGCACCACCCAGAGTGGTAGCTTGTGCACCACTCCATCACAGAAGACCTTTACGGTAGCACTGCCGATTACAGGAATCAGTTCTTTCATGTAAGTTCTCAGTTTAGTGCGAATGGGAGTCAGGACTGGCTTTGAGGCCTTGTCGCACCACAACCTTTCGAAAGTCTTTTTGCACTTGATGGACTGGCTTGCACCCGTGTCCAACTCCATTGATACCAGGAGTCCATTTAATTCAACATTCAGCATTATCGGGGGACAATTCGTGGTGAATGTGTGCAGCCCATGTACCTCTGCCTCCTCTATCTGAGGCTCTGGTTCATCGTGATCCTCCGTGGATCTGTTCTCCTCTGCAACGTGGTGGTTTGCAGGTTTAATAGGCTTAGCAGCTCGCCTGCACATACGTTGGAAGTGTCCCATTGTTCCACAGCCCTTGCAAACATACCCTTTGAATCGGCATAAATGGAAATGATGATCACCCCCGCAGCACCAACAAGGTGTTAATGGCCTTGCATTCATCACCCTTGATGGTGGACTCCGAGTCATCTGTGGATGTGCAGCTGCAGGTATGTGTGACCTGCCCTGTACGTTACCATTCGAAAACAACATCACTTTGTTCACAGTACTTGTAGCAGCACTTGTGTGCTGAGAGATTTGCTTCGTATTGTCACTGGTGGCAATGAACGCCTGGGCTATCGCTATGGCTTTACTCAAGGTTGGGGTCTCTACAGTCAAAAGTTTGCGAAGTATGGTTTTGTGGTCAATGCCAAGTACGAAAACATCTCTGAGCATGTGCTCCAAATGTCCTTCAAATTCACAATGTCCTGCAAGATGTCTTAACTCGGCAACATAACTCGCCACTTCCTGGCCTTCAGACCTTTTGGAGGTGTAGAACCGGTACCTCACCATCAGAACGCTTTCCTTCGGCTTCAAATGCTCTTGGACCAGTGTGCATAAATCGTTGTGCGATTTCTCCGTGGGTTTCGCTGGAGTGAGCAGATTCTTCATGAGGCCATACGTTGGTGCCCCACAGACGGTGAGGAGGATCACCCTTTGTTTGGCAGTGCTCTCTTCCCCTTCTTGCTCGTTGACCACGAAGTATTGGTCGAGTCGCTCCACAAAAGTTTCCCAATCATCTCCATCCGAAAATTTCTCCAGGATGCCCATTGTTCTCTGCATCTTTGGCTTCACTATCTGTATCTCGTCACCAGTTGTTGTGTATGGAGAAAGAGTCAAACTGAACATTGTGAGCTCAAAGTAAAGTGTGGCCTTAGTCTTTTATTGCAGGTCTCCAGAGTGCCTCTCCAACCTGTGAGGCCTCCTTAAATACCTGTGCTCCCAAGGGATTATGGCACCCCTTGGTACGCCAGCGGATGAGCCCTCTGGTGGCTGTATAGAGTAAATACAAGTCCACATATATAACAGATAGCACAGGATATTACATTAACTTCGATAGCATGAAGCAGAAGTAAATATCAGAAATGACCAAAACACATGTTTACTGGCTCCTCTCTGATTCTCGCAGGCCACAACTAAAGTGGTTTTAGGAACGCTACTGAAGCTATAGTACCTCGACCTTGACTGTACATTAATTAGGAAGACTGCCTCAAATTCACGGACCAGGAAAAAACAACACTGATCTCTCAAAGACCACTCCAACTTGGTCTATTTAAATTACCTAAAGAATAGGACTGGTTTACAGAGTGTGATTAGTTACAAGATGCTCTGCAAGAGGAACGTCTAAGACAGTGATCATATAAGGAGATTTGCTGAAGCAGTCAAGAACAAATAGCTACAGATGGCTTCTAACAAAAGGCCAAACTCCAAGTGGATCCCTTCAATTTGGCTGAGCACAGCAAATGTGCATGCTAAAATGAAAAGGAAAGAGATTCTATCAGGCAATGTTGCAACATCCTCAAGCAGACACCCGTGGACAAGTTGGCTCATATCAGAGGAAGTTGGCAAGAACTGGTGGGGCCCCATATTCCTCATCCAGCTAATTACAGTAGAACTAAAAGTGTTTCTTCTTGCCACAGAACAAATGGAGAAAGTAGAAGTTAGTGGCTCGTATGAACTGTCATGGTCAACCACACTGGGAAAACCAGAATCTGCACATAACCCATCGTGTCAAAAAAGGCAAATTTTGGGGTTTGGTGGATATGATATGAAGCACAGTATAGGAGAAGGGCAGGGAGGTTTGTAGTAACCGCCATGTGTAACAAAGTCATAAATCCGTTTATAGGTTTAGAATTGAATTGTACACAGTGCACAAATAACATGTTCCCCCATTTCCACTCGTATAATACAGGAAAGTTTATAAACAAGCATATACAGTTCCATATATTAAAATAACCTGGTCTAGAAATTTGTTAGCCCCTGAAAGCAGGCAGGAGGATTGTGATGCATGGTCAACCCGCAGCCATTAAGAGGAATGCAAGCAGCGCGCGAACTTCATGCTCATTTCCAGGATTGCGGCCAGTGCTGACCGCGTTGCTGAGTGGCTGAAAGCTCAGCAGGAGGCCCAAGTTCATGTGAGGTTGGCATCAATTAAAGCTAGCCTGCACTTCTTAAAGGCCGTCTGCACCTCTTAAAGGGGAGGTGCTTTCTGCCTGCAGCAGCTCATTCAACCGGCTGAGTGCACAGGAACAAGAACTCGTGATGGCACAACAGGGGAGGGAGAGTGCAGCAAGGTTCTTGGATGCAGTACTGGAGGCCTTGGTGTGGGAGGTGGATAGAAAGCGAGAGGTCCTGTTTTCACAGGGGGACAGGAGGCCCGCCAGGCAAAATCGGAAACGACAATGGGAGCAGAAAACCATAGCTGTCAATACCAGCACTATAGCCCCGAGAACCTGGCTGCTGTGCAGGAAGAAGTTTAATTACCTCACCTGAGTGGTCATTAAACTTCATCTTCAAATGCCATATCCCACCATCTGCCTCACACACTGCTCAATGCACCACACCCCCATCACTCATCGAGCAACAATCTCTACCAAACATGACTTATACCTCACATTAATAGCTTCACCTCACCTTCACAAACTTACCGCTGCTGAAAGCCCCACACCCACATCTCACAGCTTGCACATGTTGCCAGCTATTCAACCATGACAGGCACGTCACCAAACACATTGCGGCAAAACTCACTGACACACGTCCCTTTCTCTTTCAGAACAAGATGGCTCACAATCAGAGCCAGCAGGGGCTACCTGAAGGGGCACAGGTCGACTTAATAACCTGCTGGCCATTGTGGGAGGACAGTCGCTGAGCCCATGGCCAGTGGCGGAGCTAAAGCAATCCAAGAAGATGGTATCCTCATACCTAATCTTTCTTCTCACGTCCCACTTCCCCCTCATCCCACAATCTCTTCTGATTTATAAGCTGCACGCGTTGTAAGCATATACCTCTTGCTTTGCCCCCTCCCCTCACCACAATCCTACCCTTGTGCCTTTCTCAACTCAGATAGCCAAGAAATGCAACCTGACCATGCACTGGTGGAGGAGCAGAAATACAGTGACCATGACGAAGCAGGCTCACTTGATCTCGCACTCACAGCCACCAGCTCAGATACTAACACGCCACATACTTCAGAGGATAGGTTAGACGCCGGATCTGCACGTGGTGAGACGCCGGGCAGTCGGGGCAGGGGGCAAGGGTAGCACAGGTGCCAGCTCCCCGGAGGGTGAGGTCGCTCACGAGTTCTGCTGCCGAAGACTCAGATGTGGACTTCGATAGGACGGCCTACAGAAGATCGCTGATGGGTATGCACAATGAAATATTTGTTGCATTGGCAGGCCTGCCAGAAGGCCTGAGTGCAATGTCAAGGAGCGTGGAGGAGTCTGGCACCAACCTTGCACAGGGCTTTCCGCAGAGCTTGCAGCCTATTATTTCTAGAATGGCAGTGTTGGCCAGCTCCATTCGCGTACTTGTGGACCAACCATGATGCAGGGTCTGATGGCCGATGTCTCAGCTTCCATTGTAGCACAAGCAGAAGACACCCAATGTCTGAGTGCTGCAGTGGAAGCTCAGATTTCTGTCACGCCAGCTCAGACTGCTCTCATGCAGGCTCAGCTTGCTGCCACACAAGTGCAGACCGCTGCCTTTGTGGAAAGGGGCTTGCAGGAAGTCACATCAGTTCAACAATCTGTCCTCCAACAGATGGCTAGGAATGTTGAGATGCCGGCCCGTGAGAATGGCAGCAGCTCTGTGGAGCACGAACCTCCTGTCCTCTCTCAGGATGACAGCATTCATCCACCCACCACTGCCACTCCGTCAGTACCCTTGACCTGGATTGTCAGCCAGCCAGCCCAGACTGCTGCCGCCCATGCCGAGCTGGTGCAGTCCGCAGCTGGGCCTTCTAGGCCCAGAGCTGCTGGAGGTCATCCTGCAAGGCCATCTGCAGTCTACCCCACCGAAAGTCAGCAGCCTTCCACCAGCCATGCTGCAGCCACTGTGGTAACACTTCATAGGAGCACTAGGACAGGCAAAGGCACACTGAAGACAGGCGCTAAGGGAATGCACAAGGACGGTTAGTTGACTTTGTTGTGCAATATTGGATGAATTTATATATAAAGTTGGATTGACACGTTTCTTGTAGTGGCTTTGATTTCAGCATTGTGGCCAAGAGGATACTGTAATGGTCAGTAACAGAGGCAAGGGAAGGTGTGGGACTATTGTTGAATGTGGAGTTGGGGTTGCGTTCACTGGTACCGCAGTCGGATGAGTCGATCACGGACAGCCTGGGCAGAAAGGGGCTGTCTGGGTTGCCTCTTCCCTTTGCTTCCTCCTCTTCCTCTTATGCTTCCTCCTCCGGCTCCCCCTCTTCCTCCTCTTCCTCCTCAGCTGATCGCCATCTGCCTGAGAGCAAAGGCTGTGCCCTCTTGATGGTGAGGTGGTGGAGAATGCAGCAGACCATGACGAATTTGTGCTCTGATGAGTACAGCAGGGCTCCTCCAGAGCGGTCCAGGCAGCAGAAGCGTTGTTTAAGGACCCTAATGGTCTGTTCGATCAGATTCCATGTGGCAGCATGGCTCTCATTGTACAAATTCTGCCCACGTGTGGTTAGGTTGCGGAGTGGAGTCATGAGCCAGGTGGTCAGCGGATAGCCCTTGATGCCCAGTAGCCACCCTCTGCTTTGTCTCGATGCTCAAAGACTGAGGGAACAGCAGAATAAAAGCATCGGGACTGCTGCCAGGATATCGGGCATTCACCAGCAGGATGTGCTGAGCATGGTCGCACGACAGCTGCACATTCAGCGTTTGGCAACCTTTGTGGTTGCGGTACATCTCAGCATTTAGATGCAGTGCCCGTAAAGCCACATGGGTGCAGTCGATGGTGCCTTGCACCATGAGGAAGCCCACTATCCTGGCAAAGCCACGTGCATACTCTGCCTGCTTTTCTCTGGTCCAAGAGAAGACAATGAAGTCCTCTCTCCTGGCATAAAGAGCCTCTGTCACCTGTCTTATGCAGCAGTGGACGGCGAACTGGGAGATTTTACAGATGTCGCCTGATCCAGCCTGCAAGGATCCTGACGCAAGGAGATCCAGGGCCACGATCACCTTCACAACCACTGGCAGCGCTGTCCTTGTCTTGGAGTGAGGCTGCAGGTCTGGCTGCAAGAGGTGGCAGAGTTCTGCGAGCAACTCCTTCATAAAGCGCAGACGCCTCACACACTGCTCCTGGCTCAGGTTGAGGTAAGGGAATTGCTCTTAGAAGAGCCTAGGTGGGTAAAGCCTCCTGCTGAGAGCCCGTCTCCTCCTCCTCCTCCTCCTCCCTCTGTAAACAGCTTGTCCTCTTCTTCGCTGCCTCTGCTCCATCTCCCTGTCATACTGCAGGCCAAGGAGGATGACAACTAGAGCACAGATGACTGGGAGCAAGTGGTCTGACTTGAATCCTTGATATTAGAACCAAGGCCTCTCCACCTGTAGCACCAAAAATAGGGCACTACGGAGCCGAATTTTGAGCCCCCTTGCTTTAATTTACTCCCCGAGCCCTCCTTTTTGTGGTTTGCTTTATGTGACATTATGGGTCCTTTTAACTGTAATCAGGAGTAACAAATGAGTTTTAATTTAGACAAAAATATTACGCTCCTCATACTGACAGCTTCATGACTGTCAACTTCTACCGCCTTGTCTGGAGGAGGAAGCCCCTCTACTCTGTGGCCCCTGAAGCAGAATACTTCAGCATCAGTAATCCGGATAATCTTGGATATAAGTTGCAAAACCCCTGCCTCCAGTAGAATCTTTCACACCAGCGCTCATCGGAAAATTGATGCGAGGTCCTGCCAACAATGCGGGGGCTTGTAAAATTTACCCCTAATTCTTTATCTGAAAGAATATTTAAGCAAATCTACTTATTTTTTGGTCCAATTTAAACTGTAAATTCCAAATTTCCAAAAAGGGCTGCAAGTCCAAATGAACTTATTTGTAAGGTAGTTTATACTTTACAGATAATGTACACATTTGATGGTCATACACACATACACAGTACTGCCTTTTATCCTCAGGAATGACAATCTTTATAAGTCTAGTTTTTTTAGTTAGTACAGCCACACTCTCAGAATGAGTGCAGATAGGTTAAGCCTCATCCGTTTGAGATGGCTGTGCCCTGGTAACCTCAGTTGGCCTCTTCCCTTTTTCATGAGAGTTTCAGTACCTGGTTGTTGGTGAGAGATTCTCTGATCGTATCAGCAACAACTTGCAAGGCGCTTCACAAGATCGTTATCAAACAAAATTTGTCAGTCTCAGGTGGTTCTGTGAAAGGTACAAGATCATATTTACTCTGCTGCACAAAACAAATAATTGAGATATGGAACTCCAGGTACTATGGTTATTAATTTCTTGTGTCTGTTATCCAGACTTGGTGCCCAACCCTCAGTCCTGATAGCTTCAGCACTCCATGTCATGAAAGATAACTTTCTGCTTGACATGTGCTATATGATTCCTCCCTTTCTCCGAACCTGCCAAAAAGGCCACTTAAGGTTAATTTCTGCTGAAACCACTGCTAGAGTTATTCTTAACTGTCCAGCAACATTGTTAATGGCTGTATTCATTTGTCAGTGGGCTATTATTTGCAGATCTAAAATCTGCAACCAAAAGACAAATGTGACCTTTCTAACTGAACAGGCCTGTCACAACTTTCTGGTTGGGGTGCTCAAGTAGAGCAAGTGTATCATGGACTCAATAAGGTTTCTGTTTTCCTCAGAATGCATCACAGTTCTGGGCAACTTCTTTGTGTTCCTATTTAAGCAAGGCCACCATACGGCCTGTCGAACATGCTGCCTACATTCTCTGATGCTTTAAATCCTAATCTTTGATGGTGTACATTTCCGAGCATTGCAGGTCTCATTGACGTAAGAATCATCAGCCAGCCATCCATCTTGCACCAAATTCATAGGCTCAATCTGCCATTCAGTTCACTTCTTTATTAGCCAGCTTTTCATGTCATCTTTATTTAATTCAACCAATTTCATTTGCTGCTAGTTTCCAGACTGTAATGTAATATGTCCTTACTATACAGTATAAATGCACACGAGGCCCATACTTGAGAGAAGTTCACTCTGTGACCAGTAACCTTTATTAGCCAGCACTGAAGTGATGAAGGTGGGTGGAGCTTCCCCTTTTATACCTGAAAGTCCAGGTTAGGAGTGTCTCCCACAAGTTCGCCACCTAGTGGTCAATATTCTCAAGGTGTACAACTTAGGTCAGTTTATACATGGGTTACAATGACAGTTGAATACATGACATCACCTCCCCCGCAAAGTCTTATTTGGATCACAGGTTAAGTCTCTCTGGTGGTTTACGCTCCCTTGTAGAGCGCCTGAGTTGGGGCTCCGGTTGTTGGGCGCTGGCCTGAGTGTCTGCTGTTTGTGGTGCCTCAGGCCTGTCCGGACTACCCATAGTGACTGGGCTCTCCTCCGCTTGGTTCCGGTGTTCGGTCACCTGTGGAGGAGTGAACTCTACATCGTGTTCTTCCTCTGCTTCTTCTATGGGGTTGCTGAACCTCCTTTTTGTTTGATCCACGTGTTTGCGGCAGATTTGTCCATTGGTAAGTTTGACTACCAAAGCCCTATTCCCCTCTTTGGCAATCACAGTGCCTGCGAGCCATTTGGGCCCTGCAGCATAGTTGAGGACAAAGACAGGGTCATTGACATCAATACATCGCGCGCTCGCATTCCTGTCATGGTAGTCACATTGTGACTGATGCCTGCTCTCAACAATTTCTTTCATGGTGGGGCGTATAAGGGATAACCTGGTTTTGAGCGTCCTTTTCATTAGCAGCACTGCGGGTGGGACCCCTGTGAGCGAGTGTGGTCGTGATCTATTGGCCAACAGGTGGCGTGATAAGCAGCTTTGTAGGGAACCCCCTTGGATTCTGAGCATCCCCTGTTTGATTATCTGCACTGCTCGTTCTGCCTCGCCGTTTGAGGCCGGCTTGAACAGTGCCGTTCTGACATGGTTGATACCATTTCCTGCCATGAAGTCCTGGAATTCAGTGCTTGTAAAGCACGGGCCATTGTCACTGACCAAGACATCCGGTAGACCATGGGCGGCGAACATTGCCCGTAGACTTTCTACCGTGGCAGAGGATGTGCTTAAATTGAGAATGTCACACTCAATCCATTTGGAGTAGGCGTCTACTACAACCAAAAACATTTTTCCCATGAAAGGACCTGCGTAGTCCACATGGATGCGTGACCATGGCTTGGTGGGCCAGGACCAGGTGCTAAGGGGGGCTTCCCTGGACGCATTGCCCAGTTGGGCACACAAGTTGCACCTGCGAACACAAAGTTCCAGGTCTGCATCTATCCCTGGCCACCAAACGTGTGACCTGGCAATTGCCTTCATCATGACAATGCCCGGGTGCTCATTGTGGAGTTCTCTAATGAACACCTCCCTGCCCATCTGGGGCATGACTACGCGGTTTCCCTACAGTAGGCAATCGGCCTGAATCGAGAGTTCATCCTTGCGCCTGTGAAATGGTTTGAATTCCTCAGGGCATGCCCCACACGTGGCTGCCCAGTCCCCATTCAGGACACATTTCTTGACTAAAGACAGTAGCAGGTCTCTATTTGTCCAGACTTTAATCTGACGGGCTGTCACGGGTGAGCCTTCGCTTTCGAAAGCTTCAACAGCCATGACCATCTCAGCAGCATGCTCAGTTGCCCCCTCGGTGGTGGCTAGTGGGAGCCTGCTGAGTGCATAGGCTCAGTGTTCAGTGCCCGGTCTGTGCCGAATTGTGTAGTCATAGGCGGCTAACGTGAGTGCCCACCTCTGTATGCGGGCCGACGCATTTGCATTTATGGAAATGCGTCGGCCAAAAGGGATGTTAGGGTTTTGTGATCTGTCTCTAGCTCAAATTTCCTGCCAAACAGGTACTGGTGCATTTTATTTCAGCATATACACATGCTAGCGCTTCCTTTTCTATCATCCCGTAGTCCCGTTCTGCCTGGGACAGACTTCTGGAGGCATAAGCTACCGGCTGTAACTGACCCTTGGCATTAACATGCTGCAACACACACCTGACCTCATAGGACGACACACCGCATGTTAAGTTTCTTACATGGGTCATATAGCGTTAACAGTTTGTTGGAGCCTAATAAATTTTGTGCTCTATCAATAGCCTTTTCCTGGCTGTCCCCCCAGACCCATTCGCGACCCTTGCATAGGAGTACGTGTAGCGGCTCTAACAGTGTGCTCAATTTGGGACGAAAGTTATCAAAATAGTTCAGGAGCCCCAGGAACGAACGCAGCTCCGTCGTGTTACGAGGTCTGGGTGCTCTCTGGATTGCTTCTGTTTTGGACGCAGTAGGTCTGATCCCGTCTGCTGCTACCCTCATCCCCAGGAATTCTATCTCTGGAGCTAAGAAGACGCACTTCGCCTTTTTCAGTCGCAGACCTACCCGGTCCAGTCTGCGTAGCACCTCCTCCAGGTTGCGGAGGTGTTCTTCAGTATCACAACCCGTGATGAGGATGTCGTCTTGAAAAACCACCGTCCCTGGAATCGACTTGAGGAGCTTCTCCATATTTCGTTGAAAGATTGCGGCAGCCGAGCGAATGCCAAATGGACATCTGTGGTACTGAAACAACCCCTTGTGTGTCGTGATGGTGGTCAGCTTCTTCGACTCACTCACCAGTTCCTGAGTCATGTAAGCTGAGGTCAGGTCCAATTTTGAAAAAAGTTTGCCACCGGATCGCGTCGCAAAGAGGTCCTCCGCTCTCGGTAGTGGGTACTGGTCTTGGAGTGACACCCGATTGATGGTGGCCTTGTAATCACCACATATCCTGACCGACCCATCTGCCTTGAGCACCAGCACAATCGGAGGTGAACCCAGTCACTGAATTCGACTGGCGAGATGATGCCTTCCCTCAGCAGGCAGTCCAATCCGCCTTCGATCTTTTCCCGCATCACGTACGGCACCGCTCTGGCCTTGTGGTGTACTGGCCTGGCGTCCGGGTTTATGTGAATCACTACCTTGGTCCCCATGAAAGTGCCAATGCCGGGTTGAAATAGTGAGTCAAATTTGCCCAGGATCTGTGAGCATGATACTCGCTCCACAGAAGAAATTGCATTGACGTCGCCCCATTTCCAGTTCATGACAGCAAACCAACTCCTCCCCAGTAGTGCAGGACCAACCCCCGGGACAATCCAGAGTGGCAACCTGTTCTCCGAATCTTTGTGGGTCACGACTGCCATGGCGCTGCCTAGCACGAGAATGATCTTCTTTGTATATGTCCATAGCTGTGCGTCAATTGGCAATAATTTTGGTCTCCTGGCCTTGGACGCCCACAACTTGTCGAACTGTTTGATGCTCATCAGGGATTGGCTGGCCCCTGTGTCAAGCTCCATTGATACTGGGATGCCATTGAGGAGCACTTTCATCATTATCGGTGGCGTCCTGGTGTATGAACTGTCTATGTGCTCCACATGAACTCGCTGAACTTCAGCTTCCAGCGAGTTCCCCCAGTGTCCATTTGGCCTCGTAGGGCTTACATCATCCCTGTCCTCCTCGTTCATCAACCTGGCTGCAGGCTTCCTGCACATACACGCCAAGTGACCGCTGATGTTGCAGTTTCTGCAGGTATATTGCTGATACCTGCAAGCTCTGGCTGTGTGTTTGCCTCCACACCTCCAACATGAATCGTTGTTGGAAACAAAAGGTCCATTACCAGTCGATCGTCTCTGACTGTCTCTGTAACTGTCCTTAAGTGCACCATTGACAGGTGTTGATGGCCCCATTACTGGCCGCATTGTCCCTTGTGATGGCATGAATCACCGTTCAGCTAGCCATTGTCTCTGTTGAATTCCCCCTTTGGGTTCGACTACATGCTCAGGCATGTCCGATTGCCACTGTCTGCCTGGAGAACTGTGTGCCGCGTTAACAATGTTGACTCCCTGTCCATTTGCTACATTTAAACCAAGATTTTTGTCAAACATCATTCTGGTCTGTTCCTCCCCTGAGATAAATGTCTGGGCCATCAAAGCCGCCATTTCCAGGGTCAAGTCTTTGGTCTCAATCAGTTTCCTGAAAACCCCAGCATGCCCGATGCCCTCAATAAAAAAGTCTCGCAGCATCTCCGCTCTGCATGCATCTGGGAACTTACATAGGCTCACCAGTCGCCAGAGGTCTGCCACGAAGTCTGGAACGCTTTGCCCTTCTCGCCGCCGGTGCGTGTAAAACCGGTGTCTCGCCATATGCATGCTGCTCGCCGGTTTAAAGTGTTCCCCGATCAACTTACTGAGCTCTTCGAATGACTTGTCCGCCGGCTTCTCTGGCGCTAGAAGGTCCTTCATCAGGGAGTACGTCCTGGATCCACAGACCATCAGGAGATGAGCCCTGCGTTTGTCGGCCAAATCGTGTCCCAGCCATTCCTTAGTGACGAAACTTTGCTGTAGTCTCTCAATAAAATCTTCCCAATCATCACCAACACAGTACCTCTCGTCTGTGCTGCTAGTGGCCATGCTCGCGTGGTTTAAATCCCAGTTTCTCGTCGCCAATAACATGTCCTTACTATACAGTATAAATGTACACAAGGCCCATATTTGAGAGAAGGTCACTCTGTGACCAGTAACCTTTATTAGCCAGCATTGAAGTGATGAAGGTGGGTGGAGCTTCCCCTTTTATACCTGAAAGTCCAGGTTCGGAGTGTCTCCCACAAGTTCACCACCTAGTGGTCAATGTTTTCACGGTGTACAACTTAGGTCAGTTTATACATGGGTTACAATGACACTTGAATACATGACATAATGTATATACCTGTGAGAATGCTCACAGGTTTGTGGAGCTGTTGCATTGTGAGTGGCTTCGCCAGTCACGTGATGTTCACAAGATTCAATAAAACCCCAAGCAGTTGGGTCTAGGTCATCCACAGTGAGGTATGCAGTTGCGAGTGGATGAACTGGTAAAGTGTAGTGTGATTGTTAAACCTGGTTAATAAACCAACTAGTTCTTAATAGCAATATGTTGCTATGTGTTGCTGTGAATTCTTAAGCAAAGAACCCATGAAGCAAATACATTACACAGACCAATTTTCACAAACGGCTACATTTTCCTGGCTATCTTAGTTAGTTTCAATCTCGAGGTCATGCTATTGTCAGGTCCTCACCTGTCAAAGGAAAAAATCGATGACAATTTCCCCTCTTGGTTTCTTTGGCTAGATTCCACTCTGTTAAAAATTACATTATATGCACCACAAGATGCCTCACAATCTTTCCAGTCATCATCTCCTCTCAGTTGAAATAACCATAAATATCTTTTTCACCTCCCCCGTCATATACACCAGGGAGCAGACCTGAATCATCGTATCCTTTTCACATAAACAAGAGGCTTTCCGGTACTCAAATTTTTAATTACATTTTGCCCACTCTTCAGTCTTTTTGAAATTCCCTTTCTCCGAGACACTGCTGTTTTAATTCCTACTGTTGCTCTTTCTGTTGCCTTCACTTCCTGGGCACAACCTCTACTGTACTCCAGCACGGGCTCAGGTTTTTATTTAGGCCTCTCTCACGTGTACGCTGCAAGCACCAGCTGGCACCGTGTGAGACTGTGCGTTTTTATAAATTGGACTCTGACACATGGAGAAAAAAATAAGTGAGTTATGATTAAAACAAAGACATTCCACTCTCTTTGCTTTGTCTGCTCCTAAATCCCTGCAGTGGGGAGAAGCCAGCTCCTCTAAGAATCAAAATATTATATTAGCTTAGTCATGTGACACGTATAGTGCTATATTGGATGAGACGTTAAACCGAGGCCCCGTCTGCTCTCTCAAGTGGACGTAAAAGATCCCAAGGCACTATTTCGAAGAAGAGCAGTGGAGTTATCCCCGGTATCCTGGCAAATATTTATCCTTCAACCAACATCACTAACCAGATAATCTGGTCATTATCCCATTGCTGTTTTTGGGATCTTGCTGAGCACAAATTGACTGCTGCATTTCCTATTTTACAACAGTGAATACACTTCGAAAAGTACTTCATTGGCTATAAAGCGCATTGGGACGTCCTCAGGTCATGAAAGACGCTATATATATGCAAGTCTTTTCTACATCCTATGCAGGCAGGGATTAGGATTATCAAAATGTGGAGGCCGGAATTTTCTCCAGATAGGCGCGTTGGGGCGGGGGGCCTCCGAGGCCTGGTTTCCCGCAGGAACCGGCCGACTATAATGGCAGGGTCTGATTTGCGTGTGAGGCCTTGGATTCCCGACTGCAGCAAGCCAGATTAAGCGATTGGCTGGCTTGGGCGGGTAGGCCTGCAGATGCGGAGAGGGAGCGAGGGTTTAGTTCGGGGGAGGCGGAGAACAGGGTAGTCTGCTTGGGATCGGGGACTGGGAGTATCGGGGATCGGCGGGGTAGGGGGTGGGGGGCGGTCAGCCAGACGATCGGGGATCAGCTGGGAATTGGTGAGGGGGTGGGGGGCGGGGGGGGGGAGAGATAGGATCGCGGCCAGCCACTGGAGAATTGTGGCTGACCTCAGCATCATCGGTGTGGTGGGAGAGTGGGGGCCTCATGGAGGGGATCAGAGGTAGATATAAAGCCACGTACCTCCTGGACCCAGCATCCCCACGTCAGCTTAACTGCCGGGTTTCACAAATTGTGTGAAACCTGTCCCAGGCAGTTAAGTTCAAAATGGAGGTTAAACGAAGAGCTTCCAGCCTCATTATAATATTTAAATTGCCGTTCTGCTCCCTGGGAGCGAGTTTGTTGCACACCCGCACGTCCCGCCCCCTTGTCCCGCCTCCGCTAAAATCAGAAGTGGGCGGCTTGGAGGCGGGATCAGGTCGGGAAACCAATTTTTTTAACAATTTAACTGCCCACACACTTAGGAAAAATGGTGGTTACAGATTTAGCTGGCAGGTTCGGCATCGGCAAAAGCACACCATAAGATCTGAGGGAAATATAAGCTGAAGTTCCTGGAAGCATGGAAAATATTGGGATTTAAATCATTTAAACACTGCTCAAGGTATCGGAGTTAAGTCCACAGAAAAATAGACCAAAATGTAAAGCTTGGGGCACGATGACAACTAAAGTAACTTTATTGAACTACCAAGGAAGAAATATGCACAGAAGAGCTCATTAATACAGCAATAAAAAGCACATTTATTAGCTACTGAAATTTATATTTAGCACTGTACGATGTCAGAATTGGAAGTAAGTTACTTTACCAGAATGTGTTAAAAGCTGATACAGAAGGGGAAATAAGGAACTTTTTGCAGCAAGCAATCCCAGCTTCCACCAGCTCCATGTGCTTTCTTAAATACTCTAAACTGATCAAATACAAATCCTCTTAATCCCATCTTTCTTTCCCTCTCTGTCTTTCACTTTCTGTACATGATTTTCTATTTAATTAACTATTCTACCTGACACTTTCTAGTTTAGACTCTGAGGGGGTGAAATTGGGTATCACCCCGTTTGGGGCATTAACTTTTAAAAGTTTGAAAAATGAGTGCCAGGCACTAATCATAAGAACATAAGAAATAGGAGCAGGAGTAGGCCATTTGGCCCCTCGAGCCTGCTCCACCATTCAATAAGATCATGGCTGATCTGGAATCATTTCAAACTTTAAAAAAAAATTTGGCGTTTGCGCAATGGGCAGCAGGCGGGGCGGTGAGTTCAGCAGTGTTGCACACTGGGCCGTGCAGCACCATCACGTTGAAAGGCTCCTTCCCTCCCTTAAAGGGAAGGGCCATCGCTGCAGGCTCTGCAAAGGAAAACAAACATACCTTCTCAATGACAGAAGCGACAATCCCGCGCGATCAGCTCGGCATTCAAGCACACTGCCGAGTTGATCGATCGCGGGCAGGATCCCGCAAAAAAAGCTGCACGAGAGAAGGTAAGTTTTTTTTTACTTACCTCGGCCCCCTCGCCTTTAAGCTTCGCCCCCGACCGCCTGATGCAGGCCTCCTGCAGCTGTCGGTGTTTTTGCCCAGTGCTGCTGCAGGGGGCAGAACTCAATTACGGGTCTGGGGCGCGACTGGGACGATGGACACCGCGATGACATCATGATCTCCGGACGAAGGAAATCGGGGCGCAACGCTGTAACGAGTCGATGTTATCGCCACGCCCGGTCGCAAAGCCATTTGCGCCCCCCTCCCCCTCCCCCCTGTGGGGCGGTAACAGGAGGCGAAAAGGCACCCAAATTTACCCCCTGTGTGCCTCAGTAAAGATTCTTCAATCTGATTGGTTAAGGAGAGACAAAGTTGCTTGCTGTGTTAACACAGGTGTCAGATCCCCTATAGATAGCGCCGTGCTGAAATGATTTTCTAGGGCTCAATTTTCCCCGAGCTCGTTTTCTGGCGTATTACCAGAGTTGCGCCGCTTAATTAGGTAAATAAATGCGGCAGAAAAAAATCTCCAACATTTCCCCGAAGTTTGGGCTGTAATCTGCAGCCGCGCAGCGTGGCCAGTCACCTCGAGGATTGGAGCCTACGGCCTGCGCTGGAAAAAGGAGTCGGGCCTTCTGCGAATGTGCGAGGGAAAAACCTGATGTTCTTGACGTTGCTAAAATGGCCGCGCATGCACAGTAGAGCTCCGAGTTGGCAATCGGCCATTTTTAAAGAGCAACTTGTGTGTGTGTTTGTGTTTGTGTTTGTGTGTGTGCCAGAAGGAGTGCTGTGTTTTGAAAAATTGCGGCTGCATGCAGAAGCTGTGTGTGTCTGAGAGCTTTTGAAAAAGTGCTGTGTGTGTGTCTGAGAGCAACTGCAGCAATACAAGATGCAACATGAACGAAGGAGAAAGAATTTCTTGGTGGAAGAAGTGGAGACACTTGTTATGTATGTGAACCTCACCTGTGTATGTTTCTAGTAGCAGTGGACGCTTACTCAAAATGGATTGAATGTATGATAATGTCATGTACGTCCACTGGCACCATTGAAAGTCTCAGGACCATGTTGCCACCCAACGTCCTTGTCAGTGACAATGGACCATGTTTCACCAGCTCAGAGTTCATGACACGTAATGGCATCAAGCATGTCAGGTCTGCCCCATTTAAGCCCGCATCCAATGGCCAAGCTGAACAGGCAGTCCAAACGATCAAGCAAAGCTTGAGACGCGTAACGGACGGTTCCTTGCAGACCTGGTTATCTAGGGTCCTGCTCAGCTACCGGACGCGCCCCCACTTGCTCACCGGGGATCCCCCTGCAGAATTTGAGCACTCAAAACCAGGCTCTCCTTCTTCCACCCGGATCTCAATGATCACGGAGAAACCCGGCAGCACAGGCATAACGTGTACCACGATCGCGTGGCGGTATCGCGTGACATTGAAGTCAATGATCCGGTGTTTGTTCTAAATTACGGTCACAGTCCCAAGTGGATTGCTGGCACTGTCTTAGCCAAGGAGGGGAATAGAGTGTTTGTTGTGAAATTGTTGAATGGGCAAACATGCAGAAAACACCTGGATCAGACCAAACTGCGATTCACGGACTACCAAGAACAGTTTGAAGAAGACCCTACCATCTATGATCCACCAACACACACCCAACCAGCAATTGAACTCGCTGTCAACCACGAGAAGGAACCCACCTTGCCCGACAGTCCAATCAGACCAGCCGAGCTGCCATGCAGTAATGATCCGACCAACTCACCCATGCCAGGATGTCAACTCAGGCAATTGACCCGGGAACGTACAGCACCAGAACGCCTCAACCTGTAAATAACTTGTACTCAAGACTTTGGGGGGAAGTGATGTTATGTATGTGAACCTCACCTGTGTGTAAACCTTGACATTAGAAGGCTCACCTGTGGGAGACCTATAGGTCACCTGTGTACCCTGGAGCAAGCAGGTATAAAAGGCAGTCCACCACTCTGCTCCCTCACTTTGGAGTTATATTAAAGAGACCAAGGTCACAATGGTTTGAGCTTACAACACAGTCTTGTGGAGTTATTCTGAACATAACAACACTAGTTACTGTGATTGAGAACAGATGGCAGGAGCTGGATACCAGCAGAGGTCACATAAAAGTGCCATCAAAAGAAATGAAGAAACGCTGGAACCAAGTTGCAGAAGATTACTGGAAGTGGTGAATACTATGATATCTGGAAGCCAGTGTAAAAAGAAATGGCAGGACCTTGGTCAAGTAGTTAGTGTAAGTAATATTTTCATTTATTCAATGCAATTGTAAATGTGACCAGCTGTATATGCCCCATGCAACAGAAAGACACCCTCTCTAAAAAGCTGCATTTTCATCTTTGCAGAGGAAATTGGTCCACAACAAAAGGGAAAGAACTCGAACAGGAGGAGGCCCGCCAAATCCGCACCCACTGACACCCTTGGAAGAGAGGGTCACTGCTTTGATGGGTCCTGCCTGGAGAAAAACAATCAGTACTGCACAAGCTGGGCCCGCACGCGAGGGAGAGGGTAATTCCTGAAAATTCACTGTGGTCCTTCAAATCGACCTGCTGCCTGGCCTGCGCTGTGTGAGCCTACTCATGCCACCCATCCTGCCCCCTCCTCTGCTGCCAACCATTTGATTGTTCTGTTATATTTTGCAGAACCTGAGGCCAATCCTGAAGATACAGAAGATTCAGATGCGGACGAACCTGAAGAGGAGAACATCTTCCAATCCAACCCTCCAGACCAACATGGGGGGGGAGGGGGAGGGGGAGGGGATGGAGATGGATGAAGACCACACTGTTGTACTGACTTTTGAGGAGGTGCTGCTCACAGCCCTTTCCGTGACTAGTGGTTTGAGTGCTGGTGGGACATTCCATGTTTTCCCACCTTACAAGTCTACGGGTTCCAGTAGTGGGATGCAACAAGTCACGCCCAGGGCCCCATAGTCCCAGGCTGTGGGTCCCAGTGGGATGCGGCGAGGTAGACCCAGGATGAGGGGAAGGAGAACTCGACCACGCTCTACTGAGATGCAGGGTGTAACAGATTGTGGTTCAGATGATGTCACTGATTGCAGAGAGCATTGACCTTACCCGATCACTCCTGGACACCATCAGTGGGGTGAGTGATGAGGTAGCAGGACTGTCGGGAGAAGTAACAACACTCGCCGGGACCATCAATGAGGGAATAGTGTCCATGCGGGAGGGAGTGTCAGAGGTAGTGCAAAGCACGGCACTGACAATGAGTGAGGGAATGGAGGGGTCGCACAGACCATCAGGGAGGGAATGCTTCAGTCTGCTGAGACACTGTCAGGGTGCATGAGGGATGGCATGTGTGAGTTAGCTGCTGCAATAAGGGAACACGCCCAGACCCCGCACCCATTGACAGAATCAACTGCTGGTCTGGTGATTGCACTCACACTGCAATCACCAGACCAGCCTCTAAAGAGCCCCAAGCCAGGCTTTCCACATTACCACCTGACCCCATCAAGAAGTGCGCATTACCCGAGATGTTAGAAGGAATAAGCTTGGTACCAAGCCCAAAATCACTGCGCCACTGCCTGCGGGCAGAGGTGGTAGAGAGTCCAAGACTAAGCGCAGCAGGCACTTAGACTAAGGGGGATGAGATTTGGGTGCAGCCTTTCTTTGCTGCTGTTGTTGTTGATGTTGTTGTTGTTGTAAATGTTCCCACATTAAAACATTTTTGTAAGTTATGTAAATTTACAACTTTATAAGTGATCTGAAAGTTTTTAAAGAGATCTTAAAGAGTCATATTAAAGTAAAGTTTGATACAAGAATAATTTTATTAAAGTTAAGTGAAGTACATTGTAAACTTTTGAATAAAATATATTTTACATTAAAACTGAATCATGTTCCATTAACACAACACAACATTATGGAACAGCTCCAAACCATAAACATGTCCATGTGGAATAGTTGTCGCTGAGCCCTCAGGCATCAGTAAAGCGTTCACGGATAAGCTGCTGGCACAAGGCTCAAGCAATCGTTAAAGGTCGTGTTCCGGCCTCAGGCACTTGCATGGTTTCCTCATCCTCATCCTCCTCCTCCTCCTCCTTCTCCTGCTCATGACGTGCATCTTCCACATCATTATCATCAGCCACTCTCAACGCAGGTGGGTCTTCCACTACCAACTGCTGCTGCCTCATGATGGCTAAGTTATGCAGCATGCATCACACAACAGTGAACTGACCGACAATCTCAGAGGAGTATTGCAAGTAGCCTCCAGAATGGTCCAGGCATCGGAAATGCTGTTTCAAGATGCCAATGGTCCTCTCTATGATGCTGCGCGTCGCAATGTGCAACATGTTGTATTCACGGTCAGCTTCTGTCCGGGTTACGCGTAGGAGGTCAAGCCAGCTCTTTGTCTTTGTCTCCCAATAGTCTCCCAATAGTCAGCTCTGCCCTTCTGACTCAAACATGTCAGATATAGCGCTATCGCATAGGATGAACGCATCATGGGTGCTGCCAGGGTATCTTGCATTGACTGACATGATGCGATGCATGTTGTCACACATGAGCTGCACATTAATGGAGTGGAAGCCTTTTCTATTCCTGAACATTTTGGAGTCCTCCACAGGTGCTCGCAAGGCGATGTGGGTACAATCAATGCAGCCCTGTACCTTTGGGAAGCCAGCAATCCTTGAGAACCCCACAGCCCTGTCATGGATTGCTTGGGCGGTCATTGGGAACTTGATGAAGTCATTCCTCCGCGCATACAGTGTAGCCGTGACCTGGCGAATGGAGACATGTATTGCATGTTGAGAGATGGTGCACACATCTCCAGTTGTAGTTTGAAAAAATCCGGAGGCATAGAATGAAAGTGCAGCTGTAACCTTCACTGCAACTGACTAAGCAGTCCTCCTGATGCTTCTCGGCTACAGGTCTGGTGTCAGCAACTCACAGATCTCACGAACAACTTCTCTGTGGAAACGTAGCCTTCTGACACAGTCTGCATCACTCAGGTGCAGGTACAAATGCCTGTTTTGATATATCCGAGGTGGGTAAGGCCTCCTGCCCAGCACCCTATGGGCTCTGATGTTCCTGATGTGATGAGCTCTAATCAATTGTCTCCTACATAGCATCATGATGCAGAAGGCTCGCACAAGATTTGGCATTGTCAGTATTGTCCCCATACTTAAAGAGAAACTTTCAAAGAAGCTCAAAACGGCAGGAAAGCAGGGAACACAGGTTTGCAGTTCTCTCTCTCTCTCTCCCCCCAAGTACTGTGTGGATGGACCACACCCAAAGGTCTTTTGTCCTCTCCTCTCTCCCTCCCCGCACCCTCCCCCCCTCCTTGAGTCTTATGGCCCCCGAGTGCGTGCCTGCCGATCAGTTTGCTCCCTCCCTCCCCCGCCGAGCCTCTCCCATGCCCAAGTGAGTGCCGGCCCCAGTCCGCTCCGCTTCCTGCCCCAAGGGCCACATTGCAGCAAAATTCTAAAAGGGCAAAGTATGTTAAAAAGACAAGCCTGAAGGCTCTGTACCTCAATGCAAGGAGTATTCGTAATAAGGTGGATGAATTATCTGCACCACCAGCAATTAATGAATATGATATAACTGGCATTATGGAGATATGGCTCCAGGGTGACCAAGGCTGGGAACTCAACATCCAGGGGTATTTAACATTCAGGAAGGGTAGACAGAAAGGAAAAGGAGGTGGGGTAGCGTTGTGGTTAAAGAGGAAATTAACGCAATAGTAAGGAAGGATATTAGCTTGGATGATGTGGAATCTGTATGGGTGGAGCTACGGAATACCAAAGGGCAGAAAACACGAGTGGGAGTTGTGTACAGACCACCAAACAGTAGTAGTGAGGTTGGGGACAGCATCAAACAAGAAATTAGGGATCCAGGCAATAAAGGTACAGCAGTTATCATGGGCGACTTTAATCTACATATAGATTGGGCTAACCAAACTGGTAGCAATACGGTGGAGGAGGATTTTTGGACCAATATGTCGAGGAACCAACTAGGGCTGGCCATCCTCGATTGGGTGATGTGTAATGAGAAAAGACTAATTAGCAATCTTGTTGTGCGAGGCCCCTTGGGGAAGAGTGACCATAATATGGTAGAATTCTTCATTTAAGATGGAGAGTGACACAGATTAGGGTCCTGAACTTAAGGAAAGGTAACTTCGATGGTATGAAACGTGAATTGGCTAGAATAGACTGGCAAATTATACTTAAAGGGTTGACTGTAGATAGGCAATGGCAAACATTTAAAGATCACATGGATGAACTTCAACAATTGTACATCCTTGTCTGGAATAAAAATAAAACGGGGAAGGTGGCTCAACTGTGGCAAACACGGGAAATTAAGGATAATGTTCAATCCAAGGAAGAGGCATATAAATTGGCCAGAAAAAGCAGCAAACCTGAGGACTGGGAGAAATGTAGAATTCAGCAGAGGAGGACAAAGGGTTTAATTAGGAGGAGGGAAATAGAGTATGAGAGGAAGCTTGCCGGAAACATAAAAATTGACTGCAAAAGCTTTTATAGATATGTGAAGAGAAAAAGATTAGTGAAGACAAATGTAGGTCCCTTGCAGTCAGATTCAGGTAAATGTATAATGGGGAAAAAGAAATTGCAGACCAGTTGAACAAATACTTTGATTCTGTCTTCACGAAGGAAGACACAAATAACCTTCTGGAAGTGCTAGGAGACTGAGGGTCTAGTGAAAAGGAGGAACTGAAGGATATCCTTATTAGGCAGGAAATTGTGTTCGGGAAATTGATGCGATTGAAGGCCGATAAATCCCCGGTGCCTGATAGTCTGTATCCCAGAGTACTTAGGGAAGTGGCCCTAGAAATAGTGGATGCCTTGGTGATCATTTTCCAACAGTCTATTGACTCTGGATCAGTTCCTATGGACTGGAGGGTAAATAATGTAACACCACTTTTTAAGAAAGGAGGGAGAGAGAAGACCGGTTAGCCTGACATCAGTAGTGGGGAAAATGTTGGAATCAATTATTAAAGATGAAATAACAGCACATTTGGAAAGCAGTGACAGGATCGGTCCAAGTCAGCATGGATTTATGAAAGGGAAATCATGCTTGACAAATCTTCTGGAATTTTTTGAGGATGTAACTAGCAGAGTGGACAAGGGAGAACCAGTGGATGTGGTGTATTTGGATTTTCAAAAGGCTTTTAACAAGGTCCCACACAAGAGATTGGTGTGCAAAATTAAAGCACATGTTATTGGGATAATGTACTGACATGGATAGAGAACTGGTTGGCGGACAGGAAGCAGAGAGTCGGGATAAACGGGTCCTTTTCAGAATGGCAGGCAGTGACTAGTGAGGTGCCTCAGGGCTCAGTGCTGGGACCCCAGCTATTTACAATATACATTAATGATTTGTATGAAAGAATTGAGTGTAATATCTCTAAGTTTGCAGATGACACTAAACTGGGTGATGGTGTGAGCTGTGAGGAGGACGCTAAGAGGTTGCAGAGTGATTTGGACAGGTTAGGTGAATGGGCAAATGCATGGCAGATGCAGTATAATGTGGATAAATGTGAGGTTATCCACTTTGGTGGCAAAAACACGAAGGCAGAATATTATCTGAATGGCAGCAGATTAGGAAAAGGGGAGGTGCAACGAGACCTGGGTGTCATTGAAAGTTGGCATGCAGGTACAGCAGGCGGTGAAGAAGGCAAATGGTATGTTTGCCTTCACAGCTAGGGGATTTGAGTATAGGAGCAGGGAGGTCTTACTGCAGTTGTACAGGGCCTTGGTGAGGTCTCACCTGGAATATTGTGTTCAGTTTTGGTCTCCTAATCTGAGGAAGGACGTTCTTGCTATTGAGGGAGTGCAGCGAAGGTTCACCAGATTGATTCCCGGGATGGCTGGACTGACATATGAGGAGAGAATGGATAGACTGGGCCTTTATTCACTGGAGTTTAGAAGGTTGAGAGGGGATCTCATAGAAACATATAAAATTCTGACGGGACTGGACAGGTTAGAAGCAGGAAGAATTTTCCTTATGTTGGGGAAGTCCAGAGCCAGGGTACACAGTCTAAGGATAAGGGGTAAGCCATTTAGGACTGAGATGAGGAGAAACTTCTTCACTCAGAGAGTTGTTAACCTGTGGAATTCCCTACCACAGAGAGTTGTTGATGCCAGTTCATTGGATATATTCAAGAGGGAGGTAGATATGGCCCTCACGGCTAAAGGGATCAAGGGGTATGGAGAGAAAGCAGGAAAGGGGTACTGAGGTGAATGATCACCCATGATCTTATTCAATGGTGGTGCAGGCTCGAAGGGCCGAATGGTCTACTCCTGCACCTATTTTCTGTACTCTATGTTTCTATATTTCTATCCCAGGCCGAATGGTCTCCGATGTACTTACCTGCAGCGATTCTTTTTATTCTCCGCAAGGGTTTTCTCATGTGGCCACATTTATACTGGCCTAAGTAGAAATGGAGTAACTATCAGCTGGCCAAAGTTGCCTAACTGGCCAGCATTGGCGTAGGGGGCTGGTAATGCCCCCTTTTGAGGAAAAAAAAAGTACCTAAAAAAAACGCTGTTGCAAATTGATTGGGGAAACTGGGGATTTTTAAGTTATGGCAGAAAAAGCAGCCTACTCCAAAAAAAACAGCGCAAATACTGGGGAAAATTGAGCCCCTAATCACTACAACTTCCGTGCAAAAGCCCATAGAGTGTCTGTGGGCAAGTGTAAGTGTAAGGTACGGCTAGCACTTTTGATCGCTGCTGACCACAAAATCCAGGCCATTATCCATAGAAACTCCCTTATCTTCCTATTTAGTAACTTCCTCAAAAAAATTCAACTCCATTAGTCAGACATGACTTATCCTTAACACAGCTCTGCTGGCTCTCTTTAATCAGCTCATATTTGTTCAAGTACTCAGTCACTCTGTCCCGAATGACAAATTCTAGGAGCTTCCCCACATATCTTTCTACATATATATATATATATATATTTATCATGTGTGTGTGTGTGTGTGTGTGTGTGTGTGTGTGTGTGTGGATATCTCATTAAAGATTGTGCAATGGCCCCACTGAGAACAGCAGGAGTTAGATGGATTGCTGTAACCAGACATTAGTAGCTATGTACATCGCTTTGTTGGGCAGGCCACGTTGTTCACATGGCTGACACAAGACTCTCAAAGCAAGCGCTCTACTTGGAACTCCTATACGGCAAGCGAGCCCCAGGTGGGCAGAGGAAACATTTCAAGGACAACCTCAAAGCCTCCCTGATAAAATGCAACATCCCCACCGACACCTGGGAGTCCCTGGCCAAAGACCGCCCTAAGTGGAGGAAGAGCATCCAGACGCTGAGCACCTCTAGTCTCGTCGCTGAGAGAGCACGCAGAAAACAAGTGCAGGCAGCGGAAGGAGCATGCGGCAAACCAGACTCCCCGCCCACCCTTTCCTTCAACCACTTTCTGTCCCACCTGTGACAGAGACTGTAATTCCCGTATTGGACTGTTCAGTCACCTGAGAACTCACTTTTAGAGTGAAAGCAACTCTTCCTCGATTTCGAGGGACTGCCTATGATGATGATGTCATATTAAAATCTATCTATCAACGAATGGAAAATCCGCTGATCTCGCTTCCCAAATTCCCAATGTGCGCTACCAGCGCCAAGGACCGGGAGTTTGTGAAATCTACTTCCAAGGGTTAAAAGCAGCAATTGGCACACATTTTCACCGACTAAACATGCAATACCTCATGACTATTTTGAAAGTCCGTCTCTAACAAAGTTGTGATTTATTGCACATAATGTTCTGTGGTCTTAAGGTTTTTTTTTCAAAAAAAAAACTTTTCCAAACTACCTCATCTGTTACATGTCTGAAACCAGAGTCTCCGAGTCTAAATGTTTCTCCTGAGAGTGTCATTTGTTTTTTTTGGGAAACAATCATGCAGTACAGCAAAAGTCTCACCCACTACAGTGCTCCGAGCTTGGAAACCACTGAACCACCCTCAACAGCATTTGCTAATCATTCCCAGGCTGCTAGTGCTGTTTTCTGTACAACCTGCTAAATTGTAGTCACCATACGATAATCAGTGTAAGTGATTTATGAAATGGCTGTACCATGACATCACTAAACAGCTTGAGAGAAGTTGTGGATTCAAGTCAGTGAGCAATGATGGGGTTGCATTACAACAGATGGCAATACATGAGTTCAAAGTGAAATTTCCAAATCTCTGAGTTCACATCAAATCTGAACCTTGCCCATGCACCCTAATTGTTAGCACAGTTGATCAAAAGACATATGGTCTAGACTTATTTAAAATATGCATGCGAAAGAACTGCAAACTGGTAGTTTCACTGTGTACAGACTTCGACCCCAAAAAGATCAAAGGTCATTCGAGCTTAGTCACATCGATCATTTTCTGCACGTGCATGATTTCTATGTTTTCTTCAGTCCCCATTAATTATTAAATGAAGCAAACAAAATTATTAAAAATCTGGAAGAAACATCGCTCAATAAATAAAGCTAATTTCTGCCTCTTGGCTACTTCTAGAGTTAAGTCATCAGATTTGGTAAAAGATATTGCAGGGACTGGATATTCCTTTGAAATACCATCCATCTTGGGGCATTAAATGTAGTAACATGAAATAATAATGCCTGCAGCCTTAAAAACATTTGTCTAGCACCAGAATAATCCTACCAAAAATAGCCTTTCCCCTTGAAGGCCCACTAAAAGCCCTCTCTGCCACACTTAAATGGGGGCAAGGAGACATAACTGAAGCTTCTGACCAATTTTACCCAACATTTGCCCCCAAACTGCCCGAAATAATTACTGCCACGTGGGAGCACCAGGATGGTATCTCAAAGCTATGCAGATACTGCTTGGATGAGACCATTGTGCTTGCTGCAACTGAAGGCTAGTGTTACGTTGCGTGAACTCAATCTGCCTGATACTTTGGAGGCTCTGTCAGCAGTTTGGCTGCTACTTTTAATCAGCTATGTTAAAAGTATAATTTTGGGCTGGGGTCATGGATGTCCTCTGTCCTTTTGTTATGAAGAGAAGGAGCAGGAAGAAATGGAAGAGGCCAGATTGGAGGCCCTAAGGGTGAAGCGTCACAGAGGAGATTTCTTTCATACACACACGAGATCTACAGACAAACAACGTCTTCCTCAGACTTTTCTGACCATCAGTGCTCAAGAAGACTGGGTTTCTCCCTAGATTCCACTGGAGAGACATGTCAACTGCTGGCTAGGCCTGCAGCCTGCTTCCACCAGAACATCGTTGCCTGTACCAGTCAAAGTCACCATTGCTTTCAGTTCCTTGTGGCTGGAGCTTTCCAGACAGCATCCGGTGGCTTTTGCCACATTAGACAGGCAGTTTTAAAGAAAATGAAACCAAAAATACTAATTTTGTAACAACACATTTATCCATTGAGTTTTCTTTTGTGCCTTTAATACCTTCATTAACATTTTTACTTTTAAGTCTCAGTTCATCTCAAAATCCTAAGCTTCCCCAGAACATCTATAGATGGGGGGGATTGTCCTAGCAGGAGAGATTGAGTAGGACCAGGTCTATATTCTCTAGAGTTTAGAAGAACGAGAAGTGATCTCATTGAAACATACAAAATTCTTGACAGGGTAGATGCAGGGAGGATATTTCTTCTGGCTGATGAGTCTAGAACCAGGGGTCACCGTCTCAGAATAAGGGGTCGGCCATTTAGGACTGAGATGAGGAGAAATTTCTTCACACAGAAGGTGGTGAATCTTTGGAATTCTCTTCCACAGAGGTCTGTGGCGGCTCAGTTGTTTAGCATATTTAAGACAGAGTTCGATAGATTTTTGAATATTAAGGGAATCAAGGGATATGGGGATATTGCAGGAAAGTGAAGTTGAGGTAGAAGATCAGCCATGATCTTATTGAAAGGCGGAGCAGGCATGAGGGGCCGAATGGCCTCCTCCTCTCCTAATTTTTATGTTCTTAGATTCTCAACATGAGCACTTTGTAGACATTCCTTTTCTGAAGAGAATTTCAATGTACTTATTGTCAAAGTAACTTTAACTTTGCTAGAATTATTGAGTTGCTGCTGGTTAGCTGTTGTCCCCTCAAGTGTTTGATCTTAACTTAGGCTCCAAATTCAGTTGAAAAATCTTTCTATTCTAAAAAGTCCAGCAAAACATTCTTGAGGTTCACTTCTTACTAAAATATGGCGACTGAATAAACAATTAACCTTTAAGCCATTTATGAGGTCATATTTGTGTGGTTATGGAGGTTTATAGTTAATAATGAATGTATATGTCAGCAAATATTCTCATAATGCCCATTGTACTTCAAAGTAAGGAATTAAAGGCAGGAACTGGCCAATGATGGCCAAAGAGTGGTGGGTACATGATGGCCAAAAAGAGCCAGAGTTGGATCAAGGGATTGTATTTATAGGGCGTAAACTTGGTCAAAGCTAAGGCCCGCCAAAGTGCCACCAAAGAACCACCGAAGGACCGGCGAGAGACCTGGCAGTACTTTAGCAGGGAGATTCCTCAAAAAGATCAGCAAAGACCGCCCGGCGGCAAAAAAAGGGCTTACGCCCTGAATGTGGGCGGTAGCGAGTGGGAATTCCCAATCTCGGAGGCAAATGAAATCCTCGCCAATTTACACAAAAAAAAAACCCACTGGAAAACCTTCAGGGGATCCCATCCTCCTGAATCGCTGTAAAAAAAAAGTTTACTAATTTTTTTTGCAGGTCTTCAAACTTACCGTTGGGGTTAGACCTGCCTCCACACAACGGACCTTCCCCCTGCTGCCACCGACACCAGCCCGGAGGAATCTGCCAGCTCGGTGGGCGGAAGGTCACTTACGCGCCTTGCGCGCTAGTGGCCAGCAGCGAGCGATTCCCAGCAGTACTCCCCTCCCGCCGGCAGGAGGCCTAGAGGAAACTGGCACCGAGGGCAACCGCCCAAAAAACTCGGTGGCAGCGGGCAGTGAGTCCACCAAGTTTGGGGCCATAGTCTCTTGAACAACTCACAAATTCAATTTGACTCTCTTTATTCTGGAGATCAGTCAGCCATGTGCAGTTAAACTGGCATTCCTCATACAGTCTCTTAATACAGATCCACGGCACTATACCTCCTAGCTAGAGGGTGCTATACACTCTATCGTTGCACCTTTCCTTTAATAAGAAACAATGTGAATTAAAGTGAGCTTCAATATACACTCAGATGAGAAGGTTCATGGAGAAGTCACCATAGTCTTTCTTTGTCTTCTTGATTAAACGCTTTGCGAGCTTAACCGCATTTTCAACCTTTCCATTGCTTTGTGGATATTCTGGTGAGCTTGCTGAGTGCTCAAATCCATATTTTGTGGCAAAGTTTGTGAACCATTATGGGTTAGTTTAAAAGCGGGGCTGTGTTGTGCATTCCGAATGTTAGCCTTGCCAAAGTAGTATCTTGATTTTTTTTTTCCCAAATGTGATCTATAAGCACCTACCATGCACGTTAATGCAGGTTTGCCATACCAGGCTACACAGTTCCATACAAGCCAACTATGCCTACCTGAGTGCTCCTTTGTAGGCCTGTTATGGCAGTCCAGGTGAGAACAATTAGTTGTGAAAATCCTTACTTTTTTCAGCCACTAGCACTTCGAAAGATTTTTTTTTCTGTTGAAAAATGGTGGATCTATTAGCTCACGTACTGTTTCCAATTCGGGCTTTGCTTATGTCCCTGTGCATGCCTTGCACTTGGAATCCTGCTCCAGCAACATGCTTGACGTGTGTCTGAGCAGACGCTGTATCCAATAAAAAGATCAGGACTGTGAGGTGGTCACCAATTTGTAAGGGGGTGTTATAAAGGACTTTTTTCAGCCTTCCCTCCCCAAGATACACTCTGAGGTATTTACATTGACAAATAAAAGGTGAAACACAACTAGAACAATATAAACTGAGAACATATCATTTAATCACTTTGGGCTGGATTTTTGGCTTTTAAGATTTCGGGGCGATAATGGCAACGGGACGGTCCTGATACTGCCTGGAAAAAGTTTGTGCCTCAGTAAGCAAAATTGGGCAGATGGGCCCTGAGTGTGGTGTGGAGCGTTAAGGGAAGCATTGCGCACATCTATTAGGGCACTAGGACGGCTTAGCATTTGAAAATTCCGAGCTAAAAAGCCGGCCTTGGAGCCTAAGAGAGGCCTGGGGAGAAAAAAAACCTGAAAAAGTAACATCAAAAACATTCCCAAAAAATTGCAAAAAAAACCAATCACACTTACCTGAGGTCGACAGTACTTATCTTGCTACTGCCGCTACAGGTCAGACCATCCGTTTTCACAGGCGTTCCTAGCACAGCGCTCTACGGAGCATTACGGGTTGGGCGGGAGTCAAAAATTGATCTGGAGTCGAAACCAGGGGCACTGGCACGTCTCTTCCGTGCAGTAATATTTCCGCACTCCACCGAAACCGGCCCCAAAAACAGGCCGCCCGCCCAGAAGAGCTCCCCACCGCCATTGCCCCCCTCCCCTTCCAGGGCAATAACAGAGATGGATAACAGTAGAAAATCCAGCCCCTTTGAAACAATTGAAGTTAGGATATTAATGTAAGATCACAAAGATGGATTCTATCTGAGATTGCTTTGCATAAATTCTTTATGATGAATGCCATGGGACAATTAGAAAGTTATATTTTTGGAATGCTGGATGTATATGCCAAGTAATATTTTGGGGATGTTTAGGCCTTTAAGTGCTGAGAATTACCTGAGGTTTGGTGCCACCACGGTCTGTATTGAATCATCATCCTCTCAACAGGCGTCAACATTTCCGTCGGCTAAGCCCACCACCAAAAATGTTTACCAGAGGACCTTGGGCCTGGTTTTAACTCCCTCCGCCTGGTGGAAACCAAACGGGGTGGTGTGGGGGAGAAACTTAAAATGAAGATAGCCACTTCCCCTCTCTGATCCCCCTGTCTTCCTACCATGTCCCGGTGATAACCTGCTCCTTTGACCAGGCGAGCAGGACACGCACAGGAACGCAGTGGGTTCTCAATAAATATGCAGATCGGGGGCCCGACGACGTCCTGAATTCGCTGCATGCTTCGGGGTCCACGTGTATTGTACCCGCCTCTCCCCCTCTCACCTCATCCGCACCCCCAATCCCCCCCACCCCCACGGCTTTAAAATGAGGGTCTAACTTTCTTTGAGCCACCTTGATGATATATATATTTTTTTAATGTTTCGCTCAGTAATCCCATCCCTTTGTTTTAGGGAGTACATTTACAATGGTAGCTTTTTAGAAACATAGAAACATAGAAAATAGATGCAGGAGTAGGCCATTCGGCCCTTCGAGCCTGCACCACCATTCAATGAGTTCATGGCTGAACATGCAACTTCAGTACTCCCTTCCTGCTTTCTCGCCATATCCCTTGATCCCCCTAGTAGTAAGAACTTCATCTAACTCCCTTTTGAATATATTTAGTGAATTTGCCTCAACAACTTTCTGTGGTAGAGAATTCCACAGGTTCACCACTCTCTGGGTGAAGAAGTTTCTCCTCATCTCGGTCCTAAATGGCTTACCCCTTATCCTTAGACTGTGACCCCTGGTTCTGGACTTCCCCAACATTGGGAACATTCTTCCTGCATCTAACCTGTCTAAACCTGTCAGAATTTTAAACATTTCTATGAGGTCCCCTCTCATTCTTCTGAACTCCAGTGAATACAAGCCCAGTTGATCCAGTCTTTCTTGATAGGTCAGTCCCACCATCCCGGGAATCAGTCTGGTGAACCTTCGCTGCACTCCCTCAATAGCAAGAATGTCCTTCCTCAAGTTAGGAGACCAAAACTGTACACAATACTCGGGGTGTGGCCTCATCAAGGCCCTGTACAACTGTAGCAACACCTCCCTGCCCCTGTACTCAAATCCCCTCGCTATGAAGGCCAACATGCCATTTGCTTTCTTAACCGCCTGCTGTACCTGCATGCCAACCTTCAATAACTGATGTACCATGACACCCAGGTCTCGTTGCACCTCCCCTTTTCCTAATCTGTCACCATTCAGATAATAGTCTGTCTCTCTGTTTTTACCACCAAAGTGGATAACCTCACATTTATCCACATTATACTTCATCTGCCATGCATTTGCCCACTCACCTAACCTATCCAAGTCACTCTGCAGCCTCATAGCATCCTCCTCGCAGCTCACACTGCCACCCAACTTAGTGTCATCCGCAAATTTGGAGATACTACATTTAATCCGCTCGTCTAAATCATTAACGTACAATGTAAACAGCTGGGGCCCAGCACAGAACCTTGTGGTACCCCACTAGTCACTGCCTGCCATTCTGAAAAGTACCCATTTATTCCTACTCTTTGCTTCCTGTCTGACAACCAGTTCTCAATCCATGTCAGCACACTACTCCCAATCCCATTTGCTTTAACTTTGCACATTAATCTCTTGTGTGGGACCTTGTCGAAAGCCTTCTGAAAGTCCAAATATACCACATCAACTGGTTTTCCCTTGTCCACTCTACTGGAAACATCCTCAAAAAATTCCAGAAGGTTTGTCATGCATGATTTCCCTTTCACAAATCTATGCTGACTTGGACCTATCATGTCACCTCTTTCCAAATGGTCTCAGCCAGCTCTGGGTTTAATGATTCAGGCTATTATCGTCACACAATGATTTCTTTTACATTCGAAATGCTATATCGGGAGGCCAAATTCTGCCGCCATGATGCCTTGCTTTCTTGGACCTCTCCATGTTTTTCGTTGCTCATTGTCAGCGTAAGCACTGTCGGGCTCATTCATAGAGATCCAGAGAACCACTTCTAGCTCGTTGACCCGAGATCATTACAACAACAACTTGGAGGTGGACATCTCATTTTGCTGTCAGTAGATTCACTGCTGCATTTGAGCCAGTAAAGATTAACACTTTGATGATAAATTCGTGGATTTAGGGTCAGCTAACTGACAATGAAAAAGTTTTCATTTCAAAGGATACGATCTGAGTAATTCAAAAAGAATCTGGGTATGACAGGAACAAGGACAATAATGCATTGTTTGGAAACATAAAGAGTGACTTTGAAGTGGTTGCAAAAACACAAGCCCGTCCTGCTATTCTCTGTGCTTGTACACATTGCCTTAACCTAGGCCTTGTACTCCTTTAAGGGCGGCCGGAATTTAGTCACAAGTATAAATACACCGACATTAAACAATTGCATTCGGGAGGCTCCCACTTGTTTACACAGCCTTTCAGAATCCAGGGTTATAATCTGCAGAGAAGCTGTTACCTAAATAATGTTAACTGGATCTCGCATTTTCCTTGCCGAGCTAAACTCCCCACGACGCAGAGGTAGGCATGCACGTTTTGACCACCTTCTTTTGTTTGGTAGTAGTAGAACAAGATAGAAGTAGAAGGAAGTCATTGCGAGGAAACGCAGTGGAGTTAAGATTGGCAGAGTACCAAGGAAAATACAAGATGCTGACAAGTTTGGGGGAAGGTGATAACAGTTTGGGCCCGAGAGAAACATGGGTAGCACTAAATGTGTCAGAGGTTAGGGCAGGAGCAGTAGGCGAGAAAATGCTACAAAGGCAAATTAAGAAACAATGCTGGGTCAGAATCAGAGAATTATAGAATGGTTACACAGTGCAGGAGGCGGCCATTCAGCCCGTCAAGTCCGTGCTGACTCTCAGCTATCACATTCCTCCACCCTTCCCCGTAGCCCTGCAAAAAAAAGTATTTCAAGTACTTATCCAACTCACTGTTCAGAGAAGGTTCACCAGGTTGATTCTGGAGATGAGGGGGTTGATTTATGAAGATAGGTTGAGTAGGTTGGGCCTATACACACTGGAGTTCAGAAGAATGAGAGGTGATCTTATTGAAACTTATAAGATAATGAGGGGGCTCGACAAGGTGGTTGCAGAGAGGATATTTCCACTCATCGGGGAAACTAAAACTAGGGGACATAGTCTTAGAATAAGGGGCCGTCCATTTAAAACTGAGATGAGGAGAAATTTCTTCTTTCAGAGGATTGTAAATCTATGGAATTGTCTGCCCCAGAGAGCTGTGGAGGCTGAGTCATTGAATATATTTAAGGTGGAGATAGACAGATATTTGAGCGATAAGGGAGTCAAAGGTTATGGGGAGCGGGCAGGGAAGTGGAGCTGTCCATGATCAGATCAGCCATGATCTTATTGAATGGCGGAGAAGGCTCGAGAGGCCAAATGGCCTACTCCTGCTCCTATTTCTTATGTTCTTATGTTCTTAAAAGCCATGATTGAGTCCACCACCCTTTCAAGCAGTGCATTCCAGATTCGAACTGCTCGCTGCATAAAAACATTTTTTCTTATATCAGGTTGGTAACATTTTAGAAATTAGATTGACACCTGTGAAAACATGCATCAATTCTTCCCAGCCTCATAACCTCTAAAAATATAGATATTTAATAATGCCAGCTCAAGAAACAATTGCTTTAAGGTCTTGTCTCATGAGGCATTATAAAAACGCCTCAAACATTCAATGTAAAATTTGGCTCAGCCTTTCCCACAAGACCTCTCCCCTGCCACATACACACTCACTTGTAAACATTCTTCAATTCGTCTGTCCTCTAATAATAGCACCAGTGTCTCTGCAGTAATGGAAAATAAAGTAGCATGTAATTAGATATTGATTTATCCAGATCCCCAGTATTAAGATAAGACGGATCCAATTCTTACCATGACAAAGGCATGATAGTAAGGTATGCCATGC
Organism: Pristiophorus japonicus; assembly: GCF_044704955.1. Classification (NCBI taxonomy): domain Eukaryota; kingdom Metazoa; phylum Chordata; class Chondrichthyes; family Pristiophoridae; genus Pristiophorus; species Pristiophorus japonicus. The sequence continues at coordinate 26,114,841 of NC_091986.1, forward strand.
TCCTGACCGTGAAGAAGTTCAGTGTATTGTCGGTTACAGCAGAAACTATCGCCAAATTTCAAACCAGTGAATGATGATTTTAATTGAGCGATCTATCTCTCGGAGTTTTGCACCAGTCTGATCTTTTATGCTAAGTCTTTCTGAAACTTAACTTTTCTCGGGTACAGAGTAAGGCACAATTTTAAAATGTTAACTTGGGAGAAAGTTTTTATCTCAAGGTTTAAGTACACTGGCATCAAAGCTGTTGCTTTAAGTAAAATCTGTACTCCAGCTTCAAATCAAAATTCTAATTGTTTAAGTAGTTTCTGGCCCCCTCTCTACGATCCTGTTGTATAACTTTACACTAATCTGCTTCGACAGATCACTTCGGACCATCATCAACATACCATCATCGGCAGTCCCTCGAAATCGACTTGCTTCCACTCTAAAAGTGAGTTCTCAGGTGACTGTACAGTCCAATACGAGAGCCACAATCTCTGTCACAGATGGGACAGACAGTGGTTGAAGGAAAGGGTGGGTGGGGAGTCTGGTTTGCCGCACGCTCCTTCCGCTGCCTGCGCTTGTTTTCCCGCATGCTCTCGGTGACAAGACTCGAGGTACTCAACACTCTCCCGGATGCCCATCCTGCATATAGGAACATAGAAACATAGGGCAGTCTTTGGCCAGGAACTCTCAGGTGTCGAATTATGGCCAATGTTATTTCTCATTTTACTAGCCATCCATCTTTGCTGTCTGCGGAACCATGTGATGACTATCTGCAAAACAGAAATGTCTAAATCTCTAAAGACTGCCGACCACCCTTCCTCTACTTTTCATCTGCACCCGAATCCCTTACATTTGTGACTCCCACTACAGACCCTAAGGGCTCGACTTTCCCCCGATGATCGCCCAACTATCGCCCAAATAGGCAGGCTATCGCCCACTTCACCTTAAAAATGGAAAGTTGGGCCATTACATCGCCCAAAGGTCGCTGGCCCAACTTTCGGCACACAAGATTTTGACATCACCAAGGTGATCGCGCACCGCAACTTTTGCCACATCACCCATACATCGCCGGGCTGATTGCTCGCCAAGAAGATCGCTGGAGAAAAGCTGCTCCTGACTGACACTGTTCGGCAGGACTCAGCACTACAGACACAATTTTGAACGTCAGAGGAACTGAGAGGTTGCTTCAAGAAGGGGCTTAAGAGGAGAATTAATTTGTAAGTTATTTTAAGGGCCTTATTGACTCTTTGGCAATCATCTGCTCACATTTCTATTTATTGAGGACAAATTTAGGGCATTTATAGCAATAGTGATGGAGTCTACTATCATGGAAAGACAACAGTTTCCAACGTTATATGCCAATAGGGTTTGTATCCACAATTGATGCATGATTATAACAAAGATCATGTTTAGGATCTAATACTTGACACAAACATCTCGACTACAATCTCCATGAAGGGCCCCCGAGGGGTAATCAGCGCAGCTGGTGAGCTCGGCAATGACAGGAGCTAATGTCCCAAAGTGTCCCAGGGCAACTCTCCCCCCAGTCCAGGGTGGGTCACTGTGTAAGTGACAGCAGCCGGAGAGACTGACACAGTCTGGGTGAAGGTGACCAAACCCCTCAGAGCTCAGTCGTGCCCCATCCATCAACGTAACCCAAAAGGAGACGATCACAAAATTAGACTTAAAGGGCGCAGGTTCAGAACCCTGTCCAAATCTTAGCAGGAAATCTATGCAAGAATAACCAGCCTATTTCCATCCGGCAGATTTACAATTTCTGTGGATCATTACAATGTAAAATCTATTTAACACTTACTCTCGCCGAAGCAACCAGGCTGTTCCAACGCTTGCGGCACTGGTCCGAACCCCTCGCCTCATGGGACGCCGATGAAACCATGTCAGCGATCTCGCCCCAGATTTTACGATACCCCGGGGTGGAGGTTTCCCACGCCCACCCCGGGTTAATTGACCCCACCTCGAGTGCACCTCCTGGACGAGGGCCTCATTGGAGAAGGGTTTTGCCCTCCTCCTCCCCTCCGCATCCTGGTCACTCTCTTGCTCCTGGTTGGACATTTTTGCCTTACTGATTTTTGTTGATCTCTGCTCTGTTTATCTGTCTTTCTATCACTGTATCCCTCCATCTCTCTCTCTCCCTCCCTTTGCCTTCTGCGCATCCCCTGACCTCTCGAATTGTGGGAAACCTTCTTTGCAAAAAAAAAAAGCATGCGCAGAAAGGCCGTTGCTCGGGACGCCTTGCCTTCCGCATCGCTGGGGCCCATTTTGCATCGCTAAGGCCCAATCCACATCGCTGGGCTATTGCCGGAAAAAAAAAGCCAAAAGTTGCGATCCGAAAAATGGGCTAACTTCAGTGATCCTGAGAGCTGAAACATCATTAAGACTGGAACATCGCCCATTTTTTGGGCCCTAGCAATCGAAGTGGAACGTCGAACCCTAAGTGTATACATAACACTGACTATATGCACTCTTCCTAAACTTAAAATACCATCAAAGTCTTTGAAACAAAAAATTAATTATTATGACCTTCAATTTAAAATCAAATGGAAAGGAAATTGAATTGAAATGAGTAATTGTCCTTTCACATCAGCTGCCTCTTCGATGGAAGCTGTGACATAATCCGGTCTCTCCTAGCAACTGTTGCTTTGGGTGATGAGAGTGAAGCAGGGCCAATGGTTTGAAAATCATACTCTCTGAAGATTTCGTAACCCAGAGGTATTATTGGAATATTAACAGTCCCTCCAAATGATATTACCAGAGAAAATATTGAAAGAATTCAACAAGGGTCAAATATAATTTACCAATACCCCCTCTTCAGTATGTTTGGGAACAATTCTAAATCCCAATTTGATAATGTGGCATAGATCCAGTGAAAAATAATACTGGCAGCCTGGGTTGAGGTTTCATTCTGACAAGTAGTAAACATACAAGCATGGATTGACCAGATACTGCATAAAGTTGGCTTGTATTCCAACTTGTGGATGAGTTGCTATACTTTCATTTAACTAATGTAACAAGTGACCTAGTAAAATAAAAATTTGCGCCCAAAAGAACTGGCTTGTGTTTTGCCTTCTAAGACCTTATTTGGAAGATCCATATAATTCAATTGCTGGATTTTTGTCTTGATCTGCACCAGACAGATTTTCCTGCAGCAGGGCATTTAATGATGCCTTGCGTTAGTTAGACTTGCCCTTGCATGTTTAGTTTTTTTAATTTTTTGCGTGGCAAGTTGCTGAAAGCGTGAGCTGATAATGTCGCAGTGAGGGAAACATGGCATCTGGGACATGAGTGAACAGGGAAAGCAACTGTGTATCTCCTTAACCAATCAGAACAAGGAATGAGGATGAAGTGTAAATTAGGGTGGGTGAATTCAATGCCAAATCAGGTACAGAAAGAGAAATAAAGAGAGGGAAAGAAAAATCTGATTTGGAGAGAGGGAAAAAAAGAGACAGAATGGGAAAAGTTTAAAAACAATTCATTTTAAATGTTACATTTGTAAAATCTCCAACAAAGGAATGAGAATCTACACTGGCAATAGTTAAATTTAAGTGCCATAGAAGTTGTTTGGCCATAATTTAAACTTATCATGTCGTTAAAAAGGTACTTAGACTGAAAACTTGCTGTGCTGAGTTTAGTTCGTATTAACCGTGCAAATTTAGTAACTTCACGCCGTTCAATGCATTTCGACAGCGAGGAAGACAGCAAGATGCCCTTTCCATGAAGCAGCGGAACAGGACAGCAAATTGTGGATATGTGAGTTTAACTGCGCTCCTACCCCTTACCTGAAGTTGTTGTACGATTTGTACAAGAATAGCGGCAAGCGCCATTAGCCTCAGCATCATTTTGACAGGAAGATCTGGGTTTGAGGACCCGAGTTTTGGCTCGAGTTGCTCCTATTTTTTTGGAGCGACTAGTTTAGAATGGAGTATCTTAGAAATGTCAATTCTCGGCATTTAGTTTGCTCCAGTTCTAGTTAGTACTAGTTCTAGTTCTAGTTAGTGTTTTTTTCAAAAGGGGGCGTTATCAGCCTGTTTTGCAAGTTTAGGAAGGGAAACGTTACTCCAAACTAACTTAGAATGGAGTAAGTGTCGATTTTTGTACGCTCAGAAAAACCTTGCCTACACTTTATATATTAGGCGCAGGTAGCGAGAGATGGGGGAGGAAGGAAAGATAGAGGGAAGTTAGGGGATTTTACAAAGCATTAAACACTTCACTTTTACCAATAAAGAGCCACCATCAATAATAAATGATAAATAAATCAATAAATCAACCAATCAAAAAAAAATTTAAAATAAAAATTCAATCAATAAATAAAAAATTAAAAGTTTCTACTCACCTAATGCAGCACCGGGAGCCCTCCAACAGCCTGCCAAAGAGCTGGTCAGGTGGGCCCCCCCCACCGAAGAGGTGCTGCTCAGGCGGGCCCCCCCCTACCAGGGAGGAGTTCGGGCGGCCTCACCACCGAAGAGGTGCTGGTCGGGTAGGCCACTCGGCCCAGGATAGGGGCGACGTTCCTTCGGCCAGGGATAGGGTCGCCCGGAGACAGGACGCACTGGGAGGGCCAGGAGCCACTGCCGCCACTCTTTTTGGCGCAGTGCTGTAGCTCCGCCCCCAGCTGCTTGTGTTGCGCTGCATTGACTGTGAAACAGGCCTGCTGGACTCAGAGAATCGCGAGGTAAGTTTTAGGCACTTTTTTTATTCTAAAAAAATAGGCGTGCCTCTCGGAGTGCGCCGTTCTGGGAGGGCATCCGAAACTTGGTCTGCAGGGGAGCTCAAGTCCAAAGTGCCTGTGACTTCTCTGGATTTTGGCACCATCCAGTTATTCTCTCGCTCATGAGAAAAGCCTGTATACACAGAAGTTCTGCATTATATCTTTAAAAAAATGTATTTGGTCCAGCTCAATATGCGATGCATGCAGGGTACTTTGCTTAAATGGGGCATCTATTCCAAAAGATAAAGCCAGCAGAGAACTATTTTCCTATGCACTACTGGCAGTTTTAAAATGAACATAGCTGTATATTTATACTCACCATTCGCAAGTCGCAGTGGAAACCATGGGAACATCTTTGACATAATTGCCCTAAAGAACTCTGTGACATCATCCATGCCCAAAACCACAGCATTAGTCACTGGTACTACACAACCAACCCATCCAAAGATAAAATACATATGTCAGTTAACTGGAACCTAGCAATGTTTCCTAAAAGGCCAACTTCTAAGATTCAGCTCACACAAGCATTACTAATAACTGATTCCTCTTCAACCAAACACCTCCCCAAGTGATATCATCACAAACACAATGATGCTGACTGCAGAGCTGTCAATTGTCACTCACTGGAAGTAGAATCACCCTTTTTGTTTTAAAGAATATTGCCTGTTTTGATGTGTGACACTCTTTAAAAAAAACATTGTTCCAAATCGTGAAATAGGTATTCCAGTCTGTCACTTTGTTGAAATAGCACTCTGAATATTTCTCCACTTTTGACAACGCTGACTATCAGACATCTACAACAACAACTTGTATTTATGTAGCCCCTTTAACGTAGTAAATCGGCCCAAGGTGCTTCACAGGAGTATTATAAGACAGAAATTTGACACCGAGCCACATAAGGAGAAATTAGGACAGATGAGCAAAAGTTTGGTCAAATAGGTGGGTTTTAGGAAGCGTCTTCAAGGAGGAAAGAGAGGTAGAGAGGCAGATATTTTTAGGCACGGAATTCCAGAGTTTAGGGCCTAGGCGACAGAAGGCACGGCCACCAATGGTTGAGTGATTATAATTAGCGATGCTCAAGAGGGCAGAATTAGTGGAGCGCAGACATCTCGAGTGGGTTGTGGGGCTGGAGGAGATTACAGAGATAGGGAGGGACGAGGCCATGGAAGGATTTGAAAACAAGAATGAGAATTTTGAAATCGAGGTGTTGCTTAACCGGAAGCCAATGTAGGTCAGTGAGCACAGGGTCGAGTGATTGTAGAGGGACGTGATCGGGGCCCAGGAGAGGCATGATTTTGGGGCCCAGAAGCGCTGTGGGCCCAGGGGCAGCATGGGCCAGCCCATACTGCAATATGTGTGCGCACTAGGTCCGTGCAGCAGAGCTGGTCTCCAGTCATCTTGGTTAATTCTTGCCACTGGAACAAGACCTAGCTCTGTCAAGCCCTTGTGGTGGCTGGTGTGCAACGGCCACTACACGTTAAAAAAATCCACGCACAGGCATCTTCCACTCTTCAACATGTAGTTCGGGACCTGGAATATTAGGCCCTTCATTGAAACACCTGTGAACTCATCCCTTTTTAGCGTGGAAGCAAGTCATCCTCGATATGAGGGACCGCCTATGCTGCTGATGATGATGGGTGAAAGGGACTTGGTGTGAGTTAGGTCATGGGCAGCCGCGTTTTGGATGACCTCAAGTTTACGTAGGGTAGAATGTGGGAAGCCAGCCAGGAGTGCATTGGAATAGTCAAGTCTAGAGGTAACAAAGGCATGGATGAGGGTTTCAGCAGTGGATGAGCTGAGGCAGGGGCGGAGATGGGCGATGTTACAGAGGTGGACATAGGCGGTCTTAGTTTTGCTGTGGATGTGTGGGTGGAAGCTCATTTCAGGGTCAAATATGACATCAAGATTGCGAACAGTGTGGTTCAGCCTCAGACAGATGTTCGGGAGAGGGATGGAAATGAATTTAATAAGCTCTCATTAGCAATCCTCCTGGAGCTAAACAAAGATATTCAAAAAGTTTGCTATATTTGTCCACCTAGAAGTACAAGGGCATCAGGCGCATGGAAACACGACCACCTGCAAGTTCCCTTCCAAGTCACACACCTTTCTGACTTGGAAACATTCCTTCATTGTCGCTGAGTCAAAATTCTGGAATTCCCTCCCTAACAGCACTGTGGGAGCATCTTCACCACACGGACTGCAGCGGTTCAAGAAGGCAGCTCACCACCACATTCTCAAGAGCAATTAGGGATGGGCAATAAATGCTGGCCTTGCCAGCGATGCCCACATCCCGGGAATGAATTTTAAAAAGTAACTGCACATCAAAGTAATTAATTCTGTGAAGTGCTTTGAGTCATTTCGGAAACACATCTGAGAGAGTCGATGAAGTACGATATAAATACATGTCCTTTTTCTCTCTCAGGAAACAATATTTTAATTTGCCCAATATTATTTTGTAACTATTGGAAAAGCATTATCAGAAGATATTCCTCATTTAGTTCCACTGGAACTCTAATATGGTTCAATTAATGCCAATGATTCACAAAATCATTCTGTCGAAACAAGCTACCCAGGACCTTGTATTAGCATGCTTTGCAAGTGTACAGAATGGTTCGGGTAAGAACTAATAAGCATGTTTTATTGATGCTTTCTGTTTACTTAATTGATGACAGCTGTTCTAAGATTAATAACACCTTCAGCATCTACAGCTTCTTCTTCAGACAACTTAAGAGCAGATTCTATGAATTTGCACTCCCATGTAGGGAATTCAAGTTCAAAGGTCAGCAGGCCCGACAGGATTTTATGTCAATTAAAATGAATGGATGGAAAATCCTGGAAAGCCTGTTGACCTCTTCACCTAAATCCCTGATGTGCACATTCCTGGCTTGCGAAGATTTATAACAAAAGCACAAATCCATAAAACCCTATATCGACAAGCTTCCATTAGAAATGTCTTACTTTGGTTACCACCAGTCATTGAAAAGTTAGCTTGCTTGTCTGTTAATTCTAACAACATGCCTTAACATGGATTCTGCTGACTTAAAATAAATATTATTGAATTTACTGTCCCACAAACCTATTTAGTGAGTCTCACCACATTCTCTGGATACTGAAGTGGTAAAGGAGAAAAGATTTAATGGATTATTGAGCATTTTTAGTCAATGTGAAGCTGTAAATAAAACAAATCAAATACTAAGATAAATCCAAAGCTGTTTGGCTGAAGTCTAACCAAGTTATCTTAACCCTGCAGACATAAGATGGAACCGGTGCTATTATGTCTGTGATGCACTTATGAATGACTCCAGGAGGCAATGTGTTGTACTTAAATTGTAGTGACCTTGGTCCTTTATTCGTCATTCCAGAGTGAGGCACAAGCATGGTGGGCAGCCTTTTATACTGGGTCCTGCACACCTCTGCAGGTGACCCTCAGGTCTCCCACCGCAGTGCCCTCTGGTGGACAGCCTCTGCCACAGGGGCAGGAAACCCTGGTCTCCACCAGTTGCACCCTCTAGTGGTGCCAGCATAGTATATACACAGTGTAAACCTTATTGCTGTTACCTGATGTACTAAGTCTCCATTTTATGCAACTATACAGTGACTACACAGAGAGTATGCCTATAGTCTGCATATATAACATCACTCTCCCCTAAGTCCTTTGTGCCGATTACCTTGACACTATGTGCTCTGGTTGAGCTTTCCCCAGACTTAAGTCCTTCATCTTGGCCGTGCTTTGGCTTGGCTCTCTCCCTGTTAACCCCCAGGTCCATTTGCCACAACGTTGGGTAGTGGTTATCAGTTTGGATGGTTCGATGATGCAGTGGAGGTTCCAGTCGGTTCTGGATGTGATCCATGTGTGTGTCCATGGCTACATACATCCATTCCCCTCCCCACAGCGAGATCGTGCAGCAGGCCCGTTACATCAACATACAGGATCAGACACGGTGCAAGTGCAAAGAAAGGAAGTTACAGTGTGTATCATGACAACTTGTTTCTGTGACTTACGTTCGTTATGTTTTGCAGTCGTGCATCAGGATTGGGTAGATTGCATTCATGGTTCAGTCATGGTAAATACTGAGGTAGCAGTACAGGTATGCGAGGACGCAGGTTCCAGAGCAACCGGACGGGGTCCTGGTCGTCTGATGGCGGCGCTGCGCCCCCTGCTAGCGGGGTGGGCTTGGTTTGCTCATCTAGCCAGGACTCAGGGCCTTTGCCGTCGCCTGGTGGTGGGCAGAGCCACAGATGTGTGTGGCCTCCCTGTCCTCCTTTGAGGATTGCAGAATCTTCTGCCTGGTCTCTAACGGTGTTGGGAAACTGGCTGTTCCAGGTCCCGTTTAGAGAACTCGTTGGTTCTGGCCTTTTGCTCCTGGACATGGCCGAGGTAGTGACTGGGTCTGCGGGCTGCACCGTCTCCACCCGGGTGGTAGGTAATGGCGGCCGACTGTGCGTATTGGCGCCGTTTCCATTTCCAGGTCCGTGGCAAATAGTGCCATCGGGTGCCTGCAGCGTGGGATAGACCTGGGGCAGGATCAGTACCTTTACCCTCCCGAATTCGCTCGCTTGCTACTTTTGGGGACACTCTATTCCTGACATCTCGCAACAACATTTTGTTCTTTACATTAGGAATAGTACCGACATCTCGCAACAACATTTTGTTCACAATCTTAATTGGTTCGTTACATTGATTACCATGCATACAATGTCTCTTTAAGTTCAGTTGGTTGCAGGTCTCCTTTAAGAGAACCCTGCTGGCTTTACCCCAATCGAATCCTTTGTTAGACACCACATGTCGGTCCCTCAGCATTGCACCTCGTGATATGGCCGCGGCCATCTTTTTTTCAGCCACGCTGCACCTAGCTGCAGCAGGGATGCCATCTTGCCTCTGTCCTCGAGGTCGACTGCTCCCTCGATTCTGCCACAAAAGCTGGAAGAGTGCCTGTGAATTCAATCTTCCTCCCCAGGAGTCCTGCCACTGGAGCTGGGAAGGTACTTTTAGGTCGTTCTGGTCGGATCATTGCCACGCAGTCGTGATGGACAGTCTGTGCCTCAAGTGCTGCACTGGTCTGTTCTCTGCTGCCTGGCCCAAGCGAAACTGAGGTTTTGCTCTGCCTCTGAGCACGGGGGACATTGATTGCTGGAGTGAAGAGGTCTTCCCATTTCCACTGGATCTTCCCCATCCACCTTCTGAATAGCGTTGGACCATCACCTGCAACAATCCACAGAGGTACCTTGTGCACCACGCCATTATGGATTACACTTACATCCGCACTAGCAAGGATTGGGATCAGCTCCTTGGTGACGGTGCACAACATTTCCTGTACTGGAACCAGCTCGAGTCGTTTTTCATTCTATAGCCTCTCAAAGGCATCCTGGCTCATCACTGACTGGCTTGCTCCTGTGTCCATTTCCATGAAGACTGGAATGCCGTTTATCTCGACTTCCATCTTCACTGGAGGACAATTGGTGGTGCAGGTATACACTCCATACACTTCTTCTTGGGGCTGAGCTGCTTCTCTGGCCAAATCATCATACTCCCCGCTGGATTCAAAGTTATCTACCGATTCCTCTGCTATTTGGTGAATCGTATTTCTTTTACACATACGCTGGAGGTGGCCCTTCGTGTTACAGGCTTTACATACGTACTCAGCAAACCAACATTGGTGTTCCCTATGGCTTCCTCCGCAACACCAGCATGGTGCTACTCGATTAGCACCCCTCAGCGGACTCTGAGTTCTGGAACCCTGAGGTCTGTGCTATCTGCCCTGGGCAGAGCCACGTTCTACAGTCTTGTCTGTGAAAGGCATCATTCTGTGTATAGCACTTGCCGTGTTTAAGTCCACAGGATGAATAATTTGCTTGGTGAGAGGCAGGTCAAGGTCATGAATGCCTGACTGATGCTGATGGCCTTCTGCAGGTTGACTGTGGTGTTGGCAGATAATAGCTTGTGAAGGAGGCCCTCGTGGCCAATTCCCACAACGAAGATATCTCGCAATGCTTCGTTGAGATGCGTGCCAAAATCACACGGTGCCGCATGTCTCCTGAGGTTGGCAGCATATTTTGCAATCTCCTGGCCCTCAGGTCTGTGGTGAGTGCAGAATCTGTGCCTGGCCGTGAGGAAGCTCTGTTTCGGTTTTAGTTGGTTGCGAATTAATTCAGTCAGCTCATCGCATGTCATATCCTTGGCCTTCGTGGCAAGTCGCTGACGAGGCAGTAGACCTCGGGCCCACAACTGGTCAGCAGTATAGCCTTGCGCTTCTCCACCGATGTGTCCGTCTCCCCTGCCAGGTCGTTTGCCACAAAATATTGCTCGAGCCTTTCCGTGAAGGCATCCCAATCATCACCCTCTGCGAAGTCTTTTAGAAACATAGAAAATAGGTGCAGTAGTAGGCCATTCGGCTCTTCGAGCCTGCACCACCATTCAAGAAGATCATGGCTGATCATTCCCTCAGTACCCCTTTCCTGCTTTCTCTCCATACCCCTTGATCCCTTTAGCCGTAAGAGCCATATCTAACTCCCTCTTGAATATATCCAATGAACTGGCATCAACAACTCTCTGTGGTAGGGAATTCCACAGGTTAACAACTCTCTGAGTGAAGAAGTTTCTCCTCATCTCAGTTCTAAATGGCTTACCACTTATCCTAAGAATGTGTCCCGTGGTTTTGGACTTCCCCATCATCGGGAACATTCTTACCGCATCTAACCTGTCCAGTACCGTCAGAATCTTATATGTTCCTATGAGATCTCCTCTCACCCTTCTAAACTCCAGTGTATAAAGGCCCAGTTGATCCAGTCTCTCCTCACATGTCAGTCCAGCCATACTTGGAATCAGTCTGGTGAACCTTCGCTGCACTCCCTCAATAGCAAGAACCTCCTTCCTCAGATTAGGAGACCAAAACTGAACACAATATTCCAGGTGAGGCCTCACCAAGGCTCTGTACAACTGCAGTAAGACCTCCTTGCTCCTATACTCAAATCCCCTAGCTATGAAAGCCAACATACCATTTGCCTGCTTCACTACCTGCTGTACCTGCATGCCAACTTTCAATGATTGATGAACCATGACACCCAGGTCTCGTTGCACCTCCCCTTTCCTAATCTGCCGTCATTCAGATAATATTCTGCCTTCGTGTTTTTGCCCCCAAAGTGGATAACCTTACATTTATCCACATTATACTGCATCTGCCATACATTTGCCCACTCACCTAATCTGTCCAAGTCACCCTGCAGCCTTTTAGCATCCTCCTCACAGCTCACACCGCCACCCAGTTTAATGTCATCTGCAAACTTGGAGATATTACACTCAATTCCTTCATCTAAATCATTCATGTATATTGTAAAGAGCTGGGGTCCCAGCACTGAGCCCTGCAGCATTCTACTAGTCACTGCCTGCCATTCTGAAAAGGACCCGTTTATCCCGACTCTCTGCTTCCTGTCTGCCAATCAGTTCTCTATCCACTTCAGTACATTACCCCCAATACTATGTGCTTAGATTTTGCACACAAATCTCTTGTGTGGGACCTTGTCAAAAGCCTTTTGAAAGTCCAAATACACCACACCTACTGGCTCTCCCTTTGTCTAATCTACTAGTTCCATCCTCAATAAATTCCAGAAGATTTGTCAAGCATGATTTCCCTTTCATAAATCCATGCTGACTTGGACCGATCCTGTCACTGTGTTCCAAATGCGCTTTATTTCATCTTTAATAATTGATTCCAATATTTTCCCCACTACCGATGTCAGGCTAACCAGTCTATAATTACCTATTTTCTCTCTCCCTCCTTTTTTAAACAGTGGTGTTACATTAGCTACCCTCCAGTCCATAGGAACTGATCCAGAGTCGATAGACTATTGGAAAATGATCACCAAGGCATCCACTATTTCTAGGGTCACTTCCTTAAGTACTCTGGGATGCAGACTATCAGGCCCCGGGGATTTATCGGCCTTCAATCCCATCAATTTCTCTAACACAATTTCCCACTTTATAAGGATATCCTTCAGTTCCTCCTTCTCACTAGACCCTCGGTACCCTAGTACTTCCAGAAGGTTATTTGTTTCTTACTTCGTGAAAACAGCACCAAAGTAGTGTGCCATAATTGTTTGAAAATCCATATTCTTGTCGCCAGTTATTATGTCTGTAATGCACTTATGAATGACTCCATGAGGCAATGTGTTGTACTCAAACTATAGTGACCTTGGTCCTTTATTTGTAACCCCAGAGTGAAGCACAAGCATGGTGAGCAGCCTTTTATCCTGGGTCCTGCACACCTATTCAGGTGACCCTCAGGCCTCCCACCGCAGTGCCCTCTGGTGGACAGCCTCTGCCTCAGGGGCAGGAAACCCTGGTCTCCACAGTTGCACCCTCTAGTGGTGCCAGCATAGTATATACACAGTGTAAACCTTATTGATAGTACATCAGGTAACAAGTCTCCATCTTATGCAACTATACAGTGACTACACAACTATAGTCTGCATATATAACAGGCGCTTTGCAAAATAAGTTCATTGTGTCTTTATTAACTCCTTTAAATATCTGGTTGGGAATATTGCAATGCGATTCACAATGATTAAATGCTCAATAGGCCTGATGGTAAGATTGTCCCACAAGTGAGCAAAAATATTTGAAGTTGGGAACGTAAACAGTCACTAAGCCCTTTGCAAATTAGGTTTTGGCATGAAAGTACTTTGTAAGTACACAGTGAGAAAACTTTAAAGACTTTGTTATAATAAAGTCTGACATTACAGCAATGTTATTTCTTGGAGCTTTAAGCATCAGATAGTAATCATCTGAACCGGAGGGGAAATGTACTATATTCCAAAAGCTGCCTCATATGCTGACTTTTCCTTTTCAATTAATACTGTAATACATTCTTATTCCAATATTTCTCCTAAGAAAAACACAGCAGGATCCTGACGTTTACTGATGATCAGACATCGTTAACTGAGGCCCAAGCTTAAAGACAGACATCTGATCCTCATTATAAACTTCACATTAAAATCAGCCTGCATCCAACTAGAATGGTCAGATTGATTTAGAAGTTTTGGAAATCAGCAGCTGGAATAATATGCTGAGACAGAAAGCAGAAAACCCATCTCTTTCACAAATTATTTTCACACCAGTCTTCCAATAAGCTACATACTTAATATTAATCGTCCCCCATTCTCTGTCTTCTGTCCCTACTTTATTCCCTTCTTTACTTCAAAAGCTTGGCAAAGGTCTCATATTTAAGATCCTCTTCTGTTGCTATACAACCGAAAGCTTTATCCCAGTTCTTTCAATAACAGGTTCATCTAACAATACACCCATTGTTCAGGCGCTAAACAGACATCTAAGCCTCCAATATTCCCGGCAGGAAGCACACACTCATTACGAGCCCAAAGTGTGCCGTCTGCCATATTTGTGTTGGCAAAAAAAATAGGTGTCCAGGGCCTACGCCTAAAACCAGCATTAGGTCCTTTGCATTTTGGAATAAAGAGCCTAACGCCTGTTTGAGGCCCCAACTGCAATATTGGGTTGTCCTGAACATAGCCGGCCCAGTCTAAACCAGCTCTACATGCGGCATTACAGACAGTCCTTATAGGGGCTGCTGCAGGCTGCAACCAACAAATTAAGGAGCCGAAATTGCCCCTTTCAATAAGGCCTCTGACTGCCGGAAAGCGGCTGCCATGCAGCAGCGCGGAATGGCTGCCAACTCTCCAAAGAGGGGGTCTCCATTTTTGGAATTGCCCTTGCCAAGGTTTGGAGCAATGTCCGGGACCGCTCCACTCGTTTTCCCACTGCAGCGTGCAAGTGTCGATCCATTACTGTCTGGCGGGGAGCCCCTCTCTGAAATTGCCCCGTGGGAGCGGACCCGCCACTGGCCGGTGCCCCCGACAGCTTTTTCTGTCAGTGCACGGTGTGTAAAATGGCGGTGCGGTCACCATTGAAGGGGAGGGTGCACTGCCACATCCACCATTTTATTTATTTATTTATTTTAATCGGCCGACTGCCAGGTCAGCCCGACAATTATACACCGCCACCTCCCCCCCCCGGGTTCAGCCGGGCCGCCAACCCCTCTTGGATGTCAGGCCACTGGCCCGGCTGAAACCGTCCCTGTTGGCCCAGTGGACCCAACTTTGATAGGTGCAGAGCTCATGGTGGCCCTCCCCTTAACTGAAGGGGAGAGATGCGTTGACGCGACAGCGCGATGACGCCACCGGCCCGGCACTAATGACTGACAGTGGCGGAGAATCCGCCCTGCCTCCACTTCTGCCCTGCTCGTGATGGTCACTTTGCTCCCGCCCCCACTTCCGGGCCCCATTATGACCGACTTCCGCCCCGCTCGAATAAAAACCGACAAAGAGCTGAATTCCGCAAGATACGCCATTGCAGCGACCAAAACAAATCAAAAACGGTAGGGGCACCCCGTTTGCGGCGGAGGTGAATTTCAGTCCCTAAGTGTTTAAAAGATACCTACCTGAATGTGGAGCGGGGAGTGGATACACATTCAAACCAGGTGGGCCACTGCTTTCCCCCACTGCCCCAATCGAACCTCGAGCCACCCCCGATCTCCATCACTATCCTCCCGATCCGGTTCACTGCTACCCACCCTCCCGGTCGACCCCCCCCCCCTCCCCCTTTCGGTCCACTTTAAGGACTTACCCTTGAAGCAGCCCAATATTCGAGTTCTCTTCGCTGGCGAGCTGCCTAGGGGCACCCATTAGATGTCCACAGCTTGCAGGCACAAGAATAACAAGGCCCAAGGCCCAATGCAACCTGCACCTAATATATTGCCAAGTTTTGTGTCATCCGCAAATTTTCAAATTGTTCTTCTTCAAGTGCAGGTCATTAATACGTATCAGAAAGATCAGTGGTTCTAATACCGACCCCTGGGGGAAACTACTCTATAGATCCCTCCAGTCTGGTAAACAATCATTTACCACTACTCCACTTTGTGTCTCAGCCAATTTATATCTACGCTGTCACTGCTCCTTTAATCCCAATTTATTAACAATTCTAATACATAGCACTTTATCAAGGTCTTTTGAAAGTCCATGTACACAATATCAACTGCACTACAGCAACCTTCTCTGTTATTTCATCAATCAACTCAATCAAGTTTCATGCAGGTAATTGAACGTTTGAGACTTATTCAAAACTGTTATTTTAATGTACCTTCAGAAGATTTTCCTGATGAGCGATTGTAATTTGGTGGGTGGGGATAAAGCACATCTCCTCTCTTTCTAGAAAGAGTTACAAATTGTTCACACCATTGTATTCACACAGTGCATCGTTATTGATCAAGCTGAAGCACAAAATGAATAGAGGCCTTTCAGTCCATCAAGCTAGTTCTTACAACAACAACAACTTATACTTGTAATAAAACGACTCACCTGTGCCAGGGACTGCGGTTCTCATATTGGACTGTTCAGCCACCTAAAGACTCATTTTCAGAGGGGCAGCAAGTTTTCCTCGATTCCAAGGGACTGCCTATGATGAAAACGTCTCAAGACGTTTCACGGGAATGTTAGCAACAGAAAAAAGTTGACACCGAGCCATATAAGGAAATGTTATGACAGCCACAATTTATAATCCACCATATCATGGATTCTACACCATATATTAAATCTTGAGGTAAAATTCTGAATAAATAGCTCTCTCCCGCCAAAGGTAACTCCAAAAATTCCATCCATTCCCATATCTCCACTAATACAAAAGCAAAATACTGTGGATGCTGGAAATCTTAAACAAAAACTGAAAATGCTGGAAATACTCAGCAGGTCAGGAAGCAACTGTGGAGAGAGAAACAGAGTTAATGTTTC
Organism: Pristiophorus japonicus; assembly: GCF_044704955.1. Taxonomy (NCBI): domain Eukaryota; kingdom Metazoa; phylum Chordata; class Chondrichthyes; family Pristiophoridae; genus Pristiophorus; species Pristiophorus japonicus. Next base: position 26,131,348 of record NC_091986.1, read on the forward strand.
AGGTCGATATCTTTTCATCAGAACATCGCCACTGTTGTGTTCCACAGACAACTCCTTGGTCCCAGAAAGCATCATGGAGTATTTAATTAGCTCTCCATGTTGCAACCCTCAATCTAATCACTCGTTCTTATATATTTTTAACAATCACACTACACATTACCAGTTCATCCACTAGGCTCACAACTGTATACCTCATCGTGGATGACCTAGACCCAACTGACTGGCGTTTTGTGACCATTACATGACTGGCTAAGCCACTCACAATGCAACAGCTCTACAACTCTTTTTGCAGAAAACAATAAATAAACATTAAATCAAGTGCCCCCTTATTAAAGGGGGGACACTACAAACAGTTTACAAGTGCCTTTTTGTTTTGTTTTTTTGTGGGGTTTTTTGTGTTTTATTGCTTTTTTTTTAAGCACTAAAATCACAAATATATATACAAGTGCCCCCTATAAAAGGGGAGAGGGACACTGCGATCGATCTACAAACCTGTGAGCATACTCACAGGTGCATACTTTACAGGCTCACACTGATAAATATACCAGAGGGCCACTTGTAACAGTGGAACTGTGCAGCAAGTCAGCATCTTCAGGAGAGATGGGAAGTACTGTAGCAAAATATAAAAATGTGGTTTTTATTAAATATATTTTTTATTCTGTGAATTTAAAGCAATACATGAAACCATTATTTACACTGAAATCTAGAAATTCCTTATCCCATTTGCTTACTTGTGCCAGATTCTTTAATGCTACAAATTTCCGAGATATCCGTCACCTAGTCATATAGCTTGGTGCGATCAGAAAATTTATAATACAAAGAGCATTCTCTGCCATATTGTTCATGACACCCGTGAACAACAAGAGACCCAGAATAGAACTCTGCAGGACTCCGGTAGTTACTGTTTCTCCAACAGATCTTTTCCCACTTAGCAGCTTCTGCTTAATATTATAAAACCAATACATTTTTAATACAATTAGCAGATTTGTCTGTAACTCCATGAGCCTTAAACTTTTTTATACACCCGGGGTGGAAATTCGGACACGCCTCTGTAGCAGCGTTAATCCAGGCGGGGCGGTAAATTTTGCGGCGGGAAATGGTTTGCGTCTCCAGCCGCAAAATTCACCAGCTGGGCCCTGCATGTGGGGCGGAGCGCGAAGGGAGACGCTCCACCTCTTTTAGGGTGCTAGGCCGGCTGAGCAACTGCAAATCCCGAGGTAAACAGCCAGCCTCGGAGCGCCCTAAGAGAGGCGTCCATGGAAAAAATAATAGGGGAAAAAAGCACCAAAAGTATTCCCAATACATTCAACACATACAGCACATCAACATAAATCACAAAAATAAAAAAATAAAAAACAATCACAGGTCGATATTCCGTCCCTCACTGCGGCTGGTACAGCTCGGACCGCCAGCTTTCACAGGCGGTCCCACTAAGGCGCATTACGGGACGCTACCGATCGGGCGAGTTTCACATTTCAAGCCGGGGTCGCAACCAGGGGCCTCTCTCCCGGGCGGTACTGCTCCGCGCCCCCGCAAACCCAGCACCGAGTGTCCCAGCGGGACGCTGGAAGCTGGACGCCCGCCCAAAAAAGCTTTCTGTCACCATTACCGCCCCTCTGGGGCGAAAACAGAGGCAGCAAAGAACCGAAAATCCAGCCCCATAACTATGGAATTTTATCAAATGTCTTCTAAAATCCAAATAAATTCTATCCACTGAATAACCTTCATCTGATGTAGTTACTTCGTCAAAGCTTTTTGTTAAATTTGTGAGGTGCCCTATTGCTTCTGAATTCCTGTTTCTGACCCTTTACATAAGAACATAAGAATTAGGAACAGGAGTAGGCCATCTAGCCCCTCGAGCCTGCTCCGCCATTCAACAAGATCATGGCTGATCTGGCCGTGGACTCAGCTCCACTTACCCGCCCGCTCCCCGTAACCCTTAATTCCCTTATTGGTTAAAAATCTATCTATCTGTGATTTGAATACATTCAATGAGCTAGCCTCAACTGCTTCCCTGGGCAGAGAATTCCACAGATTCACAACCCTCTGGGAGAAGAAATTCCTTCTCAACTCGGTTTTAAATTGGCTCCCCCGTATTTTGAGGCTGTGCCCCCTAGTTCTAGTCTCCCCGACCAGTGGAAACAACTTCTCTGCCTCTATCTTGTCTATCCCTGTCATTATTTTAAATGTTTCTATAAGATCCCCCCTCATCCTTTGAGACCACTGTGTTCCTTAAATTATTAGTAACATCAGAATTAGGATAGGAACAGGCCATTTGGCCCCTGCTCTGCCATTCAATAAGATCATGGCTAATCTTCTACTTCAACTCCACTTTCCTGCACTGTCCCCATATCCCTTGATTCCCTTAATATTCTCCATCTTGAATATAAATGACTGAGCCTCCACAGCCCTCTGGGGTAGAGAATTCCAAAGATTCACCACCCTCTGAGTGAAGAAGTTTCTCCTCATCTCAGTCCTAAATGGCCGACCCCTGAACATCTTAACAATTTCCCCTCTGCTGTAGGCTGAACAAGTCAGTCTGTAAGTTTCAGGTTCAAGACAAAGCTGTTTTCATACATATCTTTTAATGTGATTTCCAGGAGCCCAACAGCTGCGAGTTGGCTCCCAGTGTTAATGATGTTAAATCCATAGTACAACTAGATGCTATGACTGTATCACCAGGTTATGGTAAACAAACAAGATTTGGCAGTATAAATGCCAGGAACCCCTCCAAAGACAGAAAATATCTGGAATTTGAATTGTAAAAGTAGTATAAAACCAGCTTCCTAATACCATTCATTCTTATCTGGTCCCCATATTTGTGGAGCTCTTTGAAACATTAACCAAACCTTGCTGATGTCCTCGCTCATTTCCTTCAGGATTCCAAGTTTCTTTTAATACATTTGATCTTCGTAACATGTACCGATGTTTACGTGTGTTAGAATGAATCAAAATGATTGGGCATGGCTTTGACCATAATTTGCATTTGTGAAAAATTATTTTAAGCAGCTTCCAACCATCCTCCAGAAGCATTGCATTACAGTAATCATTTTAACCAGGACCTTAAGACACAATGGGAGTAATTTTGACTTTGGGCGATAGTATATTGGATCAGTTGTCCGTTATATATCTCTCCCGATCGGCTGATTTAATATCGCCCATTTCCCACGATCGGCCAAAGTCAAAATGATCCCTAGTGTGTGTTCCGAACCAGAAGAATGATAAAAACAATGTTGTAGATTGTCTACAGTCGTACCCAACATCAAGATTAAATCGAACATCGACCAATAGTTTGAGATCATCAGTCTACAAATACCAACTTAGGAAGTCTCAAAGTGAATTTCTAGACAGGTTTGAGCACATTTGAGTTCACTTCTATTTATTCCCCATGACTGTGAAACGCCGCAGATATTAATGGAACACCTAAATTCTAGTTCAAGAGGATAATTGATCCCTGCAGGCTTTCTGGTCCAAGGGGCTTTGCAACCCAGTAAATCTCCTGGAACTCAATGGCTCGCCTTAGTTTTAGAGACCCTAGATGATCTCTCTGACATTTTCACAGCTAGAGTCTCCCACACTGGCTTCCCCCCCCACCTGAGAAAGCAGATGCTTTTAGTCCCACAGGCTGCGGGAAAGAGATGCAATTAGAAACTAAATGCTGAGGAACAGGTTGGACACTTCGTGTGAGCTCTGGATCAGTGCTTAAGCTACCTGTGGAAAATAAAAATGTAAATCCCTCCATACACATCTGTTTCAAATGTGAGGCATTAGCATTTCTTTCACACAGAGAGGTCAGAATTCCAGAGGGAATATCCTTGGTAACCCTCACTATTCAGAAAATGTTTCTTTCCTTTCAAAAGAATATACACCACTCTACCAAATGTTTTTTAAAGTAATGGGTCATTTAAAACTGCAGATGTTACTAAGTTAAATTTAGTTAATATATAAATGTCAATATTTCTACATTTGAGGTATTTTATAAGCTGATGTCCATAGTTCCCCATCAGACCAGTCACCAAAGTTTGAAAACCAGTTCAAAGGCTGACGTCAATAACAGTTGTGTGAAGAACTTTTGAAAGATTGAGCAGCCAAGAACCATTTATGAACCTGATCTTACCTTTATTGAGACTATGGGCTGGATTTTTGGCTTTTTGCGATTTCGCCTGTTTCCGGGCTCAAATCAAAATTTTAGTGGCAGGTTGGCGTTAACGCCAGAGCGCGCATCTTTCGCCAAATGAAAGTTCACGACGGGAGTTAGCAAACGTTAAGGCAGCGTGTGGCTGCCCACATGCGCAGTACACCCAGAGCTGAATCAGCCATTTTTTTTAATTCGATTTTTATGATGGAGGAAGATAGCAGGCAGCGTGCAAGACGATTTACACAAGAGGCAAACAAAGCTCTTGTGGGGAGTGTGGCAGGAACTCCACAGGAGGGGTGGATCTAGACCCCTGCCAACCATTTTTAACAGAATCTGGAGGGAGATTACTGAGGAGGCCTCTGCCTCAAACACAGTGACCAGGAATGGGAAGCAGTGCCAGAAAAAGTTTAATGATCTTTGTAGGGTCGTTGGAGTGAGTACCATTTTTATTGATATACTCCTTCATTACTTCAATCATAAATCTGACACACTATTTGTTCTCATACTGTTGCTGTCTCTCACCACTCTGTGGGTTGCCTCCTAAAATGCATAGAAACATGGAAAATAGGTGCAGAAGTAGGCCAATCGGCCCTTCGAGCCTGCACCACCATTCAACATGATCATTGCTGATCATTCACCTCAGTACCCCTTTCCCGCTTTCTCTCCATACCCCTTGATCCCTTTAGCCGTAAGGGCCACATCTAACTCCCTCTTGAATATATTCAATGAACTGGCATCAACAACTCTCTGCGGCAGGGAATTCCACAGGTTAACAACTCTCTGAATGAAGAAGTTTCTCCTCATCTCAGTCCTAAATGGCCTACCCCTTATCCTAAGACTGTGTCCCCTGGTTTTGGACTTCCCCAACATCGGGAACATTCTTCCCGCATCTAACCTGTCCCGTCCCATCAGAATCTTATACGTTTCTATGAGATCCCCTCTCATCCTTCTAAACTCCAGTGTATAAAGGCCCAGTTGATCCAGTCTCTCCTCATATGTCAGTCCAGCCATCCCTGGAATCAGTCCGGTGAACCTTCGCTGCACTCCCTCAATAGCAAGAATGTTCTTCCTCAGATTAGGAGACCAAAACTGAACACAATATTCCAGGTGAGGCCTCACCAAGGCCCTGTACAACTGTAGTAAGACCTCCCTGCTCCTATACTCAAATCCCCTAGCTATGAAGGCCAATTTGCCATTTGTATTCTTCACCGCCTGCTGTACCTGCATGCCAACTTTCAAAGATTGATGAACCATGACACCCAGGTCTCGTTGCACCTCCCCTTTTTCTAATCTGCCGCCATTCAGATAATATTCTGCCTTCGTGTTTTTGCCACCAAAGTGGATAACCTCACATTTATTCACATTATACTGCATCTGCCATGCATTTGCCCACTCTCCTAACCTGTCCAAATCACCCTGCAGTCTCTTAGCATCCTCTTCACAACTCACACCACCACCCAGTTTAGTGTCATCTGCAAACTTGGAGATATTACCCTCAATTCCTTCATCCAAATCATTAATGTTTAATGTAAAGAGCTGGGGTCCCAGAAATGAGCCCTGTGGTACTCCACTAGTTACTGCCTCCCATTCCGAAAAGGACCCATTTATCCCGACTCTCTGCTTCCTGCCTGCCAACCAATTCTCTATCCATGCCAGTACATTACCCCCAATACCATGTGCCTTGATCTTGCACACCAATCTCTTATGTGGTACCTTGTCAAAGGCCTTTTGAAAGTCCAAATGCATCACATCCACTGGTTCTCCCTTGTCCACTCTACTAGTTACATCCTCAAAAAATTCCAGAAGATTTGTCAAGCGTGATTTCCCTTTCAAAAATCCATGCTGACTTGGACCGATCCTGTCACCGCTTTCCAAATCCGCTGCTATTTCATCCTTAATAATAGATTCCAACATTTTCCCCACTACTGATGTCAGGCTAACTGGTCTATATCTACCCGTTTTCTCTCTCCCTCCTTTTTTAAAAAGTGGGGTTACATTAGCTACTCTCCAGTATATAGGAACTGATCCAGAGTCGATAGACTGTTGGAAAATGATTACCAATGCATCCACTATTTCTCGGGCCACCTCCTTAAGTACTCTGGGATGCAGACAATCAGACCCTGGGGATTTATTGGTCTTCAATACCATCAATTTCCCCAACACAATTTCCCACCTAATAAGGATATCCTTCAGTTCCTCCTTCTCACTCTGGGTAGGCATGACACAGAGGTAGGCTTAGTGTGGCACCCTATTTGCCATGAATGATCTTTACACATTATTAAGATTGCTTTCTGAGATCTCATAAGATGTCTCCTCACTTCGATGTCCTCTTGATGAATCACGTGCAACTTCCAAGGCCATTAAACAGAGGACTGTATCACATTCAGACAGTATGGTATAAGTGCTTTGGTGACTATCTGTGTGTGTCACAAGAGCAGATGGACCCTCTGGTAAACATTCCCATTTTCATCTTTGCAGGCAAAGTAGTCTCATAATCGCCACGAGCAGGTGAGGACAGGCGGCGGTCTGCCTCACACCCTGCCACTTACCGATCTCGAGAGCAAGTGGCAGGTCTCATCGGCATCTCAGGTTGGAAAACTGCCACTGGGGGTGCTGACCCCCGTTCAGAAACTGAGGGTAAGTCCTGCACACTCTCTGGGCTGAGTTGGCGCAATGTGATGCACACTCCCTGGGCTGGGTTGGGGCAATGTGATGCAGTGTCTGTGGACTAGGGTTGGGGCAATGTGATGTAGTGTCTCTGGACTAGATAAAATGGAGTAGCGGCAGTCCTTCAAATGAGCCTGTGCTATGTGACCTTCCTCATGTCACCCCGCCCCCTCCCCTGCTGCTAACTACTCATCTGGTGCTTTCTACTTCCAAATGACCAATCACAGGCATCGCATCCCTGGGATCAACCCCCCCCTGTCAGGCCATCAAGTGGGGGTGGAGGAGGAATTTGAGGAAGAGGAGTTGACGGAGCAGCCGACTCTGGGGGGTGCAGATGCCGTCTCTTTTGCCACTGGCAAACACCTCATCCGAGGATGGTCTAACATTCCTGGGCTTTGAGATCGCCGAGGCTCCTGGGACTAGTAGCGTGCAGTAAAGCAGTTCTGGGGTCGAATTCCGTATGTTGTCTCTCTGGAGGGTGAGTCGGCAACGTTGGTCTGCAGACGGACAGGCAGACATGGAACTGGACATGGTGGGACTGTCCAGGGAGAGCATCAGGCTCACCCATCAGCTCCTTGATGTCGTGGGTAGGATTTCCAAGACCATCGAGTATCTACTGCGACCATAACGGACGCGAAACCTGCGAGGCTATCACTGCCCACAAGGCTAGTGGCCTCCACCAGTCACACTGGAGTCCCGGAGAGTGTGGCGAGAAGCCTTTCCAGGTTCCCCAGTGTGACACCCAGACACACCCCCACACCACCTGTGCCGAGCAAGAGGATCGCCAGTCAGAAGCCGGGCCTTCAACGTCACAAGCTGGCCCAGTGTCTCTCCAGGAAGCATCTCCAATGTCTCCCCCAACACAACAGCACTCTGACAACGTTGCTGCATACCATCATGGTGGCACTTTGCGTGCAAGGAGCAGGCGAAGAAGGGACTAAGGGTAAGTGGGGGAAAAGGCGGTGGTAAAAAACCCTGGGGCAGGGGTGTTGGTCATAATGTTGTTGTTGTTTAATCACAGTTTAATCACAATTTATGTTATTTAATTATAGTTTCAGTGTTTGCAAATTATGTTAACAAAGTTATAAAAGTTTACACTGTTTCATGAATTCTTTTATTCACCTTTGTAGTGTCCCTGCACCTTACTACAAACTCACACAAGGCATAGATATATCAGACACGGTCACTCTGTGACCTTCACCTTTACAGAGAAGTCTTGCTACAGCTATATAAGGTATTGATGAGGCCACACCTGGAATACTGCGTGCAGTTTTGGTTTCCATATTTACAAAAGGATATACTTGCCTTGGAGGCAGTTCAGGGAAGGTTCACTAGGTTGATTCTGGGGATGAGGGGGTTGACTTATGAGGAAAGGTTGAGGAGGTTGGAATTCAGAAGAATGAGAGGTGATCTTATCGAAACGTAGAAGATTGAGGGGGCTTGATAAGGTGGGTGCAGAGAGGATGTTTCCACTGATAGGGGAGACTAGAACTAGAGGGCACGATCTTAGAATAAGGGGCTGCCCATTTAAAACAGATGAGGAGAAATTTCTTCTCAAGGTTGTAAATCTGTGGAATTCACTGCCTCAGAGAGCTGTGGAAGCTGGGACATTTACTAAATTTAAGACAAATAGACAGTTTCTTAAATGATAATGGGTTATGGAGAGCGGGCAGGGAAGTGGAGCTGAATCCACGATCAGATCAGCCATGATCTTATTGAATGGCGGAGCAGGCTCGAGGGGCCGTATGGCCTACTCCTGTTCCTATTTCTTATGTTCTTATGTTCTTATTCCCAGGACCAAGAAGTGCTGACCCTGGGTGGGATCTCCCCTTTTATACCTGGAAACCCAGGTGAGTAATGTGTCCCGCAAGTTCACCCCCTGTGGTCAGGATGTGCATTTCAAGGGTACAGGTACAGTGTACATGAGTTACAGTTACATGACTATGTCATTGCAAGATGGTTAAATACATTTTAAGTCTTTTTGTTTCAGAGGTTAAGTCTGTCAGGTGGTCAATGCTCTCTCGTGGAGCGCCGCAGTTGTGGCTCTGGTGGCTGAGCCTTGGCACGCGTCTGTCACTTGAGGTGATTCCAGCCTGTCCGGGCTGGCCGCAGGGACTGTGTATGCTGAGGACTGTCTTTGTTGCTCGTGCGCTGGCAGTGGTGTGGGTGCCATCTCATGCTCTTCTTCAGGTTCCTCCGTGTCTTTGCTGAACCTTGTCTTCACTTGGCCCAAGTGTTTGCAGCATCTCTGCCCATTGTTTAGTCTGACCACTATGACCCTATTCCCTTCTTTGCCAATTACGGTGCCCTCAAGCCACTTGGGTCCCAAAGCATGGTTAAGAGCAAATACTGGGTCATCTATTTCTATACACCTCCCCCTTGAATTACGATCATGGAGCTCAGTTTGGGACTGGCGCTTGCCCTCAACAATGTCTGCCAGGGCTGGGTGAATGAGGGACAGCCGCGTCTTGAGCGTGCGTTTCATGAGGAGTTCCGCTGGCAGGACTCCAGTGAGCGAGTGCGGCCGGGACCTGTCGGCCAGAAGGAGGCGCGATAGGCGGTACTGAAGGGAGGGTCCTTGGATACGTAGCATGCCCTGCTTTATGACTTGGACCGCCCGTTCTGCCTGGCCATTGGAGGCCGGCTTGAACGGCGCTGTCCGGACGTGCTTGATCCCATTGCCCGACATAAACTCCTGGAATTCATGGCTGGTGAAACACGGGCCATTATCGCTGACCAGGATGTCCGGCAAGCCGTGGGTCGCGAAAACCGTACGCAGACTCTCCACGGTGATGGATGTCGCACACGAGTTCAATATAATGCACTCAATCCACTTCGAGTATGTATCAACAACGATCAGGAACATTTTCTCCATGAACTGGCCCTCAAAGTCTACGTGAATACGTGACCTTGGTTTGGTGGGCCAGGGCCACGGGCTGAGTGGATCCTCCCTGGGGGCATTGCCCAGCTGGGCACACGTCACGCACCTGCGAACCCAGTATTCCAGGTCTGATTCAATCCCCAGCCACCATACATGTGACCGGGCAATGGCCTTCATTAACACGATGCCAGGGTGCTCGCTGTGGAGTTCCCTGATGAACGCTTCCCTTCCTTTCTGGGGCATGACTACCCAGCTGCCCCATAGCAGGCAGTCGGCTTGCTTGGAGAGCTCATCCATCCGTCTCTGAAACGGTCTGACCTCCTCGGGGCATGCCCTGTGTGCGGGCACCCAATCCCCAGTCAGGACACATTTCTTTATCATGGAGAGGAGAGGGTCCCTGTTCGTCCAGAGTTTGATCTGGCGGGCTGTGATGGGGGAGCCCGTAGTGTCAAAAGCCTCAACGGCCATGACCATCTCAGCGCTCTGCTCCAACGCCCCCTCGGTGGTGGCCAGTGGGAGCCTGCTGAGCGTGTCAGCGCAATTTTCGGTGCCTGGTCGGTGCCGTATGGTGTAGTCATACGCAGCCAGCGTGAGGGCCCAGCGCTGTATGTGAGCTGACGCATTGGCGTTGACAGCCTTGCTGTTGGACAACAGGGATGTTAACGGCTTGTGGTCCGTCTCTAACTCGAACTGTCTACCAAAAAGGTACTGGTGCATCTTTTTCACACTGTAAACACACGCAAGTGTTTCCTTCTCGACCATGCCGTATCCACGCTCTGCCTGGGAGAGCGACCTGGAGGCATAAGCCACCGGTTGGAGTCGGCCGTCATCGTTACCCTGCTGCAACACACACCCAACCCCGTAGGATGACGCATCGCATGTTAAGACCAGTTTTTTTACAGGGGTCATACAAAGTCAACAGTTTGTTGGAACACAGCAGGTTCCTCGCCTTATTGAAAGCTCGTTCTTGACAGTCCCCACAAAGCCATTCACAACCTTTACGCAGGAGCATGTGTAACGGTTCCAACAATGTGCTTAAGTTCGGCAGAAAGTTCCCAAAATAGTTCAAAAGTCTCAGGAATGATCGCAACTCCGACGTGTTGCCGGGCCTGGGCGCCTGGCGAATCACCTCCGTTTTTGATTCAGTGGGCAGGATCCCATCTGCGGCAACCCTCCTGCCCAAAAACTCGACCTCTGGGGCCAAAAACACGCACTTGGCCTTTTTCAGCCGCAAGCCGACCCAATCCAATCGGTGTAGCACCTCCTCCAGGTTGTGGAGGTGTTCCTCGTATGTGATGCGTGAAAAAATTGAATGTGAACCGGACAGGCTGCTCAGAGAGGGCATAATTTCGGCCGTTGAATTCAGCGACTCGGCAAGTCCCATCGTTCCCGTCCTCAAAGCAGACCCATTATGAGAATGTCATCTTGGAATACGATCGTTCCAGGGATGGACTTGAGCAAGCTTTCCATGTTTCTCTGAAAGATGGCTGCTGCCGAACGAATGCCAAACGGACACCTGTTGTAGACAAATAATCCCTTGTGCGTCGTGATGATGGTCAGAAGCTTGGATTCTTCAGCCAGTTCCTGAGTCATGTAGGCCGAAGCAAGGTCCAACTTCGTGAACAGCTTGCCACCTGCCAGCGTGGCAAAAAGGTCTTCCGCTCTCGGAAGCGGGTATTGGTCTTGCAGCGATACGCGGTTGATGGTAGCTTTGTAGTCGTCACAAATCATAACCAAGCCATCTGCTTTGAGGACAGGAACGATGGGACTTGCCCAGTCGCTGAATTCAATGGCTGAAATTATGCCCTCTCTGAGCAGCCTGTCCAGTTCACATTCGATTTTTTCACGCATCACATACGGCACCGCTCTGGCTTTGCGATGCACTGGTCTGGCATCCGGAGTGATGCGTATCACCACTTTGGTACCCTTGAACATTCCGACACCAGGTTGAAACAGTGACCCGAATTTTTGCAGGACCTGTGAGCATGAACTTCACTTCACGGATGAAATGGCGTGCACATCCCCCCCATTTCCAATTCATCTCAGCTAATCAACGCCTCCCCAAAAGCGCAGGGCCATTTCCCGGGACGATCCAGAGTGGCAGCTGGTTCTGTGATCCATTATGTGTTACCACCAAGTTTGCACTGCCTAGCACTGGGATGATCTCTTTGGTGTACGTCCGTAGCTGCGTCTCAATGCGCTCCAGTTTGGGCCTGCTAGCTCTGTGTGGCCATCGTCTCTCAAATTGTTGGGCGCTCATGAGTAACTGGCTAGCTCCTGTATCCAACTCCATGTGCACCAGAATGCCATTCAGTAAAACTTTCATCATCACGGGTGGCGTTTTAGTGTATGAGCTGTGGACATCAGCCACATGAACCCACTGAACTTCAACAGCTATGGCTTTACCCCAGGCCTCATCCTGCATTGCAGACCCCTCGTCTGGTTCCTCTGTCTCGCAGATTAGCCTCGCCACAGCCTTTTTGCACATCCTGGCCAAGTGTCCACTGACGTTACAAATCCTACAGGTATATTGCTGAAACCTGCAGCTTTTCGCAGTGTGTCTACCCCCGTATCTCCAACATGAGCTGAGATTGAGATTGCTGTTAACAAAAGGACTATTACCAGGCATTCCTCTCTGATCGCCCATTTGGCTGTTTTTAAGCACTCTGATGGTGGGTGTTAATGGTCCCATCGAGATGATGTGAATTGCCGATCCCCTTTCCATTGTCCTTGTTGCGGGCCCACCCCAGAGCCTGTTGCTGCCTGGGCGGTTTCGAAATGCCCTTGCCTTGCCGAGCTATGTTCACCATGTTAACTCCCTGGCCCGTCGCCACATTTGGACCAGGGCTGCGCGCGTAAATTACCTTGGTCTCGTCTTCCCCTGCCATAAAGGTCTGAGCTATCAACGCCGCCCCTTCTAAAGTCAAATCCTTAGTCTTTATGAGCTTCCTGAAAATGCCGGCATGATTAATGCCCTCAATGAAAAAGTCCCTTAAAGTCTCCCCCCTGCAGGCATCGGAGAACTTAGAGACTGGCCAAATGCCACAGTTCCGCCACGAAGTCTGAGACGTTTTGTCCCTCCCGACGCCGGTGAGAGTAGAACCGGTGCCGGGCCATGTGTACGCTACTCGCCAACTTGAGATGCTCACTGATCAGCTGGCTCAGCTCTTCAAAAGACTTGTCCGCCGGCTTTTGGGATGCGAGCAGGTCTTTCATCAGCGCATACGTCTGTGGTCCGCAGCTGGTCAGTAGTTGCGCCCTCCGCTTGTCAGCCGCAGTCTCTTCCAGCCAGTCCTTTGTGACAAAGCTCAGCTGGAGTCTTTCCACGAAGTCGTCCCAGTCCTCACCCACACAGTAACGTTCCTCTGTGCCACTGGTGGCCATCCTCGTGGTTCGGTGATTCCCGTTTCTCATCGCCAAATGTAGTGTCCCTGCACCTTACTACAAACTCACACAAGGCATAGATATATCAAACACAGTCACTCTGTGACCGTCATCTTTATTCCCAGGACCAAGGAGTGCTGACCCTGGGTGGGACCTCCCCTTTTATACCTGGGAACCCAGGTGAGGAGTGTCTCCCGCGAGTTCAACCCCTGTGGTCAGGGTATGCATTTCAAGGGTACAGGTACAGTGTACATGAGTTAGAGTTACACGACTATGTCATTGCAAGATGGTTAAATACATGACAATCTTAACTATTCCTGTGTAGTGTCTCATTTGCAATATAAGAGGGGGAATAGTCAGCATGGTGGGATAGAGTGGCCAGGCAGTGGTCAAACGTACCATTCATTCATCAAGCAAAGTGTTCAATTATCAGCTGCTGTGCAGCGGCAAAATCTCCACGATGCCTCCCCTGTGGCTGTGGTGGTGGTGGCATGGGTTCCTCGCCAGGCTCCTCTTCCTCATCTTCCTCCTCCTCCTCCCCCCACCCCCTGAGGTGGTCCTGCAATCCCCATTGGCAAACCCTGTCCCCTCATGATGGCTAAGTTGTGTAGCACGCAGTACACCACAATGAACTCAGAGACCTGCTGAGGGGAGTATTTCAGGCAGCCTCCAGAGTGGTCCAGGCATCGGAAGCACTGCTTGAGCACTGCATTTGCCTGCTCGACGATGTTGCTTGTGGCTACATGGCTCTCATTATAGCGATGCTCGGCTTTTGTCTGAGGGCTCCGGAGGAGGGTCATGAGCCAGGTGGCGAGGTCGTAACCTTTGTCCCCCGCATCCAGCTCTGGCCTTGTGGTTGATCCTGGAACAGGCCTGAGACAGTGCTCTCACGCAAGGTGAAAGCATCATGGATGCTCCCTGGATATTGGACATTGACTGCCATGATGTGCTGAGTATGGTCGCAGACGATTTGTATGTTCATGGAGTGGAATTCCTTTCGGTTTTGATAAACCTCTGGATTGTGTAAAGTTGCTCACAGGGCAATGTGCGTACAGTCAAAGGCACCCTGAACCTTGGGGAAGCCAGCAAATCATCCAAAACCTACAGCCCTCTCATTTTAGACATCCTTGGTTATTGGGAAGTTTATGAAGTCTATCCTGCGTCCATACAGTGCAGTAGTCACCTGGCGAACATAGCAATATGTAGCGTGCTGCGAGATGAAGCATATGTCCCCGCTGATGACTGAAAGGAGACGGAGGCATAGAAGGCAAGTGCTACAGTCACCTTCACTTCAACAGGCAGTGCAGTCCTGTTGCCGCTGGTAGGCTATAGGTCTGCTTTATGAGCTGGCATATCTTGGTCAACACTTCTTTTCAGAAGCGCAGCCTTCTATGCACTGTGCCTCAGAGAGCTGCAGGTATGAGCGATGTTCCCTGTAAACTCGTGGGGGGGTAAGGCCTCCTCCCCATACGTCTGCGACCTCTTCGATTACGTCGAAAATAATCAATAGGCCTTTTTGAAGCTCTGCGGCGTATAAATATAGCAGCCAATAATAATGGCGAACATTGTATAGCCCCCATCTTTTAATACGTCCTTAAATGTCCTTTAAAACAAACTAGAAACTCACGTAAACGTCGCAATGAAAAGTACGCAGCATTCTTCTCTCAATGCTTTTAATTATGCACAACTCCTATTTTCTTTTCCGTTTCCAAGATGGCGCAGTTAGCGCCTGGTGTGCCCAGGGTGTGACTGCTGGCGGGTTCCTGGGCGGACGCTAAATCGGGCAATATGTTCGAAAGTTCCGCCCTGGGCGCTAGCACAGCAATGCACGATGATTTACATCATCCAAACGATGAAAACAGCGGGCAGGCGCTAAGTTTTAGCACCGTTGCATAAGCATTGCCAAAAGTTCCGCCCAGGCGCAAAATCCTGTGCGCCCCATTTCGCGCCAAAAAATCGTTTTTACGCCCCGCCCAGGCACTAAGCGGGATACAAATTAGCCGAAAATCAGCCCCATTAAAGAAATGTTCATGTTTTCACAACTTTAAGAAAATGATACATAACTTCCATTTTTTAAACTTTCATTTTAAAACTCGGATAACTTAAAAACTAAGAACAGTATGCCATTTGAGTATTTTGACAGTATTTGGATGAAAGCTTTATAAAACAGTCATTGAAAAACAGCATAGAATTAATTTAAAAGGTGTTGTATCTCAAAACAAGTAAATTCACATTGTCCTCACTTACATTTTTATCAAATTTTTATCGCATAATACTCCTGTGAAGCACCTTGGGACGTTCCACTACGTTAATCATATCATCATAGGTGGTCCCTCGAACGAGGATGACTTGCTTCCACGAGTTCACAGGTGTTTCGATGAAGGACCCGATGTTCCAGTCCTGAACTCCAATTGAGGGGCCTGTGCGTGGATTTTGTTTTAGCGTGGGGTGACCGTTGCACACCAGCCACCACACGGGCTTGACAGAGCTAAGTCTTGGTCCAGTGGCAAGGGTTAACCAAGACGACTGGAGACCTGCTCTGCTGCACGTACCTAGTGCGCACACATATCGCAGTGTGGGCTGGGCCCATGCTACCCCTGGGCCCTCGGCTCTTCTGGGCCCCGTACCCCCATCTGTCGCACTTCCGCCACAAGCACTCGCCGCTCCTCCGCCCCGACCTTCCCACTCCTCTGTACCTGGGCCCTGCCGATGTTCCTGCCCACACTCCAAAACGGCGACCAGGGTTTTGATGACGTCACCCACTCGCCCATCTCAAAATCCTTGGAGCAGCTCGCGCTGGAGGTTAAAGTTGTATGCCGCTCCAGCTCTTTTACTTCCCGACCTGCGGAGCTGTTCTCTCACAGGTCGGGGAGCCACAATGTCCCAGGCCCACTGCTCCAGCTCTTTTACTTCCCGACCTGCGGAGCTGTTCTCTCGCAGGTCGGGGGGGGGGGGCACGATGTCACTACGTTAAAGGCGCTATATAAATACAAGTTGTATTGTTGTACATTGGTTTTAAGCTGTGCAATGCATGTAAAGCTAATTAGTGACATTTGCATGCACTATCCTCTCAAAGCCATTCAATTCTGTACACTAACTCCCTTTAAACTAATCATGGGGATCGTTGTGCTCATCAAGATGAACGATGTTAGTACTGGGGAATGGGCCCCTTTACGTTCCTTTATGATCAATACTAAGCTCGGCCACATCTGGAACAGCATGTTTAATGAAATGTGAAGTTCCGCTACTCAGTCACAAGCTCAAAAGAGGGCATTGCCTTTTGAGACTTTTACTCTTTGCAATCCCGATAATTGTAGCTTCCACATTTCAAACTACTTTCATAGAAGGGCCATAGCTCCCAGATATCTATAGCATGCCAAGGATGATGAACAGAACACCAATTTTTAGATTACTTCAGTTATATACTTTATCTTGTGTCTCCTCAGGATCCTCATCATCATCTCTGTCTTGTGAAGTCATAGCAACATTTATATAGTGCTTTCAACATAAAATAAATCCAAAGATGCTTCGAAGAGCCATAAGAAAAATAGAAATTGTAATGTATTTGCTTCATGGGTTCTTTGCTTAAGAATTCATAGCAACACATTGCTATTAAGAACTAGTTGGTTTATTAACAAAGGTTTGACATCACACTACACATTACCAGTTCATCCACTAGACTCATAACTGCAGACGTTATCGACCTAGACCCAACATGTCTGAGGTTTTATTGAGTCTTGTGAACAGCATGTGACTGCTCTACAACTATTTTAGTTGTGAACATTAAACAAGTGCTCCCCCCCACCCCCGATTAAAGGGAGGGGTCACACTCCAAAACCTTTTCAAGTGCCCCCTTGTTTTTTTTTTGAGGGCACCAAAAACACAAATTATACAAGTGCCCTCTGGCTGAAAGGGGCTGAGAGGGGGGGGGGGGCAGTAAAACTGACAAACATAGACAAATTAAACTTTAAACATTAAGGATCAAATTAAAATTTGGTTGCCGGGATGATGGTGCACTCCAGTCCCTCCGGCGCCCACCTCTCGCGGAAGGTCGCAAGCGTACCGGTGGACACTGCATCTCCAGGGACACCCTGGCTCGGATGTAACCACGGAAGAGAAGCAGGCAGTCAGGCTGAAGGACCCCCTCGACCGCCCACTGCCTGGACCGGCTGATGGCCCCCTTGGCCCTGCCCAGGAGCAGTCCTACGAAGAGGCCTTCCGACCTACCCGCTCCCCTCTGCACAGGGTGCCCAAAGATCAGGAGAGTGGGACTGAAGTACAACCAGAATTTGAGGAGCAGCCCCTTCAAATAATAAAATAGGGGCTGCAACCTCACACATTGAACATAGACGTGGAACACGGATTCCTCTAGACCGCAGAAATTACAGGCGGCCTGCGAGCCCATGATCCGACTTAAAAACTTATTGCACGAGACTCCAGGCTAAGTCCCCCAATAAATAGAGGGAGGACTCCCGCATAGAGAGTGCTCCAATGGGGACCCCCGCCTCCTCTGGATGGCAAGATGGTGTGCCATGGCGTGTCCGGATGGTAGACAAGGATGGCAATGTGGAGAGTGTGCAAGAGCAGCCCGTACAGGAATCCCCTCCACACAGAACTGAAAGGCAGGGAGGGGATTTCCCGGAGGAGGCTCAAGTTGTGAGGCGCCGGCTCCTGAGGGAGGTTTCGGGACTTGGTGCCAATGAGGAATTCCGTCCGGACGGGGGTCAGTTCGCAACAGCTCTACAAACATGTGAGCATACTCACAGGTGTACACATTACAGACACTGAGTCAAAGGCGGAATGATTAGGAAGGTGAACAAAAGCTTGCTCAAAGAGGAGGGTTTTAAGATGGTTTTTAAAGGAGATAGGGAGGAGAGATTTAGGGGAGAATTCCAGAGACTGGGATCTAGGCTGCTGACGACACAGATCGCTAATGGCAGAGTGAACGTGATAGGGGTTGGGGGGGGACACACAAGAGCAGCAGCATTTATATAGTGCCTTCAACATCAAATAAATCCAAAGTTGCTTCGAAGAGCTATAAGAAAAATGGAAACTGTAATATATTTGTGTAATTGCAACACATTGCTATTAAGAACTAGTTGGTTTATTAACAAAGGGGAGGGATGGGATCATGGAGGGATTTAAACACAGGGGTGAGAATTTTATATGAGGCATTGGGAGGACCAAGAATTAATGCAAGTCAGTGCGGCCAGGGATCATGGACAAGTATGACTTGTTGTGGGATGGGATATGGGCAAAGACTATTGGATTAGCTGAAGTTTATGGAAGGTGGAAGATGGGAAGTTGATCAGGAAACAATTGGAGTAATCGAGACTTGAGGTGACAAAGGTATGTGTGAGAGTTTCAGCAGCAAGTGGGCTGACATAGAATGGGAGCAGGTGATGTTGCAAAGGTGGAAGTAGGCTATCTTTGTGATAGACATAGAAACATAGAAAATAGGTGCAGGAGTAGGCCATTCGGCCCTTCGAGCCTGCCCCACCATTCAATAAGATCATGGCTGATCATTCACCTCAGTACCCCTTTCCTGCTTTCCCTCCATACACCTTGATCCCTTTAGCCATATCTAACTCCCTCTTGAATATATCCAATGAACTGGCATCAACAACTCTCTGCGGCAGGGAATTCCACAGGTTAACAACTCTGAGTGAAGAAGTTTCTCCTCATCTCAGTCCTAAATGGCCTGTCCCCTGGTTCTGGACTTCCCCAACATCAGGAAAATTCTTCCCGCATCTAACCTGTCCCATCCCGTCAGAATCTTATACGTTTCTATGAGATCCCCTCTCATCCTTCTAAACTCCAGTGTATAAAGTCCCAGTTGATCCAGTCTCTCCTCATATGTCACTCCAGCCATCCCTGGAATCAATCTGGTGAACCTTCGCTGCACTCCCTGAATAGCAAGAACGTCCTTCCTCAGATTAGGGAACCAAAACTGAACACAATATTCCAGGTGAGGCATCACCAAGGCCCTGTACAATTGCAGTAAGACCTCCCTGCTCCTATACTCAAATCCTCTCGCTATGAAGGCCAACATGCCATTTGCCTTCTTCACCGCCTGCTGTACCTGCATGCCAACTTTCAATGACTAATGAACCATGACACCCAGGTCCCGTTGCACCTCCCCTTTTCCTAATCTGCCACCATTCAGATAATATTCTGCCTTTGTGTTTTTGCCACCAAAGTGGGTAACCTCACATTTATCCACATTATACTGCATCTGCCATGCACTTGCCCATGGACATGGCTGAGAGGTGTACCAGGGCTCCATGTTCATGAAGACTGAGGTTCAGCTCAATACAGTGGCCAGGGAGGGTGGTGGATTTGGTGGTGAAGGTGTGGAACATGCAGATGAGGAAGAGGTATAGCCAATAATAAATTCCTGGAAGAACTCCTGAGTAATAACGCAGTGCTGGGAAGAGAAGCCATTGCTGAAGAGGTTCTGGTTACAACAGGTTGGTTAAGTGTGGAACCAAGCAACGATGTTCCTATGGAGCTGAACAATGGAGTGGAGGCATTACAGGAGATTGTGAGATCAACAGTATCAAAGGTTGCAAAGAGGTCAAGGATGATGGGGGAGAGACAATGCTGTCAGACCAAATGTCATTCATGACTTTGCGTCGTGCTGTGGGAGATGCAGACAGCTGATTGGAGAGATTCAAACAGGCACATTACGGAAGAGTTGGGGACTTCTGTAAACTTTCCACAGTCACCACACAGTGCAGCAAAGCCACCTTTAATACATGAAGCAGAACAACTGTCGTCAGCATCATAACTCCTCTTAACATATGACACTGCCAGCAGACATTTATCATGATATACCACAATCTGGTGACATGTGGGATTGTCTGGCCAGACTTAGGAAACATATACGACTGGCTCCATTTTAATTGTGAACAGGCATTTCTATTAAAACTATTTTTGTTTTAACACTTAAAGCATGACATTTATCATCATTCAAACCACATCATATATTCAATTTCATCAAATGTTTTCTTACTTAGCAGTGCAACATTAAAGACTTGCATTTATATAGCACCTTTCACAACCACCGAACATCCCGTAACACTTTACAGCCAATGAAATATTTTTATTTTGAAGTGTGGTCACTGTTGTAATATAGGAAACGCGGCAGCCAATTTGCACATTAATAATGATATTGGAAATTATGCTATTGGATATTGGTAAGTGTTCAGTTAAAGATACCTTCCCTTACCCTTTCACAATAGCTTGATCCTATCTGGCCAGACATAACTAAACGCAATCCTGTTGTAATATGTTAAGTTAGAAAGATGGCTAAAGAGGAACTGCGCTCTACTGAATTGCTTCATAGGTCTAAATGTTATAAAATGAAGCACTAGCGGCCCTCTCTCCTTTCGTTACTGTGGTCAAAGGCAGCCTGGGACTAGATATTTGTGCAGGATTCCCATTTCAGGCCTCCGAGCAATGTTGTCCTTCATGGTATGACTGAAGCAGATCTTCACGTCACAGCAAATGCCTGTATCCAGACTATATTTAATACAATTTATGTTACTTCTTATTTCTGGATGCTTTTTAGTAAAAGTTACAACATGCAAGGGGAAAAAGCAGGCAAAAATACAAATGAGAGGGGTAAGAAAAACCAACATCACACTACAAGTACAAATTTACCAGGATCTAACAAGCAAACAAGAGCAAGTCAAACAATAGTAACACTGAAAGAACACACAGACTAAGACTGCAGGTACCGTGGTGACAGGCCCAACAAGGATGGCATACTAAACTGACGCGAACCTTGAACCCCCACTCAGACCCCTCATTAACAAAGATGGTTACAATCAGGACATTAAGTGCGATTATCAGCACTTCATACAATCAGTACAACAAGGGACTAGGGGAATCAAAGGATATGGAGATTGGGCGGCTAAGTGGAGTTGAGGTCAATGGTCAGCCATGATCGTATTAAATGGTGGAGCAGGCTCAAGGGGCCAGAGGGCCCACTCCTGCTTCTATTTCTACGTTCTTATGTCCTTAAGGGACAAGTATTTGGGGCAGGGAATTGGGCGACACGGTTAGAAAAGGAAAATAGGCAAATGGAATGGGAATGGGAAGAGACAGGTGCAGCTGGGCATTGCTTGGGGCTCTGTTGCCTGCCTGCCTTGTATCCTTCTGTGATTAAGAGACTAAAATGTGTTGGTTTTACTAACCTTACAAGGCCAAAAATTAGTTTCCATTTTAGTGAGTAGCTATTGACGGTAAGGGGGCATTATATTTTACTTCCAGTCATGACAGAGAAGTATTCTTTCAAAGAAAATGTAACAGTTTAAGATAGAGGAACTACAATCTTCAAACTGGTGACATAACCGAAGTGTTGGAAAAATGACTAAGTGATAATAGTTATTTCCTGGTATGAGGTTTTAGATTGTAAAACTGTATAATCTAAACAGTCAAAGGCAGCTGAGGAACAAGTATTTTAAACAGTTTCTCCCGCACCTAAGTCAACATAGTGACTGAGAAGTTTTGATCAGCACACCCTCCCTTCAGTTATGATAGAAGGTGTTTGCAAAGGAACTCTTAGGAACTCATGCAGCAACAAACCCTCGGTTATCCCTGGCATGGTCTGCAGAGATTGCAGGTGGGGGGAGGGGAATAAAAGAAGAAAGTAATGGGAAGAACAGGAAAACCCTGGCATCAGAGGAAGTGGGCAGATACACCACTGCCAGTTACACAGGAAGGTAGTCTTGTCCAAGGAGTAGGGAGGCTTCTGCCTGACAATTCAGAATAAAGTTACACCAACTGAATACATACACTGCCATCTTGTGTTCAAACCTGACAGATGCTGGAATCTAAAATAAAAACAGAAAATGCTGGAAATCTCAGCAGGTCAGGCAGCATCTATGGAGAGAGAAAAATAATTAACGTTGCAGGTTGATGACCTTTCATCAGAACTGGAAACGTTCGAGATGTCTCGACCTTTTCCAGTTCTGATGAAGGGTCATCGACCCTTAACTCTGTTTCTCTGCACAGATGCTGCCTGACCTGTTGAGATTTCCAGCATTTTCTGTTTTTATTATATTTAATGATGTACTTTAGAGTCTTTTTGACCTATCTTAAATGTAATTTAAACACTTCAGTCCTTTCAGAGTATTGTCACTATTTTGGGGAGGACAAAAGCACCTATGCTTCTAATGATATCCGCAATATAAATTATGTGAATAAGAGCTCATTAACTGTTAACAAACACCAAGGGCTAGAAATTCGTGAGCGCCCCAAAGCTGCCCCGTCACCGCGAATGGGCGTTAATGGCCGCCGAAAATGGTGACGCTGGTAGGACTGAAAAATTGGCGCTGGGGACTAATTATCATTAGCTCAGCGCTTAACTCACAGTGCAACGCCAGCCTAGTGGCGTTCATCTCAGCAGGAGGCTCC
The DNA here is from genome assembly GCF_044704955.1 of Pristiophorus japonicus. Classification (NCBI taxonomy): domain Eukaryota; kingdom Metazoa; phylum Chordata; class Chondrichthyes; family Pristiophoridae; genus Pristiophorus; species Pristiophorus japonicus. The sequence continues at coordinate 26,153,841 of NC_091986.1, forward strand.
AATGTAGCGCGGCCGTAGGGTCATTGCAGCAAGAACAGCCTTCTCTTAAAGCGAGGCTGTCATTTCAGAAAGCAATTCGCTCATTTAAAGGGGCACTGCTTTCTGAAATGAAAAAAAAATTAAAAATAGACAGTTTTTATGCCCTTACAGCTCTAATGCCTTCTGAAAAAAATTAATGTTAAAAATAATTTCCAAATTGGAAGCTTCAACTCTTAAAGCTGAATTCCCGTCCACACCTAAAAAAAAACCGGGAAAAGTGCTTCAGCACGAACACAAATAGCTCAGCAAGCCAGGGGAGGGGCATCCAGAGTCTCGCATTAAGCACTCCGGCTTTCTGCAGGGGGTCAACACTGTAAGAGAGGCCCTTTACCCACTGGGGCCAGAAGACTCTCCAGAAAGAATGCTGCGGGACCAAATCACTGATGTCATCACTGCCAGCAGTGTTGCCCTCACGACCTGGCTCCAGAGCCGAAAGAAGCTTCATGACGTCAGACCAGTGCTCAAGGTCAGTGAATGTATCTTCAAAAGCCCTCTCCTACCAACTGCACCACTAGACTCACACACTTGTCAATGCACGACTTCCCCCCCACCCCACCAGTAACTTGTACCAAATACGAGGCACACCTCCTGTTCCTTCACCTCTGCCCCTTGGAGGAGACGATGTTGGCCATTCTTAGCAGGGGCATGGCTGAGCCCTTGGCCAGTGGCAGGGCTGAAAAGGATACAAGATGCTGGTATCCTCATACATTATCCTCCTTCTCACATGCACCACTTGCTTTCCTGCCCTCTCCACAACTCCACCCGTCTGCCTTCCTCATTTCACACACCCACAAGATGCAGCCTGCCCAGCCGGTAGTTGGCCAAGTAGTTGGCCAAGAAGAGGGAGAGGAGAGGGAAAAAGAAGAAGAAAAAGAAGAAACACCATCACTTGACTTCATACTCCCAGCCACCAGCTCCTCAAGATCATTTGCAGTGCCCCCACTGAAAGTCAGCAGCCTTCCACCAGCCATGCTGCAGCCACTGGGGTAGTACTGCGGGATATCAGTAGGATAGGCAAAGGATGAGTTAATTTCTTGATGTCGTATTAGATGGAGAGATGTATAAAGTTGAATTGGAAAGTTTACTTTGTGCTGGCGTTTATTTCAGCATTGTGGCCAAGAGAATGCTGTGATGGTCAGTAACAGAGGAAAGGTAAGGTGTGGGACAAATGCTGAAAGGGCAATTGAGGATGTGGTCACTGGTACTGCAGGCAGATCATTCCATCCCGGATATCCCAGCTAGAAAGGGGCTGTCTGGGTTGCGTCCTTCCTTCTCTTCTGCATTTTTGTCTTCCTCTTCTCTTTGCGAACAGATGCTGTAAATCTAAAATGAAGGCACAAAATGCCAGAAATATTCAGTAGGTCAGGCAGCAGATCTGACACGTGATCTCTGTTTTTCTCTCCTCTGATCCTGCCTAACCTGCTGAGTATTTCCAGAATTTTCTGTCTTCTCAGAGGTCTTCCTTTACCATACAAGGCCTTGCAAGTGTCCAGCAGCACTCTTTGCACACTTAAAAAAAACTTAACACGTATTGAACCAAGCCACGACTTTAATAAAATGTTAAAAACAGCAAAGCTTAAATGCAAACGTACCTGAAAGATGTGTGTGTCCCTTTAAGAGGTGCTGACATTGTCTCTGTCAGTCTGCTGAACACTCAGTTTTCAGAGTGAGCTTAGGACCCAGCGCTGAACTCAGCACTTTAAGGTTGAAGTTCACTGAGGTGACGTTAAGTCAGCATTGCTCGCCCACTGCTATCACCCTCTCTTCCTTTATATGTCCAGGGTCAGCAGCGCTAAGGCCCTTACCAAAATGGCAGCCGCCAAGTCCCACGCCAAAGAAGGGCATTAGGGTGGTGGCCGTCATTTATCGCCAGGACAACGACGCATACTAGGTCAAAATCTTTCCAAACAAACAACAATGCGCCTTTAAAATGGGGTGAAATGAAGTTAATAGTTGCTCTCCTATTTGCAGATAGCTTTGTAATTTCAAACTGCTGAAGGTATCAGCAAACACACTAAATAGTTGTACAACATTATTTTCTATCACATTGTAGTTAAAATAGCTTGATACTTAAATGCAGATTTTAGGGGAGCACTTTATTTAAGCATTCCAATTTCTCCACAGTAATGTATAGTTAGCCTTCTTATATCAATATCTTGCTATGTAACTTTTTTTGTCCAGGCTGTCCCATTACATTTAATTGACAGAATTCTTAATTAACAATTGGATGTCAATTTTCTTTAACAAGTTCACTTCATATTCCCTTCAGAGGACTAAGAAAAGTGCATGGAAGGAAAATCAGCATTCAGCACTGACATGCAGACAATTCCCTGAGCTTGAATATTCAGTCGAACATAAGAATACAAGAATTAGGAGCAGGAGTGGGCCATACGGCCCCTCGAGCCTGCTCCACCATTCAATAAGATCATGGCTGATCTTCGACCTCAACTCCATTTTCTTTCCCGATCTTCATATCCCTTCATTCCCCTAGACTCCAAAGATCTATCTATCTCCACCTTGAATATATTCAGGGACCCAGCATCCACAGCCCTCTGGGGCAGAGAATTCCAAAGATTCACAACCCTCTGAGTGAATAAATTCCACTTCATCTCTGTCTTAAATGGCCTACCTCTTATCCTGAGACTGTGTCCCCTAGTTCTAGACACTCCAGCCAGGGGAAACAACCTCTCAGCATCCACCCTGTCAATCTCCTTCAGAATCTTGTATGTTTCTATGAGATCACCTCTCATTCTTCTGAACTCCAGAGAGATAGACCCATTCTACACAATCTCTCTCTCATCCCAGGAATCAATCTAGTGAACCTTCGTTGCACCACTTCCAAGGCAAGTATAACCTTCCATAGATAAGGAGACCAAAACTGTGCACAGTACTCCAGGTGTGGTCACACCAAGGCCCTGTACAATTGTAGCAAGACTTCCTTACTCTCATACTCCAACTGATTGCAATAAAGGACAACATGCCATTTGCCTTCCTTATTGCTTGCTGTACCTGCATGCTGGCTTTGTGTTTCTTGCACAAGGACACCCAAATCTCTCTGACCATCAACATTTAAAAGTTTCTCACCATTTAAAAAATATTCTGTTTTTCTATTCTTCCCACCAAAGTGAATAACCACACATTTCTTAAATTGTAAACACCTCAGTTTGTTTTAAAACATGAGAATGTTATGAAGAGTGGGAGTTTATGTTATAGTTCACTTTCACTCTGGTTTCCGAGTACATATCCAGCCCACACTGACAGCGATGGAAGTCTCCTCTCACTTTTGCAGAGATACCAGGTCCTAAAAACCAAGTTTGGCAAGTCTCAACTCAGTATTCCTTGGAGTGCATTATTCAGGATCATGCGATCTTACTCAAAAAGGCTGGTCTAGTAACTGTATTGCAAGTACGCTTTCAATGCAAATGCTAATTTTCTTTTTTTCACACTCATCCTCCAACATCAAAACAGTTCGCACCATCTACTCTTCTACTGCTTTGGGATTCTATGCATTTCCCCTTTCTACTTCTTCATCTGTGGCGAAGCTTCCTTGCGGTCATACTTTGGAATTCCCTTTCTGAAGTCCTCTGCCTGCTACATCTTTTCTCACTTGCAAAAGCCTCTTTAAAACCTACCCTTTGAACGTGTCATTTGTCACCTCTCTCCAGCTTCTCCCAAACTCCTGCTGGTGCCTGATCGCACCCTGGAGCTTCTCGCTATATTGAAATATGCCTTTTAAGTACAACAACAAGTTGTTATATTTACATACCGCCTCCCGAGGCGCTTCATAGAAGTATTATGAGACAAAATATTGGACACCGAGCCACATGCGGAGAAATTAGGGCAGGTGACCAAAAGCTTGGTCAAAGAGGTAGGTTTTAAGAAGAGTTTTGAAGGAGGAAGAGATAGAGAGATGGAGAGGTTTAGGCAGGCAGTTCCAGAGCTTGGGGCCTAGGCAACAGAAGGCACGGCCACCAATGGTTGTGCGATTATAATGTGTGATGCTCAAGAGGGCGGAATTGGAGGAGCGCAGATATCTCAAGGGGTTGTGGGGCTGGAGGAGATTACAGAGATAAGGAGGGGCGAGGCCATGGAGGGATTTGAAAACAATGATAAAAATTTTGAAATCGAGGCATTGCTTAACCGGGAGCCAATGAATAAGATTTTAAAAACTGCAATGTTGAATGTTTTAAATATATATATATCACACACAAATATTCTAACATTCACAAAGTGACGAAGATGATCAAAGCTGAATGTAATAAGTTATACATGAAGCCAGCACTTCAAACTTCAAACCCACCTGTCAGAAATAACAACCAAATGTATCAACTGAAGTATGTCTGCACGGTATGCATTTTAATCAGAATAAATCAAAAAAGGCACTGATTACATATTTTATTATTCATCCAACGGTGATTTCCTCTGAAATGGAAATGATGGGCTGTACAGATCTGCTGCTACAATCCTATTTTTGAAGTTTATAAAGGCTAGTTACTAAATGGATCTGTAGGGTCAGATATGAAAAGAAAGTCTAACACTTGAAATAAGAGGTCAGTTATATTACAGGTAGCAGTTATCTGCTTAGAGCTACATGAAGCTGGCAGTATAACTTGGATCTGCAGGCTTAAAGTTGTCCTCTTGGCTAGGGTAACAGAGAGTCCTTTATAAGTGTTTTGCACATAGGCTCAGAGGTGCCCAATGGCAATTGAATGGCACTATAATTTAACATTAGACTTAAAATAAGGTCCCCAGGATGTTTGATGGATCACCTGGGAACTTTTTATATTCTGCTTCACACCAATTGCAGTTGATGCATTTAGTGTGAGTCAGTCATAAGCGCTCTCTTGAGCGAGGATGACGTGCTTCCACAAGAGTTCACAGATGTTTCAATGAAGGACCCGATGTTCCAGTCCTGAACTCCAACTGAGGGGGGTGGAAGATGCCTGTACATGGATTTTTTTAACATGTGGTGACTGTTGCACAGAGCTAGGCCTTTATTCAGTGACAAGGGTTGAACCAGGATGACTGGAGACCTGCTCTGCTGCATGGACCTAGTGCACACACATATCGCAGTGTGGACAGGCCTGAGCCCTCACCTCTTCTGGGCCCCATATTTAGTGTGAAGATATGTATAATCACACTGTTTGGCTAAATTAATTTTGGGAGCCAGCAACCAAATTGAACCTGAAACTAGCAATGTTAAGTTTACTTTGTACACTATTACACAAGAAACCTCCAGGAAAGTTGTTTGAAACCTTGCAATTTACATTAAAGTATGTACAGGTTGAGCGTCCGAAATCCAGGAACCTCGGTACGGAGGATGTTCCGGGTATTTCCGGATTTTGGAACGTCTTTGCCTGGGCCGAGGTAGGTGGGGTCGAGCAGCCGAGGTATGGGGTTGAGGTCGGCCCGCCGAGGTAAGGGGGAGAGGGGGGAGAAAGGGGGGGGGGTGTGCCGGGGGGAGGTCGGGTCGGCGAGGGCCGGGGAGAGCGAAGTCGTGACGTAGTCGGACCACTGAGGGCCAGAGCGAGGTAGTGGCGGAACGAAGTCAGGCCACTGAGGGCCGGGGCGAGATCGGGCCACCGAGGGTCAGGCCGGGGCGAGGTCGGGCCGCTGAGGCGGGGGGGAGGGGGGGGGAGTCCGGGAGTCCGGATTTCGGAACATTTTCCGGACAACTCCGCCACGGATCGGCCTGGAACATTCCGAATTTTGGAACTCCGGATTTTGACGCTCAACCTGTTCTGTGATTCAGTAATGTGGCTGCAGCAGAACAAAAAGTATTAATAACAGTTATGACAATGTTTTACTGAAGATTATAGTTTTGCACCAAACCCCACTGCGTTTGTGAATTGAATATACTCTGCATTTCAATTAAAGGCATCTCTGAATGGCTCCAAGGTAAAACAATTGCAGCAATTGCAACATGGAGGAACACCAGACAGAAAGCAACAGGGACTTTCATTCAACGTGACAAAGCATAGCCTTTCAAACACTCAGGGAGCCTAGGGATCCTGCAAGGTCAAATATCTGTCTGTGTCCATGCATACTGCATGCCATGGGTGCAGTTTCTCAGCAATCCTGCAGTCCATATTTTGTCTCTATTTGTTTACTTACCAGCATAGCATATGTGTTGCTGTACACTATTAAATGTCATCTTCAGCGATGAGACCGTTACCTTTGGGGAGTTGACGTGGCCCTTCAGAAATTGCGACAGGGGATCTAGGGGAGTGTTCCACTATTTCCTGGTGATCTCTATGAATAGGTCAATGATCTCAGGGGTTCCCCACACCAAAGCTGGAAAACCACTGCACTAAAGTGGACATGCTGTTTTTTTTAATGTTACATATAGCTAAAGCAGTTTTATCCTCTTGTTTATGGAATATTGGAATACTAAACTTCAGGGATTTCCAGGAACCAAATATACCAGGATGCAAAGAGAAGACATGTAACCTAAGTGTACATTATTTGGCCCCAGCTAGAGCTGCAATAATTGTGGTACAGCTTCCTGACATAAGTATCTACTGCAAGTTGCTTTCCACGGCTTGGTATTATTACCCCAAACTAATTACTCTGGAGATTGATCATACACGTTCTACATGACATGGGAAAATCTATCTTCAGATAATTAATTCACCAATGAGAAACAACCCTGAAACAAATTTAAAATGGTTTGCCTCTTGCATGGTCTTACTCATGCTCTAAAGCCTCCACATACCATCGGAGAGATCCAGTGCCCGACTGGAGGGGGAAAAAAATTGTTGAACACAAATACTCACCTCAGGATATTTATAATTCACGAGAATCATATTACCTGTATTACTTCCCATACATCACAAACGCCCCAGATACGTTCAACTGAGGCAACCTGCAGCATAGGCTATATTTACACAGTCACTTTTTTGAAAGTAAATCAAAAATTTTCATTTAGGGTTTGTTTTTATTCATCTTTGTCCATTGCTTCGTAAGTTAAACGTGGAATTTAATTTTCTTTTGATAACACAAATAATTTGTTGAAAGACCTCGAACAGAAAGCAGATAGTTACAGCAGAAATCAGCAGCAACTGCCTCCTGGCCCTCCTTGAATAGTCTCAGGGCATCTTTACAGGCAAAGGGGCCTCATTTGCAAGGCTGCACCTCAGTTTTACATCTTGTTTGAAGAACAGTACCTCAGACAATGCGGCACTCCTTCTGTACTGCACTGGACTGTCAGCCTGGATTATTTACTCAAGTTTCCCCGAATGGTGCTTGAATGCAACCTTCTGGCTCAGGCAAACAGGTCATCAACTCAGCCAAACTGGCACTTAATAGACTTGCTACCAAAGGAAGATTCCCATAGACCAGAATGACCACCCCGGCTTTTGAGGAGGACTGGAAAGTGAACAAAAAAATCCAACTCCCAAGTCTATCCCATACTCACATTGTCTGAGTGAGTCTCCTCCAGGAATATTCCATCAGCTTTCTCCATGTGGAAGGGGGGGGTCGGAATTTTCTTCTGTTCAACATAATCTCATTTAAAGACAACCAGCTATACTGGGAAAACTTGGGAGAAGGGAATCCCCGAGACGATCACACTGGGGACAATTTCAACCCCTCTCCGCCCAGTGGGATTGACGAGTGGGGAGCGGAGTTAAAATCACCTGCGTCCATTCCACCCGGTGATTTTATCTTCACCGGTTTTTACAGTGGGCCAAGGCTCGAGCTGCAGCCCGTTAACCTCATTCGCGCCACGACGCGATTTGAACAATGACTTGGGGGAGGTCCATGCGGTGTCAAACCCGCTGGAGAAACCTGCCGGGTTGCAACAGACTGGCCAGAAGAGGCCAAGGCAAGTAATATTTATTATTCTTCGCCAGACCCTTGAAGGAATCCCTGGGCCTTCCCTGCCCCAGCCCGCCCTACGCTGGCATCTTCTTGGGACACCCCCCGCCCCCGAAAGCACTTAGATTTTGTTTCACGAGGTACTTCACTGCAGCAAGAGGCGACTGAAAAAGACACCTTGGCGAAATCAGGTGCTCCATCCCTCCCAAGCACCAGCATTGACATTGGCGCTCTGCATGGATTAGATAGAGGTGAAACACCAAGCACGAGTGAGCAGCAGCAGCTATTGGACACGGGGACAGTACAGGAGAGAACTCGCCGGGGGGCAAAGTCCTCGCACAACACTGCTGAGCAGGACAGAGGACTTCAGGAGCCCAGCTATGACAAGTAAACCACTTACCTCACACCAGCAGTTGCACCAGGTATTATCGATAGTCACTTTCATTACCAATTTTAATGGTGGCCATGCCTTCAGCTGCAAAGGCCCTAAGCTCTGGAATAACCCCCCTAAACCCCTCTCCCCCTTTAAGATGCTCCTTAAAACCTACCTCTTTGTCCAAGCTTTTGGTCATTCTTTCCTAACATCTCCTTTTGTGGCTCAGTGTCAAATTTTGTTTGATAACACTCCTGTGATGCACCTTGGGATGTTGCACTATGTTAAAGGCGCTATATAAATCCAAGTTGTTGTTGTAATGGAAGCCCTGCTAAGGAGTTTCAGCAACATGGCAAAGTGTGGAGGGGTCTGCTTCTAGCCTGCATGGTATTGTAATCCTAAACTGACTTCCTGCAGTTTGTTTTCAGCTTTATGTCTGCTGGAAAACTGGAGTCAGGGAGAAACAAAATGGAAGTACATCCATACACGAGTTAAATGGGCCGGTGTCACTGATTGGCTGAGGGTGGATGATGTCACGGACATGTTGATGCCACCTGGCGTTGAGGGTATATAAAGAACTGCCTTAAGGGGGAAAGACAGAACAGGAGCAAGGAACTGAGAGTTTCAAAGCATGAGCGCCAGTCCTTCAAGGGATTGGGGCGATGGGAATATCCATCTTTACTGCATGTAACTAATTGTACTTAATCATTAAATTATTGATGGCCACCATATTGGTTGTCTGCTCGAATGGATCTACTTTGCCATCTCATGTGCAGTCTACTCTGGCAAGTCTCCAGGGACACTGCAGCCGGGCCCTCACAAAGGAAGTCAGTGTCACCAACCCCTTGCAGCTATGGTAAAAGGTCAAACGGCTGCCGTGCAGGCTCTGGGCTCCACCTCGGAAAGTCTGGTGTCCAACTGGGACAGATTGGTGGCCTGATTAGACTGGGGCTTTTCAAGGAGTCACTTGTCCTCCGCCACCTGCAAAAAAAAGTTCCAAAACGTATCACAAGGGTCTCAAACAAAACCACTGAAAAATAAAGCACACGTCTCCACAGGAAACAAAAGCTCCCCAAGCAAACCGACACTACATATATGGCTTAAGCTTCATGAAGACGTGTCTTCAGTTTCTTAAATCTATTAGTACACCAATGAATTTCAGAAACCACGCTCGTGGCATAGGAGTCAAAATGTGCCTTTAATGGTAGAAAATATACTGGGGCCAAAATTCAGGATCCGGCTAAGGCCCATTTCTGCCATTTTGCGACGGCCATGTGGCGGAACCGAGTGGCAGTCCAATGGTCGCCCCGAATCAAATTCACGTTGGGGATTTTTCGGCCTGTTCCCAATTCCGCCCCGCTGCTGATGACCGCCATAAGTGCGTCATCAAAAGCACACACCGCCGCTCTCTCTCACCTGTAGAATACTCCGCCCGAAATTTAGGTAAAAAATCATTGCCCCACCATGCAGTGCCCCCGACAGCTTTTTCTGTAGGCGCATCTTGTCTCCTCTCTCTCGGCCCTGGTGTTGCGGCAGACCTTAAAGGGGAGGGCCGCCATATTATTTTTATTGCTGACCGACTTCCATGTCGGCCGGACTATTGTGTCCCGTGTTCGGCCAGGCCCACAACAGGCATCCTGGCGCTCCCGATTGGGGCCCGGCCGAAACCCTCTATGGTGGCCCAGTGGCCGAAGTTTAAAAAATGCCCGCTTCTTTCCTCCTTAACGCAGGGGAGTGAGCATGGTGACGCACGCGCACTGTGACGTCACCACCGCTGAGTGACAGTGGCGGAGACTCGATTCCGCCCCAACTTTCGCCCCTCAGCAAGACTTATCACCGCACTTCCACCCCCACTATGACGGACTTCCGGTCCGACACCGAAAACATTTCAAAGTGCCGAAAATCGATCCGAAGGCCACCTCATCCCTCCCGGCGGAAAAAACAGGTAGGAAATCATTGGTGCGCCAGCTTTCTGGCGGCACTGAATTTCAGCCCTATGTGCAATGGCATAATTGCACAAAGTTAACAAGCTAAAAAGTATTAACTGTGTTTGTAGCAATTGTTGCAATCAACCACAAGGTGGCATCATTCGATTGATGTACATAAACTATACCTATTCGTACCATTTTAAGAGAACTACAGCTCTATTTGCTTGCGATATTCTAAAAAAAGGTCTTAATACACACATTATTTTAATAATAACCTGCTCCGTATTAATATCATAATAAGATTTCTAAATGTGCATATGCTCAGTAACTGAATCTTAGCCAGAATTAGCCTAGAATAACTTAACTTCACAGTGATGTTTAAAATTCAACTGGAGCTTGTAAAACTTCACAGGAATCTTTCAGGTCGATAGGAAGCGGGCACTTGTCAGTTTGCTAATTGTATATTATTCAATTAAACTGCAGTGCTGTGACGTTTTCTAACCATTGCCTAGACTATTCAAGGTGCTTCAGAAAGAGAGTGTACAAATGCTTACCCGCTTTCTGTTTAAACAGAATATTTTCAATTTGTCACAATATCACTTCATATTTTAAGACAAAATGACGGCAAGTTTCGCCATGTGTCAGTATACAAATCCTTGCCTGTTTATATACTTCTAACATGTAGATAGATCAGGTGATTTTGAATATTAAAACCAATGACACGATTTGAAGATTTATGCATTTTATTTATAAACACAAGTTAACACAAAAATGAATGGATTTTTTTTCCTTTATACAGTTTTTTTTGCAAAATATTTTACCAGATATCCATCAGTTCCACAAAGCCAAGAGTAAATCACACAGATTTTGATTTTACATCTTCAAAAGCTTCTTAATGTCCGAGGTCTGTACATTAAAAATACATGCATGCCTTGTCTTATTTAACCTGTCCCTCATTCTAGAAAATATTAAGCTTTTCCGTAGTTGCCGACCCCCAACAGAAACACAACGGGAATGGAGATAGCAAACAATTGTGCTTAGATAATTTACTACAACGTGGAAATTCGTACACGACAGATCTTTCAAAGTGCCAAGACAGATAAATTTTTGAATAGAATATATTTATATAAATCATAATTGTGCTCTACAAGAAGCAATATGAACACAAAGGCAAAGTTACCTTCCTTGCACCATCCACTAACAGTTCCTCAGCTTGATAAATAAAAGGAAAGTTATGAATCACTAATACACTTTCTGTATAATACACCATGCATTCCCTTATCTACTGTACATGCCGACTTCACAAGAAAACAGATAAATTGAAGGTTGTTGTTTAATCGAATAGTTAGCCCATTTGCAGTCCAATTGTGATAAATGTTTTAGGAAGTTAAAAATTCAAATGAGTCACGTTATTTGATGTATTCTGATTATCAAAAAAGTAAAATGTTATCATTCAGGTGGAGTATCTAAGTTAGGTTTCTTATAGTGTTGAGCCAAGTTCTTCCTCCTCTTTTATGTGCAGCAGCATCTTTGCATCGCTTGGAGTCTCCTCAATTGAGCATGGGCTGTCCGGCTGTTCCAAAAATAAAGTCACAAAGTGGATCAGAGTCATGAGCGTCAACATTCTTTTTATCAGCCTTTAAAATACCAGAAACAAAAGACTTGCGCCTTTCACGATCACTAGACGTCTCAAAGCGCTTTACAGTCAATGAAGTACTTTTGGAGTGTAGTCACTGTTGTATGTGGGAAATGTGGCAGCCAACTTGCACACAGCAAGCTCCCACAAACAGCAATGTGATAATGACCAGATAATCTGGTTTTTTATTATGTTGATTGAGGGATAAATTTTGGCCAAGACACCAGGGATAACTACCCTGCTCTTCTTCGAAATAGTGCCATGGGATCTTTTACGTCCACCCGAGAGGGCAGACGGCACCTCGGTTTAAATGTCTCATCTGAAAGATGGCACCTCCAATGGTGCAACACTCCCTCAGCTTTGCACTGGAGTGTCAGCCCAGATTTTTTTATTTTTATTTGCTCAAGTTTTTGGGAGTGGGACTTGAACCCACAACCTTCTGACTCAGAGATAAGTGTGCTGACATGGCCTAAAGCCATAGAAACCCATAGAACTGCCCGGAATAGTCAGTCTCCCTTGCAGTTCGAAAAATGATCAATGGAGTACAGAAAACACTTTGCAACTTAACCCTGAGAATTTCCTAGTGCTGCTTCATACTTAGACTTTGTGAAGTATACTCATGCCACTACACCAGTGCATTTCATGGCACTATTCAAGTGTGCCATAATAGCACAGAAACCAAGATGTGAATACTATTAAGACTCGTGTATTTCGGCTGGCTTGAATCAAACCAAAGTATTTAATTGTCCTGAACTTTTAGATGAAAATGTAAAGCATACAAGCTTCTCCAAGTAGCTTCAAGAGGAAGTCCTTGTAAATGGGTCTAAATAGCAGTTATTGTATGAAAGAAGTGAGCTCCAACTTTACCTGATGACCGGACCAATGCAAACAAAAACACGGTGGTGTGCCCCATTATCCGAATTCAGACATTGGTTTATTTAACAACATTGAGGGCAGGACTCAGAACAAGGCCTTTAAATGCAGCAGTTTGGAGGAAGATTGACTGACCAAGTTGGCCTCAACAAGTTCTCAAGTGGACAGTGTACCTCGTGATTTGCACCTACTATGTTGATGGCCATTCTTATTTGTAAGCGGAGGTTGAACTAATGAGGAACAATTCCAAAGTAACTCAACAGAGAACATTATATATTGCTCTCAGATTCAAAAATGGATTGTCAATCTCCGTGAACCTCCACATGTAGTGGCAATGTTTGTCATGGTGCTGTGCAGAGGCAAACACCAGTTGCTTCCCCTTGAATTCGAGAGTGTATTACCCTGGACTGTTTCTCTGTTTCCTGGAGGCCAGTTTCACAGTGATACCGGCAGAGGTCAGAGAACAAAATACATTTGGGAATTCAGTGTGACACAGCGTGAGCCAAGAAAGGGGAAAGAGAAGCAAATACCCTTTGGGAGAAAAGAATACATCGGACTTGACAAATAATTCAAAACTATTGAGATGACCCTTTTAATTCAGATGCCCACACAAAGCATTTTCAAATGGTTTTCCAAGTGTCACTCTTTGAACTCGGTAAATAAAGCTCTCACGATAGATTGACTTTCATTCAACCCTGTATCACACCATGTCCTCTACACAAAGTTATCATTAATTAAATAGGGGGCTGTGTGGGAGTAGACAGTACCTCGTCAGCGTTCTGTAAGAGAGACCTCTGGATCAAGAAGACTGTCAGCAACTAAATAGCTTTTCTAATTTCAATTGTATTCATCGCTCCAGTCCCAGCATCTTCCCAAATACCCACTGTGACTAAATCAATCCTGACTGTCATAATTCGATATTTCCCCTCCCACTTTCTGTTTTTGTGAACAACCTTAGCTGTACTGGAAAAGAAAATGAAAGCCTCAAAGCAGTTGGGGGAAAAAAGCTAATAGAAATTGAAAGCGATGGGAGGTCAGACAAACAAAGGCAACATAAAAAACAGAACACAGAGGGAGGACGAGGCAACATTTTACACAAGATTGTTTCAATTACAGGAAATGTAGTCTGCACTGGTGGGACTCATTATGGAGCAGTGATATTCCCGCTTGGTTTCCATGATCACGAGCAAGTTTAAGGATCATCTCTCAGCAGGTTCTGGAATGATGCTTTTGAACTTCCACCTACCTTTGAACTGGATGTAGCAGGCATTGCAGTAGAGTCTGTTGTTCCGTACTCGAACCTCTGCTCCAGATTCTGTACCCCCAAGGTCGACACTGCATGACATGCACTGTGCACGAAACAAGACTGATTATTTAGATCTTTCAAGATGTTACACAACCGTTGAAATTCCAAAGAAGCAATCAAGTCCAAAAGAGACAGCATGTCTTTTTATTGGCTTACTTAGCCTGAATTTCATTCTTTACGTTTTCTGAACAGGACGGGAGAGCAATAGCTGGTTGCTTACAGAAAGGTGGGTCACAGGTTCACACCAATGACTGCCCCGATACACAAGCAGTAAGCAGTAACTAGGCAGCTCACTGGTGAGAGAACATCATAGGGTTCAGCTCCTCCAAGACAACTGCTTCACTCCTAGTTGTGCAATGGCAGAAAATTGGGGAGGGTGGGGGGTGAGTGGAGGGACCTAGGAGCAGGTTACCTGCTCATCCTCTCAGGAGGCGACACCTCATAGCTTGGGGCAGCCAACCGAAAGGGTACAAATAATTTAAGCGTACCTTTGACCTCACAGAGGTGAAAGGTGCAAAAACCATAGATATGACCAATAAAATGGTGAATTCTCAATTTCAGTAGGAAAGTCAGCAAGACCAAGGAGGGATAATTTGACAAAAATAGGGATTCTAGGAGATTCACTTTGGCATTATCTTCTTGTGGACAAGCTCAACAGAATTAGTGTGGAATTACTGTGGAATTCGCTGCCTCAGAGAGCTGTAGAAGCTGGGTGATTGAATAAATTTAAGACAGAGATAGACAGTTTCTTAACCGATAAGGGAATAAGGGCTTATGGGGAGCGGGCAGGGAAGTGGACCCGAGTCCATGATCGGATCAGCCATGATCGTATTAAATGTTGGAGCAGGCTCGAGGGGCTGTATGGCCTACTCCTGCTCCTATTTCTTATGTTCTTATGTAAAGGTTGTGAACAAGTAATGCACCCTAGCATTTATGTCTACGGCACAATGAGGAAAAACTACAAATATTTCAGAGAAAGATTTAAAAATTGGCCAAATAAAATGACATTTAATGAGTCTGGGCATGCATAAAACAAAATGGACATTTTAAAAAAGAAAAATTGTTCACATCAAGCAAAAGTGGTCCAAGTGTCTCTTTCGTGACTACACAGATCACTGATGCATTAAATAGGTTATATAGTCGAGTCACTCTACACTGAGAAGCAAAGTACTAATGTGTTAATGAATGTGGAAAATACAGGCATTAGTAGGGAGTGAAGATACAGGCATTAGTAGGAAAAACAAAAAAAAAGTTAAATGACAAATTGATTATAAAAGGTACAGATTTGTGCAAATATAAACCTACAAAAGATGGTTATGAAGCAAGTGCCTTCCATGTTAGCTGAAAATAAATCTGTCAATTATGATAGAAGCACAAGCAGGAAGTTGTGAATTATGCCAATCTGCAACAGAATCAACGATTACACAATTTTGGCACAGGTTAGTACAGCGATGAAATTATTCTATAACAGCTGCAGAATCCATGCAGAATTCAAGTCCAAAAAAGCAAACTAAATAATAAATTATTTCTCTTCCAAAAGTAATCATCTTTGTAATAATTACTGTGTCACTTTGAGTAAAATGTCCGCATGGATTCACACACTGTCAAAATATTAATATCGAGCCTAATTGTAGAGTTCGAAGCAAGCATGCGTGTCTTTAGCAGACGTCCCTAATCGTCACTTAGCAGTGTTCTCCCTTTCTCATCGCTGGTCCCTAGCCTCACCTTAAAACAATGTAAATGATAACAAAGACCAAGAGACTCGATGATCATGGCAGCTCCTTTGCCCAGAGCGCTATCACAGTATGAACAGATCTTCTTTCCACTTATTGACCTGGATACAGAACAAAAAGGGGACCAACTATATAAATGCTATACAGGTATTAGAATGATGACATTAACCCTGTGGGGGATGTTCAAGACGTCAATTCGTTGGATCTTTGCGATCAATATAAAGTGGAGATACATAAGCACAGCCCTGAAACTAGGACCTTTGAGCTGGGCCTGTAGTCTGTGACTAAATTGTAGATGTTCTTCCAACAGCATTAGATGGCCTCAAGATCACATGAGAAACAGTAGTACAGAAAAAGTCTAGAAGAAAAAAACAACCACACACACTGCACAAAGAAAATCTGATCATCATAAACAAGCAGCTCAAAAATAAACTTGGAATGGTTACTTTTACATATTTTTAAAAGAGATAAGGGGCTAAATTGTCTTGCACCCCGTTTGGGACGCACAATTTTAATTAAACCAATCATGCTGAACTGGGCAGTATCGGAGGCAGGAATGGCCGCCACGCCACGCTGACGCCTCACAACGTCCCTGCCCTTCCTTTAAAGGGGAAAGGTTTCAGCCGGGCCATCGGCCGCCATTGTCGGGCCAACTACCAAGTCGGCCGACAAAAAAAAAAAGCGGCCGCCGTGGGGCAAGGCCCTCCCCTTTAAGGGAAGCTGGGGCGCCCCAGCTGCAACAGCTTCGCGCGTTGGTATCGCCCCCATGCCAACCTTGTGTCCCGCGGGGTAATTTCCCCCATGGGGCGAGAAGGGGTCGGCGCGCAAGGCAAACCCGTTTTTGCCCGCAGATTCCCGGGGTCAATTCTGGGTGGGGGTGGTGGGTGGGAGAGCACCCGGGCGATAAATAATTAGCGCCCCGATAGCGCCTCCCGGAGGTGCTAATGGGCCTTTCCGCCCCCGTATAGCTTTGGTGGGGCGGGGGTGCAGAACTTTGGATGGCCTTGGAACATTTTCAGATGGACTAGAAAATTTTATTTCAACTCCTGAACATTTCTGATATGCCTGCATTTCAGAGGTGTGACTGTCTACATACTCATGTTCAAACAGAATATTCTTCTATTATTAAGGCAGAGACTTTATTTGATATAAATATGTGGTAATGTCCTGCTACATAGTGTTTGATTTCAGCAATTCTACCAAAATAGCTAGACTTCTCTTTACATAACATTTTTCAGTGTTTCAGTCACCCTCTCTTAACATGTTTTGATAAAATCACTGGTTAAAAGTTGATATTTCTGGACAGCAATCCTGCAGTGACTTGAGGGGAAGCTTTGCTCCAGTGACATGAATGTAGAGTGCTGATCACAGTCTATTATTCCCATTCACGTCTCGGATTACAGCTTGAAATACAAAACAAGCTAACAAGGGGACAATAGTGACATTGATAAGTAGACAGATAGATGTTTCTTCTGTTTACGATTATGTGAATTTGAAAGAACATCCGACTTGTTCAACAAAACTGTGCATAAAAAAATGATAATAGTCAGTGAACTATTGTGTAAGAATTTTCCATGAAGTAGTTCTTGCATTTGTACAGAATATAAAGCATTGCATTGAACACACGCAACACATGGAATAACATTCAATCCAAATGAAGTACAGAGCCATACCTGTTGCCTTGAGTTATCTGGGACTGAGCAGTTGGGTCCACAGAAGGGTTCTTGGTCCATGACGCTGTTCTCACTGATCCGGTGGATTGAGACGGTAAGGTCGATGATGGAGTGCGCATGAAGAATCGATTTGAAGTGGAGACTGGGTAGTGAGGAGATTCCTTTCCTGAGGAATATACTGGCTCAGACATTGATCCCCAAGTGTGTGCCTTTGGGGAATCCAAGTCATCTAAAGATTCACCCCTGAAACAGAAGTGATCATAATACAAATCACTCAATACTTCTGATTTGCGAAAGGTTTTTTTTTAAAAGGGAGAATAAATCAGCTTCCATTGTTCCACATTAATAGTATAAAAATCAGTAATCAACATAATTACAACCATCCCACAATAAGCTTCAGGAAGGCAAAAAAATGCCAAATTTCAGGTGTCCTCGCATAATGTGATGTACTAGAGATCTGCAGACTTCCAGCAATCTTATGATGCTCAACTGGTCAGTCCTCTCGCTCTCCTCGCTTCCCCTTCCCATTACACATTCACTGTGCATAACACTGGTAAGGAAGAGCTCACATTAATGCAGCACCTGAGCTGCCCCCATCAAAAAACTAGTATTTTGGCATCTCACTACAGATATAACTTAGCAAAAGACACTTTTGCTATTTTTTTTGTAACAAAAAATGCTTTACTTGCAATGCTTTTTTAGTTCTAAATCCTGCTCATCCATCCTACAGCCTCTATATTTTACACATCCGATGAAGCCATTTCACTTGAATATCCCAACAAAATTCTGGCAGTAGAGCAAGAAAACTACCTGCTATTTGGTCGTGTAATATTGTGTAATTTAAGGAGAAACTGTTAAGGCACTATTGCACTGAAGAGTTCATCTGAATTTATTCCCAACAGACTTGTGGTGCAAATAGTATGCACAGAATTAAATTACCATCGTCGATTTGTCTATCGCTAATTGCTACCACGGTTCTTTTTGCCTCAGATCAAAGTGTTTGGATGCAATGGTTCAAGCCATTCCATCCAATTACAAGCATCCTGTGGGACTATATATAGTACACGTTCGTTTGGCAGCTGCATTTCTGTGAGTAAACACTGTTTTAATATTGAATCATGTGAAGCTTTGATGACATAAATGCCCTAATGAGAAATAAAGCTTTAAAGTTCTTTGTTCCACGATATCTTCAAAGGCACTGGAGCTATTTCTTGGAATCAGCAATTAGTGCAAAGCCAGCACTGATGGAATTATCCAGAAAGCTATATGATAGTAAACGACTATGAAAGGTGTAATTGGACATGTTTCAAGAGAGCGAGATTTATGTTGAAATGTAATGCAGGGGAAATGTCTTTGCTGTTTTCATTACAAGAATAGTCAAATCTGTATTTACTGTATGTTCTAGACTGGTCTGCAGTCTTTGACATGGTTGACCACTCTATCCTTCTCCAACGCCTCGCCACTGTCGTTCAGCTGGGTAGGACTGCACTTGCCTGGTTCCATTCTTATCTATCTAATCGTAGCCAGAGAATCACCTGCAACAGCTTCTCTTCCCGTCCCCGCATCGTTACCTCAGGTGTCCCCCAAAGGATCCATTCTTGGCCCCTCCTATTTCTCATCTACATATTTCCCCTTGGCGACATCATCTGAAAACACAGCGTCTGTTTCCACATGTACGTTGATGACACTCAGCTCTACCTCACTACCACTTCTCTCGACCTCTCCATGGTCTCTAAATTGTCAGACTGCGAGTCAGACATCCAGTTCTGGATGAGAAGAATTTTTCTCCAATTGAATATTGGGAAGACCAAAGACATTGTTTTCAGTCCCCACCACAAACTACGTTCCCTAGCCACTGACCCCATCCCTCTCCCCAACTTCTGTCTGAGGCTGAATCAGACTGTTCACAACCTTGGGGTCATATTTGATCCTGAAATGAGCTTTCGACTACATATCCACAGAATAACTAAGACCGCCTATTTCCACCTCCGTAACATCGCCCGTCTCCACTCTTGCTTCAGCTCATCCGCTGCTGAAGCCCTCATTCATTGCCTTTGTAACCTCTAGATTTGACTATTCCAAAGCATTCCTGACTGGCCTCCCACACTGTACCCTACATAAACTAGAGGTCATCCAAAACTCGGCTGCCCATGTTCTAACGCACATCAAATTCCACTCACCCATCATCCCTGTGCTCCCTTACCTATATTGGCTTTCGGTTAAGCAACGCCT